>NC_090446.1:422052048-422371318 GCF_031143425.1 Pleurodeles waltl
TAATTTGTCCTTAGGGGAACTTTGGTGCACTTTGCACTCACTTTTCAGGGTCTTGGGGAGGGTTATTTTTCTAACTCTCACTATTTTCTAATAGTCCCAGCGACCCTCTACAAGGTCACATAGGTTTGGGGTCCATTCGTGGTTCGCATTCCACTTCTGGAGTATATGGTTTGTGTTGCCCCTATCCCTATGTTTCCCCATTGCATCCTATTGTAACTATACATTGTTTGCACTGTTTTCTAAGACTATACTGCATATTTTTGCTATTGTGTATATATATCTTGTGTATATTTCCTATCCTCTCACTGAGGGTACACTCTAAGATACTTTGGCATATTGTCATAAAAATAAAGTACCTTTATTTTTAGTATAACTGTGTATTGTGTTTTCTTATGATATTGTGCATATGACACTAAGTGGTACTGTAGTAGCTTCACACGTCTCCTAGTTCAGCCTGAGCTGCTTTGCTAAGCTACCATTATCTATCAGCCTAAGCTGCTAGACACCCTATACACTAATAAGGGATAACTGGGCCTGGTGCAAGGTGCAAGTACCCCTTGGTACTCACTACAAGCCAGTCCAGCCTCCTACACCCCCCTCTTCTTGCCTGATATTGATGCTGACTTGACTGAGAAGTGTGCTGGGACCCTGCTAACCAGGCCCCAGCACCAGTGCTCTTTCACTAAAAATGTACCATTGTTACCACAATTGGCACACCCCTGGCACACAGATAAGTCCCTTGTAAAAGGTACCAGTGGTACTGTAGGAGGCTGGCCTGGCTTGTAGTGGGTACCAGAGGTACTTACACCTTGTGCCAAGTCCTGTTATCCCTTATTAGTGTAAAAGAGGTGTTTCTAGCAGCTTAGGCTGATAGAAGGTAGCTATGGCAAAGCAGCTTAGGCTGACCTAGGAGACATGTAAAGCTCCTACTATACCACTGGTGTCATATGCACAATATCATGAGAAAACACAATACACAGATATACTAAAAATAAAGGTACTTTATTTTTATGACAATATGCCAAAAGTATCTCAGTGAGTACCCTCAGTATGAGGATGAGTTATATACACAAATATGTACACAAACCACAATGATGCAGATAATAGCAAAAGGAAGTAATGCAAGCAATGTAAAGTTACAGTAGATTGCAATAGGAGCACATAGGTATAGGGGCAACACAAACCATATACTCCAAAAGTGGAATGCGAACCACGAATGGACCCCAAACCTATGTGAGCTTGTAGAGGGTCGCTGGGACTATAAGAAAACAGTGAGGGTTAGAAAAATAGCCCACTCCAAGACCCTGAAAAGTAGGTGTAAAGTGAACCTATAACCCCCAGAGAGCACAGAAGTCGTGATAGGGGGTTTCTGTAAAGAAGACCAACACCAGCAAATCAACCAAAGTGGATTTCCGGACCTGACTACTTGTGGAACAAGGGGACCAAGTCCAAGAGTCGCGACGATGTCGAGAGTGGGCAGATGCCCAGGAAATGCCAGCTGAGGGTGCCAAGAAGCTGCCACCAGATGGTAGAAGCTGTGGATTCTGCAAGAACAAAGAGGGCTAGAAACTTCCCCTTTGGGGGATGGATGTCCCACGTCGTGAAGAAGCTTGCAGAGGTGTTCCCACACAGAAAGACCGCAAACAAGCCTTGCTAGCTGCAAGGGTTGCGGTTAGGGTTTTTGGATGCTGCTGTGGCCCAGGAGGGACCAGGATGTCGCCACTTGGATGAGGAGACAGAGGGGGCGCGCCCAGCAAGTCAGGGAGCCCTCATAGAAGCAGGCAGCACCCGCCGAAGTACCGGAACAGGCACTTGGAAGAGGAGTGAACCGGAGTCCACCCAAAGACACAAAAGGGAGTTCCACGATGCCAGAGGACAACTCAGAAGGTTGTGCACTGCAGGTTAGAGTGTCGGGGACCCAGGCTGGGCTGTGCACAAAGGAAATCCTGGAAGAATGCACAGGAGCCGGAGCAGCTGCAAATCACGCAGTACCCAGCAATGCAGTCTAGCGTGGGGAGGCAAGGACTTACCTCCACCAAACTTGGATTGAAGAGTCACTGGACTGTGGGAGTCACTTGGACAGAGTTGCTGAGTTCCAGGTACCACGCTCGTCGTGCTGAGAGGGGACCCAGAGGACCGGTGATGCAGTCTTTTTGTTGCCTGCGGTTGCAGGGGGAGGATTCCATCGTCCCACGGGAAATTTCTTCAGAGCTCCCGGTGCAGAAAGGAGGCAGGCTACCCCCAGAGCATGCACCACCAGGAAACAGTCGAGAAGGCGGCAGGATCAGCGATACAAGGTTGCAGTAGTCGTCTTTGCTACTTTGTTGCGGTTTTGCAGGCGTCCTGAGCAGTCAGCGGTCGATCCTTTGGCAGAAGGTGAAGAGAGAGCTGCAGAGGAACTCTGATGAGCTCTTGCATGCGGTATCTGAAGAATTCCCAAAGCAGAGACCCTAAATAGCTAGGAAAGGAGGTTTGGCTACCTAGGAAGGAGAATAGGCTAGTAACACAGGTAAGAGCCTATCAGAAGGAGTCTCTGACGTCACCTGATGGCACTGGCCACTCAGAGCAGTCCAGTGTGCCAGCAACACCTCTGTTTCCAAGATGGCAGAGGTCTGGAGCACACTGGAGGAGCTCTGGGCACCTCCCCTGGGAGGTGCAGGTCAGGGGAGTGGTCACTCCCCTTTCCTTTGTCCAGTTTCGCGCCAGAGCAGGGCTGGGGGATCCCTGAACCGGTGTAGACTGGCTTATGCAGAGATGGGCACCATCTGTGCCCATCAAAGCATTTCCAGAGGCTGGGGAAGGCTACTCCTCCCCAGCCCTGACACCTTTTTCCAAAGGTAGAGGGTGTAACTTCCTCTCTCTGAGGAAGTCCTTTGTACTGCCTTCCTGGGCCAGGCCTGGCTGGACCCCAGGAGGGCTGAAACCTGTCTGAGGGGTTGGCAGCAGCAGCTGCTGCAGTGAAACCCCAGGAAAGGCAGTTTGGCACTACCCGGGTCTGTGCTAGAGACTCGGGGGATCATGGAATTGTCTCCCCAATGCCAGAATGGCATTGTGGTGACAATTCCATGATCTTAGACATGTTACATGGCCATGTTCGGAGTTAACATTGTGACGCTATACATAGGTAGTGACCTATGTATAGTGCACACGTGTAATGGTGTCCCCGCACTCACAAAGTCCGGGGGATTTGCCCTGAACGATGTGGGGGCACCTTGGCTAGTGCCAGGGTGCCCACACACTAAGTAACTTAGCACCCAACCTTCACCAGGTGAAGGTTAGACATATAGGTGACTTATAAGTTACTTAAGTGCAGTGGTAAATGACTGTGAAATAACGTGGACGTTATTTCACTCAGGCTGCAGTGGCAGGCCTGTGTAAGAATTGTCAGAGCTCCCTATGGGTGGCAAAGGAAATGCTGCAGCCCATAGGGATCTCCTAGAACCCCAAAACCCTGGGTACCTCAGTACCATATACTAGGGAATTATAAGGGTGTTCCAGTATGCCAATGTGAATTGGTGAAATTGGTCACTAGCCTGTTAGTGACAATTTAGAAAGCAGAGAGAGCATAACCACTGAGGTTCTGGTTAGCAGAGCCTCAGTGAGACAGTTAGTCATCACACAGGGAACACATACAGGGCACATACAATGAGCATTGGGGCCCTGGCTGGCAGGGTCCCAGTGACACATACACTAAAACAACATATATACAGTGAAATATTGGGGTAACATGCCAGGCAAGATGGTAATTTCCTACATGTAGGAACTGTAACACCCAGCAGTGAGCCTCAAAGATTCTGGCTTTGTGTTACAGTGCCCCAGGGCACTCGAGCTAGTGGAGATGCCCGCCCCTCCGGCCACTGCCCCCACTTTTGGCGGCAAGGCTGGAGGAGATAATGAGAAAAACAAGGAGTAGTCACTCACCAGTCAGGACAGCCCCTAAGTGCCCTGAGCTGAAGTGACCCCTGCCTTTAAAAATACTCCATCTTAAATTTGGAGGATTCCCCCAATAGGAATAGGGATGTGCCCTCCTCCCCTCAGGGAGGAGGCACAAGGAGGATGTAGCCACCCTACAGGGCTGTAGCCATTGGCTACTGCCCTCCAGACCTAAGCACACCCCTAAACTTAATATTTAGGGTCGACCCTGAACCCAGGAAATGAGATTCCTGCAACCTACAACAAGGACGACTGCTGACCTGAAAGCCCCGCAGGGGCGACGGAGATGACAACTGACTTGGCCCCAGCCCTACCGGCCTGTTTCCAGACTCAAAGAACCGTCACAGCGACGCATCCAACACGGACCAGTGACCTCTGACGACTCAGTGGACTGCCCTGAACCCGAAGGACCAAGAAACTCCCGAGAACAGTGGCACTGTTCAAAACCTGCAACAAAAAATCTACTTTCAAAGAACTCTCTCTTCCCGCCAGAAGTGTGAGACTTCACAATCTGCACCCGACGCCTCCGGCTCGAGTTCAAGAGAACAAACACCGCAAAGAGGACTCCTAGGCTCGAGCTAGGACTGCCAGGCGACTGCATCCTCGTGGGTACCCTGAGTTGACTCCTGCAGACCCACAGCAACGCCTGCAGAGAGGATCCAGAGGCTTCCCCTGACCGCGACTGCCTGGTAACAAGGAACCCGACGCCTGGACCAAGCACTGCACCCGCACCCCGCAGGACCGGGAGGAACCACCCACCAGTGCAGGAGTGACCAGCAAGCGGCCCTCATCCTAGCCCAGTCGGTGGCTGGGCCCGAGAAGCCACCCTTGCCCTGCCTGCATTGCCTAAGGGACCCCACAGACTGGAACCAGAGCACCCCTGTTCTTCATAGGCGGCTATGTGTTTGGGGCCCTCCTTTGACCTCTGCACCTGGCCGGCCCTGTGTTGCTGGTTCGGTGGCTTTGGGGTTGTCTTAAACCCCAAACGGTGGGGTGGCTATGCCAAGGAGAGACTGACTGTGAAGTGCTTTACTTACCTGAGAAACCTAACGAAACTTACCTTCCCCTGGAACTGTTGATTTTTGCACTGTCTGCTTTTAAAATAGCTTATTGCCATTTTAACCTAAACTGTGTGTACTACTGTTTTAAATCAAAGTTCTATACTTACCTGTGTGAAGTACCTTGCATTTTATGTACTTACCTCGAATCTTGAATCTTGTGGTAAAATAAAGAAAATATATTTTTCTTTACAAAAACTATTGGCCTGGAGTTAAGTCTTTGAGTGTGTGTTCCTCATTTATTGCCTGTGTGTGTACAATAAATGCTCAACACTACCCTCTGATAAGCCTACTGCTCGACCAAACTACCACAAAATAGAGCATTGGTATTATCTAATTTTGCCAATATCAACCTGTAAGGGGAACCCTTGGACTCTGTGCACACTCTCTCTCACTTTGAGATAGTATATACAGAGCCAGCTTCCTACATTGGTGGATCAGCGGTGGGCTCTAAGACTTCGCATTTGCTGGACTACTCACCCAATACCTGATCACACGACTACATTCCAAAAATTGTCATTAGAAATTGATTTTTGCAATTTGACTATTTTTTTCTACATTTTTAAAAAGTCCTGCTAGGGCCTTGTGTAAGTCCCTGTTAGCATTTCTTTCAGAGTTTAAACGTTTGTAAAAGTTTGGATTTAAGTTCTAGAAGTAGTTTTTAGATTCTTAAAAAGTAATCCCAACTTTTAGAGTGAAATGTCGAATACAGATGAGATGGTGATGGAACTCAACCTCACCCCTTACCTGCATCTAGGGATGGCAGAGTTAGGGTCTCTCTGTAAACTTAAAAAGATAAAAACTGGGCCCAACCCTACCAAAGTAAAAATCCAGGATCTTTTGGCATAGTTCACAAGGGACCCACCCCTCTGAGGATACTCCTTCAGATGGGGAAGTTAATGAACAGGAGGATGAATTCCACCCTCCCGTCCTAACCAGGGAGAACAGGGTTCCTCAAACCCTGACTCCGCAAATCCTAGTCAGAGAGCCTTGTTCTTCCACAGGGGAGACCAGTACCTCTGGAAGCATTGAGGGCAGCCTCAATGAAGAGGACCTCCTGTTAGCCACGATGGCCGAATGATTGGCTTTGGAGAAGCAGCTCCTAGCCATAGAAAGGGAAAGACAAGAGATGGGTTTAACTCCCATCAACGGTGGCAGCAAAATAAATAGGGCCAGAGAGAATACTGACATCCTACAAATCCCCAAAGGGATTTTAACAAAATATGAAGATGGTGATGACATCACCAAATGGTTCACAGCTTTTGAGAGGGCTTGTGCAACCAGAAAAGTAAGCAGATCTCACTGGGGTGCTCTGCTTTGGGAAATGTTAACTGGAAAGTGTAGGGATAGACTCCTCACACTCTCTGGTAAAGATGCAGAATCTTATGACCTCATGAAGGCTACCCTGATTGAGGGCTTTAGATTCTCAACTGAGGAGTACAGGATTAGGTTCAGGGGGCTCACAAATCTTCGGGGCAGACCTGGGTTGATTTTGTTGACTTCTCAGACAAAACATTAGATGGTTGGATAACTGGCGGTGGTGTAAATGATTATGATGGGCTGTATAACTTGTTTATGAAAAAACATCTGTTAAGTAATTGTTTCAATGACAAAATGCAACAACATCTGGTAGACCTAGGTCCAATTTCTCTCAAAGAATTAAGAAAGAAGGCAGACCATTGGGTGAAGACTACGGTGACCAAAACTTCCACAGGGGTTGACCAAAAGAAAGGGGTCACAAAGCCTCCCCAGGGGAAGAGTGGTGAGACATCCATGGGCAAAAGTAAAGAGTCTTCTACAGGGCCCCAAAAACCTGCTCAGGAGGGTGGGCCCAGAGCCTCTTCACAGTCCACAACTGGGTATAAGGGTAAATTCTTTGATCCCAAGAAGGCCTGGTGTCGAATCTGTAGTCAGCATGGACACCAAACTGAAGACAAAGCCTGTCCAAAGAAAAGTCCCACAAAAAATACTACTCTAGTTAGCACTGGAATAGCCAGTCTCCAGGTGGGATAAATAGTGTGCCCAGAGCAAATTAGGGGTTACACTGAGGCTACATTAGTCTCTGAGGGTGAGGTGGATTTAGCCACACTTGCTGCCTGGCTGCCTAACATGCAAAAATACAGGCAGCAGCTCTTAATCAATGGGACTAAAGTAGAAGCCCTGATGGATACAGGTGCTAGTGTCACCATGGTGACAGACAAACTGGTTTCCCCAGGACAGTACCTGGCTGGACAGACATATCGAAAGAGGATGGCCTGGTTTGTAGTTGGTACCTTGGGTACTTACACCTTACACCAGGTCCAGTTATCCCTTGCTAGTGAATGTAGTAGTGTTCTAGCAGCTTAGGCTGATAAGAGGTAGCTATAGCAGAGCAGCTAAGGCTGAATTAGGAGACACGCAAAGCTCATGCAGTACCACTTATAGTTACACAGTACTTATACACAAGTAAAGACAATACTCAGTGTTAACAAAAATAAAGGGAGTTTATTTGGGTGACACAGCACCAAAAATATCTTAGAGGCAATACTCCTTCTGGAGGTAAGTATTATACACAATATATACATTAGACACCAAAATAAGGTAAGTAATTAGACATAGGATAGTGCAAACAAAATAAAATGCTATAGAATGCAATGGGAGAAAATAGGTCTAGGGGCAACACAAACCATATACTAAGAAACTGGAATGCGAATCACTAATTCCCCCCCTAGAAAAGTGTAGTGTGTGCAGAATCGCTGGGAGAGTAAGAATACTGTAAAGGTAAGTAAATTACCCCACCCCAGAGCCCAGAAAAGCAGGAGTAAAGTACTGCAAGTTTCCTTAGGACACACTACACATCGTTTTTGGGATTTTGCTGCAGCCAACCAAGTCTGCAAATAACTGCTTGATTATTGGACCTGAAGACATGCAAAGGAAGGGGACCAAGTCCAGAAGTCGAACGAAGTTCCAGGAAAGACAGGAGCCCGTGCCAACCCAGAAGATGGTGCAAAAGAAGAGTCCTCGGTTAGTTGAAGACTGCAGAAATGCAGCCTAGGAAGATGCCAGCGGGTTTCTGTGTGATGCAAAAGATGTCCCACTTCGTGAAGGTCGTTGCAGACGAGATTTCGTGTTGGAAGACGCCAACAAGCCTTAACGACGGCAAAAGTGTTTTTCATCAAAATGGCACTGGATGGACCCAGGAGGGACCTGGGGGCCTTAACTCTGTGTGAGGAGGAAGAGGGGGCTCTCCGCACTTTAGAGAGCCCTCAGGATGCCAGCTAGCAACCCCAGAAGCCGCAGGATCCGGGTTCAAAGGAGGTGCAAAACGCAGTTGATACAGCACAACAAAAGAAGGTCCCACGCCGCCGGAGAACAACTCAGCAAGTTGAGCGTCGCAGGGTGGAGTGCTGGGGACCTGAGCCAAGCTGTGCACAAAGGGATTTTGCAAAGAGTGCACAGAGACCTCAGGAGGCGAAGAAGACACAAAACACAGGGGTACCATCTTTCTCGGGGAAGGCAAGGTCTTACCTCCTCCAAATTGCGTCAGCAGGACCTCAGGACAGTCTGTCGATGATGGGTGCCCTCTGTGTCCTTAGGAGCATGCTCGCCGCCGTGAGAAGAGTCCCAAGGTACCGGTCGTCGCCTTGGAAGGTGCCTGCTTGGAGCAGGGCAGTGACTCCGTCACTCCACGGGAGATTTCTTCGGTCCTTCTGGTGCAGGATGAAGACGGGGAGTCCCCAGAGCATGCACAATGTGGAAACTGTTTCAGTTGCTTACTTGGAGCTGAGGTTGCTGAAGAAAATTGTCTCCTGTAGACTATTTGTTGCAGTTAGAGCATTTCTTGGAGCAGGCTGCGGTTGATCCGAGGTCAGAGGATGCTGAAGTTGTTGCAGAGAATTCCTGAAGGAAACTTGCTAGCAGAATCTGAAGAGAACCCACAGGAGAGACCCTAAATAGCCCTGAAAGTGGGATTTGCTACATTATCAGGTATGGACCTATGAGGAGGGGTCCCTGACGTCACCTTCTGGCACTGGCCACTCATAGCCCTCCAGAGTGCCCCCACACCTTGCAAAGCAAGATGGCTGAAGTCTGGGACAGACTGGAGGAGCTCTGGGCACCACCCCTGGGGTGGTGATGGACAGGGTAGTAGTCACTCCCCTTTCCTTTGTCCTGTTTCCCGCAAGAGCAGGGAAGAAGGGGTCTGTGGGCGGTAGGTGTGGTGAAGGGGTGAAAGAGGATACGAACACAGACGGTTGACTACCCTTTTCAGGGGTTTACGCGCTTTTATTATGTTTGGCGGTATTACTGGGGAATACTAATATAGTCTCTTAGTATCTCAGGGTTCTTAGGATCCTTTTCCTTTTCTTCTCTTCCTGCTCTGGTCTTTGTCCGTCTCAAATGGGTTTGTTTATTCCTTCCCTCTCCTTTCCTTTTCAGGTGGCGTGTTCCAATATCCTGGTGGCAGGTGTCTTCGAAAGAAAACAAGGTGGCAGCCGGTAAGTGGGGAAGGATAAGTACTTGATTATTTCTATATATATAGGGGTACGTGAGAGGAGGTGAAATACGTGAGGGGGGGGAGGGGTTATTCTATTCTTTTAGTGGGGAGGTGAGTGGGACTCTTTTCCCTAGTGCCAGCCCAACCTATAGGGTGCTCAGGGAACTTATCCCAGCTTAGACGCTTCCCCTTTAAAATAGTTACCCTGTCTCCCTTCCACCCCTTTTCAATCCTCCCCTCACCTCCTACCCCTTCCCTTCCCTGGTCCCTCTTACGGCCCTTTACTAGAGCCCGTACCTTGTCCAGCCACGACCCTCCTGGGCCGTGGCAGGCTGTTGCGACCTCCGTCTCCTCTCGGTGGGGCTCCTCAGACTTCTCTTCCTCCTCATTCCCTTGGTGTCCCGCGTTGGCGCTGCTCCTCGCCTCTCCTTCAGGCTCCGATTCGGCGCTTCTCTCCTCCTCGCTCTTCTCTCCGGTCTCTTCCTCTGCCTCCTGATCGCGTCCCGCGGAGCCGCCCCGTCCTCTTCCTCGGAGCCCTTCTTCAGTGTCGGCCACCCGGAACTCCGGGGCCGACTTCCGTCTCCTCCCCCACGCGTCTCCATGACGACGGGGTTGGAGACTGGCCGAGGAGCGCCATGATCCAGACTCTTGCGGCGCCGCCCTCCTACACACCCCTTCCCATGAACGGGACTGGTAGAGGCCCGAGGAGTCCGGGCAGCGGGAGAGGAAATCTGCAGGACATTGGCGAGCTCCAGGGATATGGCGGACCTGAAAAGTAAAGGGTTGCAATTCAAGGAACCAGCGGAGAATCCGGGAATTGGAGTCTTTATGGGAAGCCAACCACGTTAAGGGCGCATGATCTGTGTAGAGGATGAAAGGACGTCCCAGGAGATAATACTGCAGACATTCGATCGCCCATTTAATGGCCAGACATTCCTTCTCAATAGTGGGGTCGTTCGTTTCCCTAGGTAACAGCTTCCTACTGATGTAGACTATTGGATGCTCATGTCCCTGGGGGTCAGGTTGTGCCAACACGGCCCCTAACCCGACTTTGGATGCGTCCGTAAAGAGATGGAAAGACTTGGTGAAGTCGGGACAACGTAACACTGGCTCGGTTGTAAGGGCTTCCTTGAGCCACTGGAATCCCCGAAGTTGGGAGGGGGAGAAAGGGGGTAGGATAGTTGGGTATTGTTTTTTTAGGAGGTCCGTAAGGGGGGCTGTTATAGTAGAATATTGGGGGATAAACCGTCGGTAATATCCCACTAGCCCCAGGAAAGAGCGAAGTTCCTTCTTTGTGGTAGGAAGGGGAATTTGGCGAATGGTGGCTACTTTATCCTTTTGAGGACTCAACAGTCCATTCCCTATAACGTACCCTAGATAGGCTATCTGGGTCTGAGCCAGCACACATTTGTTTGGATTAGCAATAAGCCCTGCTGCGGACAGTGCGGAGAATACCTTTTCCAGGTGTAGGAGGTGGGTAGACCAGGTAGAACTAAAAATGACAATGTCATCAAGATATGCGGCTGTGAACTCATGGTAGGGTCTTAGTATTTGATCCATTAGCCGTTGGAACGTTGCGGGGGCACCATGAAGCCCAAAAGGGAGTACAGTGAATTGGTACAGCCCTGAAGGGGATACGAACGCTGTTTTTTCTTTGTCAGTGGGTGCTAAGGGGATCTGCCAATACCCTTTTGTCAGATCAATAGTAGTCATATATCGGGCCTGCCCAATCTTCTCTAAAACTTCATCTACCCGAGGAATGGGGTATGTATCAAAAAGGGATATCTCATTGAGCTTCCGGAAGTCAATGCAGAAGCGGATAGAACCATCCGGTTTCGGTACTATGACAATCGGAGAACACCACGGGCTGGTAGATGTTTCAATGACCCCTAAACGCAACATTTTGGCTATTTCCTCTTCTATGAGGGTCTTCCTTGCCTCGGGAATTCGATAAGGTCGTTGGCGTACTACTTTCCCTTCCGGGGTTCTAATGTGATGTTGGACCAGTTCCGTTTTCCCCGGGAGTTCAGAAAAAAAAAAAGCATGACGGTGAACTAACTCCGTCATTTGCCGGGTCTCTATCTCGGAAAGGGATTCATTGATTTTTGGGAGTGGTTGAAGCTTATACAATGAGGTGGGGCACAATTCCAACCCTAAAGGTTGAGTTGGCGTGATCATACAACCCTTCGCTACTGCTACGTTCTCGTTCACGGGTTCTTCCCATTTTTTTAAAAGGTTGATGTGGTATATATGGGTTCGTTTTGGATTATCACTTAATTCTAATAAATAAGTAACGGGGGTAACTCTTTTTAAGACTTTGTATGGTCCCTGCCATTTGGCTATTAATTTGTGCTCTGAGGTGGGCCTGAGGATTAACACCTTGTCATTGGGTTGTAAGGTTCTGAGTTTGGTACCCTGGTCATAGTAAGTTTTTTGGTTAGTCTGGGCGTTTAGTAGATGCTGCCTTACGTCCTCCCATACTGTTTGGAGTTGGGTTTTTCACTTATGGACATAGTCTAGGATAGGACGTTCTTCGTTATTCTCCTCTTCCCAGAGTTCCACTGCCATGTCTAGAAGGTTTCTTGGTTGCCTCCCAAACACAAGTTCAAACGGGCTATGCCCAGTAGAGGACTGTTCGTGGGTCCTTATCGCGTACAATACTAAGGGAAGCTTCTGATCCCAATCTTTACCTGTCTCATTCACCACCTTTCTTAAAAGGGTTTTTATGGTGCGATTATACCGCTCCACTAATCCATCTGTTTGTGGATGGTAAACAGATGTTTTTATTTGTTTAACCCCTAGGGATGTACAGATTTGTTTCATTAGCCCTGAGACGAACGGAGTTCCTTGGTCCGTAAGGAGTTCCTCTGGGAATCCCACCCGGGAAAAAAAGGATATCATAGCTTGTGCTACGTTTTTCGTAGTGGTACTGGAAAGGGGGATGGCCTCGGGGTACCTACTGGCGTAGTCTACGAGCACGAGAATGTGGGTATGCCCTTTACTAGAGGGTAAAAGTGGTCCAACTATGTCCATACCGACCCGTTTGAGTGGAATATCAATCAGAGGTAGGGGTCGTAATGGTGCTTTACGAAGGGTTCCTGGCTCCACTAGTTGACACTTAGGACATTGAGCACAATACCTCCTGATATGGGCATATACTCCCGGCCAGTAAAACCGCCTGAGTAAGTACTCTTCTGTTTTCTCCCTACCACAATGTCCTCCCCCCGGTTGGTTACGGGCTAGGAAGAGCACCTGGCTTCGGTATGGCTCGGGAACGACAAGCTGTCTTTTCTCCCCATCTGGTTTGGTGGTGACCCTATATAACAAGTCTTTTGAGGTCAAGAAGTAGGGACCTACCTCCCCAGTTGAGGCGGTTTTAGCATTCTTCCACGCATGTTCCAAGGTGGGGTCTTCGTGCTGACTTGTCCTAAATGATGTGGGGGCTGCGTTTAGGAGGGCCACGCCTCCTTCTTTGTTATGTTGGTCCTGTGGCCAGGCGTATTTCTGTTTCTCCGTTCTCCTCTCTTTCCGTGTTAACTTCCGTCTGGTAGGGTGACTATGTATAACATCATCTCGGAATGGCGCATCACCCCACCAGCTGTCTACTGGGGTTTTCTGTCTGGTCCTGTCTAGCAGGTCATCGAATCTTTTATAGTCTGTTCCTATTACACATTCTTCTATTAGGTTGTCCATGAGTCCCACAGGAAGACTGTCGGTATGTCCTTCCCAGCCTATGTCTATGTTGAGGAGCGGATACTGGGCTCGATCCCCATGGACACAGCATATCGTAACCCATTGGTCCTTAGAGGGTGGCATAGGGTGAATTAGACTACGGCGGACTACTGACTGACTACACCCAGAGTCAATTAAGGCCATAACAGTTTTTCCGTTTATCATCAGGGGGTATTTAAAAGACACGTCACTCGTTCCTAGGCACAAGACTCTGCCTCTAGTTACGCCTATTTCCATTGGTTCTATACCCTCTTGCTTTCTGGGACATCCCCGGGCAATATGGCCCCACTCCCCACAGTTAAAACATTGGGGTTGCTGCATTGGGCTTCTCTCCGGGTTCCGAGATAAGCCGGTTTCTTCTGTTATACGTCGCGTGTGAAAGTGAGTAGGAGGTATTGGCGGTTTCCCCATGGGGCGGATGGGTTGCGGTTTACCCTCTCCTGATCGGTGATATGCACAGGCTAGATCAACCGCTGTCTCAGTATCTACATTGGGGTGTTGTCGGATCCAGTGTCGGGTATGGTGTGGTAGGGAATCTAGATATTGCTCCAGGATAACAGCCTTAATTATGTCCTCGCGTTCTGTTCCTAGTGGCCCCAGCCACTTCAACCCCAGATCCTTCACCCTGTAATAGTATGTCCGAGGGTCTTCATGGGGCCCCCACTTTACCTTCCGGAACCTAGTTCTATAATATTCGACGTCGTGTCCGACTCGTTCCAAAATACTCTTCTTTATTTCGGCATAAGGTGTGACCCCCCCCGGGTTTGCGGCCTGATAAGCGGATTGGAGGGTTCCTGTCAGGAGGGGGGCTATATACTGACCCCACCGCTCTTCCGGCCATTGAGCACTTGAAGCGACTCTTTCGAAGTTCGTAAAGAACGAGTCGGGGTCTTCTCCTTCCTGGTATTTTTGGAGGACGGAACTTGGCACATTGGGATGCACCTTACTTGCGGCAATGGTGTCGGTCAGCTTTTGGATGGCGGTCTCATGGACTAATTGATTACTGGCCATAATGGTTGCTTGGCTTTTCAATGCCGACTGTAGGGCCTCCCTATCCTCCTTGGCCTCTCGTTGCTGGGCTTCCCAGACTAACTGTAGATGGCGCTGTCCTTCGGCCAGCTGTTTCATCATTTCCTCAAGACTGGGTTTGTCCTCCATGATCCCTTCCCCGGTAATATCCCACTTCTGACACCACTGTGGGCGGTAGGTGTGGTGAAGGGGTGAAAGAGGATACGAACACGGACGGTTGACTACCCTTTTCAGGGGTTTACGCGCTTTTATTATGTTTGGCGGTATTACTGGGGAATACTAATATAGTCTCTTAGTATCTCAGGGTTCTTAGGATCCTTTTCCTTTTCTTCTCTTCCTGCTCTGGTCTTTGTCCGTCTCAAATGGGTTTGTTTATTCCTTCCCTCTCCTTTCCTTTTCAGGTGGCGTGTTCCGATATCCTGGTGGCAGGTGTCCTCGAAAGAAAACAAGGTGGCAGCCGGTAAGTGGGGAAGGATAAGTACTTGATTATTTCTATATATATAGGGGTACGTGAGAAGAGGTGAAATACGTGAGGGGGGGGGGGTGTGATGGAGGGGTTATTCTATTCTTTTAGTGGGGAGGTGAGTGGGACTCTTTTCCCTAGTGCCAGCCCAACCTATAGGGTGCTCAGGGAACTTATCCCAGCTTAGACGCTTCCCCTTTAAAATAGTTACCCTGTCTCCCTTCCACCCCTTTCCACCCCTTTTCAATCCTCCCCTCACCTCCTACCCCTTCCCTTCCCTGGTCCCTCTTACGGCCCTTTACTAGAGCCCGTACCTTGTCCAGCCACGACCCTCCTGGGCCGTGGCAGGCTGTTGCGTCCTCCGTCTCCTCTCGGTGGGGCTCCTCAGACTTCTCTTCCTCCTCGTTCCCTTGGTGTCCCGCGTTGGCGCTGCTCCTCGCCTCTCCTTCAGGCTCCGATTCGGCGCTTCTCTCCTCCTCGCTCTTCCCTCCGGTCTCTTCCTCTGCCTCCTGATCGCGTCCCGCGGAGCCGCCCCGTCCTCTTCCTCGGAGCCCTTCTTCAGTGTCGGCCACCCGGAACTCCGGGGCCGACTTCCGTCTCCTCCCCCACGCGTCTCCATGACGACGGGGTTGGAGACTGGCCGAGGAGCGCCATGATCCGGACTCTTGCGGCGCCGCCCTCCTACAGGGTCCCTGAACCGGTGTAGACTGGTTTATGCAAGGAGGGCACCATCTATGCCCTTCAAAGCATTTCCAGAGGCTGGGGGAGGCTACCCCTCACAAACCTGTAACACCTATTTCCAAAGGGAGAGGGTGTAACACCCTGCTCTAAGACCAAATGCTTTGTTCTGCCTTCCTGGGACTGGGCTGCCCAGACCCCAGGAGGGCAGAACCCTGTCTGTGAGGTGGCAGCAGCTGTAGCTGCAGTGTAAGCCTCAGAGAGCTGGTTTGGCAGTACTGGGGGTTCATGGTGGAGCCTCCAGGATGCATGGAATTGGCTCCCCAATACCAGATTTGGAATGGCTGGACAATTTCATGATCTTAGACATGTTACATGGTCATATTTAGAGTTACCATTGTAAAGCTACATATAGGTATTGACGTATATGTAGTGCACACATGTAATGGTGTCCCCGCACTCACAAAGTCTGGGCAAATGGCCCTGAACTATGTGGGGGCAACTTTGCTAGAGCAAGGGTGCCCTCACACTTAGTACCTTTGCACCTAACCTTCAGCAAGTGAAGGTTAGACATATAGGTGACTTATAAGTTACTTAAGTGCAGTGAAAATGGCTGTGAAATAGTGTGTGCACTATTTCACGCAGGCCGCAATGGCAGTCCTGTGTAAGGGTTTGTCTGAGCTCCCTATCAGTGGCAAAATAAATGCTGCAGTCCATATGGATCTCCTGGAACCCCAATGCCCCGGGAAACATATACTAGGGACTTATAAGGGGGGTCCAGTGTGCCAATTGAAAATTGGTAAATGAAGTCACTGGCCTACAGTGAAAAATTCAAAAGCAGAGAAAGCATGAGCATTGAGGTTCTGATTAGCAGAGTCCCAGTGACACGGTTAGGCACTACACAGGCATACACATTAGGCCACAAACTGGGGTTCTGGCTAGCAGGAACCTCAGTGACAAAGTTAAATCGCACTGACTCACACTCATAAACAGGCCAAAGTGGGGGTATCCATGCTAGCAAGAGGCTACTTTCTACACATATCCAGTCACTAATGCTGAAAATCAAACTAAAGTCCATCCCATAGCAATGGTAACTTTATAATGGGGAGGGGGTCACTGGCCTGAAACAGGTGGTAGTCTCCTCTGCAATTCCAGTAGAATGTCTGCTAGGGAATGATCTGGCGTGCTCAGCATGGGCTGATGTGGAGCTCAAGACCCATGCAGCCATGCTGGGTATTCTTGAACTGGTATGTTTCAAGATAAGGGCACAGAGCAGGGCTCAGGTTGAAAAAGAAGTGTTGGCGTCTGGAATAATGGCCCAACCTTCCAAGAGAAAAGGAAAGAAGACTGGGGATCATCTTCAACATAACAAAAGAAACACAACCTCTCTTCCCATGAAGATGTTCTATCCCCTGAGGGAACTGAGTCCATGGAGCTGGAGCCTTACCACGTTGATCTATTGGGCCCAGGGGGACCCTCAAGGAAACAGCTGTGTAAGGGGCAAGAACCCTGTCCCTCTCTTGAAGGCCTAAGACAGCAAGCAGCTGAGAAAGAAAAAGGAACTGTCATTGGAACCCACAGGGTCTATTGGGAACATGGACTTCTTTACACTAAGGCAAGAGATCCCAAGCCTGGTGCCACTAGGAGAGTGGTAGTGCCTCATGAGTTTACGGAGCTCATTCTGACCTTAGCCCATGACATTCCCCTTGCTGGGCATTTGGGACAAACCAAGACTTGGGAGAGATTAGTCAACCATTTCTCTTGGCCCAATATGTCCCAGAAGGTAAAGGAGTTTTGCACCTCCTGTGTTACCTGTCAGGCCAATGGTAAGACACGTGGCCATCCAAAGGCCCCCCTCATTCCACTTCCAGTGGTGGGGGTCCCCTTTGAGAATGCAAGGGAACATAGTAGGTCCACTTGAACCTCCACAGCATCAGGGAACCAGTATCTCCTGGTAGTAGTGGATCATGCTACCAGGTACCCTGAGGCAATTACCCTTAGGTCCACTCCTCCTCCTGCAGTAGCAAAAGCACTCATTGGTATTTTTACCAGAGTGGGATTTCCTTAGGAGGTGGTTTCTGAATGAGGTACCAACGTCATGTCAGCTTACCTAAAACATATGTGGATTGAGTGTGGGGTGACTTACAAATTCACCACACCATACCATCAACAAACCAGTGGTCTTGTGGAGAGATTTAACAAGACATTGAAGGGCATGATCATGGGGCTCCCTGAAAAACTCAAAAGGAGATGGGATGTCCTCTTGCCATGCCTGCTTTTCGCCTACAGAGAGTAGCCACAGAAGGGAGTAGGGTTTTCCCCCTTTGAGCTTCTGTTTGGCCATCCTGTTAGGGGACCACTGGCACTTGTAAAAGAAGGCTGGGATAGACCATGTCATGAGCTTAAACAAGATGTGGTGGACTATGCACCAGGCCTATGTTCAAGGATGACAGAGTACATGGAAAAGGCAAGCAAAAACCTTGAGGCCAGCCAACAAATCCAGAAGTGGTGGCATGACCAAAAGGCTGCTATGGTTGAGTTTCAGACAATGCAGAGCGTCTGGGTTCTGGAGCCTGCGGCTCCCAGGGCACTTCAGGACAAATGGAGTGGCCCTTACCCAGTGCTAGAGAAAGAGAGTCAGGTCTCCTACCTGGTGGACCTGGGCCCAGGCAGGACCCCCAAGAGGGTGATCCATGTTAACCGCCTTAAGCTCTATCATGACAGGGCAGATGTAAACATGTTAATGGTTACAGATGAGGACAAGGAAGCCAAGAGTGAACCTCTCCCTAATCTCCTCTCCACTGACCCTAAAAGTGGCTCCATAGATGGAGTTATCTATTCAGATACCCTCTCTGGCCAACAGCAGTCTTACTGCAGGCAAGTCCTCCAGCAGTTTGCTGAGCTCTTTTCCTTGACCCCTGGTCAGACACACCTGTGTACCCACCCATGATGTGGACACAGGGGACAGTATGCCTGTCAAGTATAAAATATTCAGACAGTCTTGCCAAGTCAAAGAAAGCATCAAAGTGGAAGTCCACAAAATGCTGGAGTTCGGGCTAGCCCAGTGGTCTTGGTCCCCAAACCTCACACCAAAGGTGGCAAGAAAGAGATGAGGTTTTGTGTGGACTACAGAGGGCTCAACTCACAATGACAGATGCTCACCCCATCCCAAGGGCAGATGAGCTCATAGACAAATTAGGTGCAGCCAAATACTTAAGTACCTTTGATTTGACAGCAGGGTACTGGCAAATAAAAATGGCACCTGGAGCAAAAGAGAAAACAGCATTCTCTACACCTAATGGGCACTCCCAGTTTACTGTCATGCCCTTTGGCTTAAAGAATGCCCCTGCCACCTTCCAACGGTTGGTGAATCAAGTCCTTCCTGGCTTGGAGTCCCTTAGTGCAGCTTATCTTGATGGTATTGCTGTCTTTAGCTCCAACTGGCAGGATCACCTGGTCCACTTGAAGAAGGTTTTGCAGGCACTGCAAGCAGCACGCCTCTCTGTTAAGGCATCTATATGTCAGATAGGGCAGGGTACTGTGGTTTATTTGTGACACCTTGTAGGTGGAGGCCAAGTTCAGCCACTCCAACCCAAGATCCAGACTATTCTGGACTGGGTAGCTCCAAATACCCAGACTCAAGTCAGGGAATTCCTTGGCTTGACTGGTTACTATAGGAGGTTTGTGAAGGGATAGGGATCAAAAGTGACACCCCTCACAGAACTGACCTCTAAGAAAATGCCCAACAAAGTGAACTGGACTGTGGACTGTCAAAAGGCCTTTGACACCCTGAAGCAAGCTATCTGTACAGTACCAGTTTTTAAAGCTCCAGATTATTCTAAGCCGTTCATAGTGCAGACTAATGCCTCTGAGCATGGGATAAGAGCAGTATTGTCCCAAACAAATGATGATGGCCTTGACCATCCTGTTGCTTTTATTAGCAGGAGGTTACTCCCCAGGCAGCAGCGTTGGAATGCCATTGAGAGGGACGCCTTTGCTGTGGTTTGGTCCCTGAAGAAGTTGAGACCATACCTTTTTGGTACTCACTTCACAGTTCAAACTGACCAAAGACCTCTCAGATGGCTGATGCAAATAAAAGGAGAAAACCCTAAACTGTTGAGGTGGTCCATATCCATACAGGGAATAGACTTTGTAGTGGAACACAGCCCTGGGACTGCCCATGCCAATGCTAATGGCCTTTCCAGTTTCTTCCACTTAGAAAATGAAGACTCTCTCTGTAAAGGTTAGTCTCATCCTCGTTCGTTTGGTGGAGGGGGGGGGGGTTGTGTAAGCAAATGCCTTCTTTGGCATGGTTACCCCCTAACTTTTTCCCTTTTGTTGATGCCAGTTATGATTGAAAGTGTGCTGGGACCCTGCTAACCAGGCCCCAGCACCAGTGTTCTTTCCCTAAACTGTACATTTGTTCCCACAATTGGCACAGCCCTGGCACACAGATAAGTGCGTTGTAAATGGTACCCCTGGTACCAAGGGCCCTGTGGCCAGGGAAGGTCTCTAACGGCTGCAGCATATCTGATGCCACCCTGGGGACCCCTCACTCAGCACATGCACTGCCTCACAGCTTGTGTGTGCTGGTGGGGCGAAAAAGACTAAGTTCACATGCCACTCCCCTCAGGATGCCATGCCCACCTCTCACTGCCTGTGGCACAGGTAAGTCACCCCTTGTAGGAGGCTGGCCTGGCTTATAGTGGGTAACTTGTGGTACTTACACCTTGTGCCAGGTCCAGTTATACCTTTAGTAGATTAGTAGTGTTCTAGCAGCTTAGGCTGATAGAGGTAGCTATAACAGAGCAGCTTAGGCTGAACTAGGAGACATGCAAAGCTCCTACTATACCACTTATATCAAATAGCACTATATCATAAGAAACACATGTAGGAAAGTACCATCTTGCCTGGCATGTAACCCCCATTTTCACTGTATGTATGTTTGTTTTTGCCCTTGTGTCATTGGGATCCTGCTAGGCAGGACCCCAGTGCTCATAGTGTATGTCCTGTATGTGTTCCCTGTGTGGTGCCTAACTGTATCACTGAGGCTCTGCTAACAGGAACCTCAGTGTTTATGCTCTCTCTGCTTTCTAAAATTGTCACTGCAGGCTAGTGACTAATTTTACCAATTCTCATTGGCACACTGGTACACCCATATAATTCCCTTGTATATGGTACTTAGGTACCCAGGGTATTGGGGTTCCAGGAGATCCCTATGGGCTGCAGCATTTCTTTTGCCACCCATAGGGAGCTCAGACAATTCTTACACAGGCCTGCCACTGCAGCCTGAGTGAAATAATGTCCACGTTATTTCACAGCCATTTTCCAATCCACATAAGTAACTTATAAGCCACCTATATGTCTAACCCTCACTTAGTGCAGGTTGGGTGCCAAGGTGCCCCCACATCGTTCAGGGCAAATTCCCCGAACTTTGTGAGTGCGGGGACACCATTACACGCGTGCACTACACATAGGTCACTACCTATGTGTAGCGTCACAATGGTAACTCCGAACATGGCCATGTAACATTTCTAAGATCATGTACTTGTCACCCCAATACCATTCTTGTATTGGGGGGACAATTCCATGATCCGCCGGGTCTCTAGCACAGAACCTGGGTACTGCCAAACTGCCTTTCTGGGGTTTTCACTGCAGCTGCTGCTGCTGCCAACCCCTCAGACAGGATTCTGCCCTACTGGGGTCTGTGCAGCCCCAGCCCAGGAAGGCAGAACAAAGGATTTCCTCTGAGAGAGGGTGTTTGTAGGAAAGTACCACCTTGCCTGCCATGTTACCCCCATATTTCACTGTATGTATGTTGTTTTAGTCCTTGTGTCACTGGGACCCTGCCAGGCAGGGCCCCAGTGCTCATAGTATGTGCCCTGTATGTGTTCCCTGTGTGGTGCCTAACTGTCTCACTGAGGCTATGCTAACCAGAACCTAAGTGGTTATGCTCTCTCTGCTTTCCAGATTTGTCACTAACAGGCTAGTGACTAAATTTACCAATTCACATTGGCATACTGGTACACCCATATAATTCCCTTGTATATGGTACTGAGGTACCAAGGGTATTGGGGTTCCAGGAGACCCCTATGGGCTTCAGCATTTCTTTTGCCACCCATAGGGAGAACTGACTATTCTTACACAGGCCTGCCAGTGCAGCCTGAGTGAAATAATGTCCACCTTATTTCACAGCCATTTACCACTGCACTTAAGTAACTTATAAGTCACCTATATGTCTAACCTTCACCTGGTGAAGGTTGGGTGCACAGTTACTTAGTGTGTGGGCATCCTGGCACTAGCCAAGGTGCCCCCACATTGTTTAGAGAAAATTCCCCGGACTTTGTGAGTGCGGGGACACCATTACACGCGTGCACTATACATAGGTCACTACCTATGTATAGCGTCACCATGGTAACTCCGAACATGGCCATGTAACATGTCTAAGATCATGGAAGTTTCACCCCAATGCCATTCTGGAATTGGGGAGACAATTCCATGATCCCCCGGGTGTCTATGACAGAACCCGGGTACTGCCAAACTGACTTTCCGGGGTTTCCACTGCAGCTGCTGCTGCTGCCAACCCATCAGACAGGTTTCTGCCCTCCTTGGGTCCAGGCAGCCCTGGCCCAGGAAGGAAGAACAAAGGATTGCCTCTGAGAGAAGGTGTAACACCCTCTCCCTTTGGAAATAGGTGTGATGGCTGGGGAGGAGTAGCCTCCCCCAGCCTCTGGAAATGCTTTGATGGGCACAGATTGTGCCCATCTCTGCATAAGCCAGTCTACACCGGTTCAGGGATCCCCCAGCCGTGCTCTGGCGCGAAACTGGACAAAGGAAAGGGGAGTGACCACTCCCCTGACCAGCACCTCCCAGGGGAGGTGCCCAGAGCTCCTCCAGTGTGCCCCAGACCTCTGCCATCTTGGATTCAGAGGTGTTGCTGGCACACTGGACTGCTCTGAGTGGCCAGTGCCAGCAGGTGATGTCAGAGACTCCTTCTGATAGGGTCTTACCTCTCTTAGTAGCCAATCCTCCTTTTCTGGCTATTTAGGGTCTCTGCTTTGGGGAATTCTTCAGATAACGAATGCAAGAGCTCACCAGAGTTCCTCCGCATCTCCCTCTTCACCTTCTGCCAAAGGATCGACCGCTGACTGCTCAGGACGCTTGCAAAACTGCAACAAAGTAGCAAGACGACTACTAGCAACCTTATATCGCTTCATCCTGCCGGCTTTCTCAACTGTTTCCAGGTGTTGCATGCTCTGGGGCTAGCCTGCCTCCTTCTTGCACCAGGAGCTCTGAAGAAATCTCCTGTGGGTCGATGGAATCTTCCCCCTGTAAACTGCAGGCAACAAAAGACTGCATCACCGGTCCTCTGGGTCCCCTCTTAGCACGACGAGCGTGGTCCCTGGAACTCAGCAACTCTGTCCAAGTGACTCCCACAGTCCAGTGACTCTTCAGTCCAAGTTTGGTGGAGGTAAGTCCTTGCCTCCCCACGCTAGACTGCATTGCTGGGTACCTCGTGATTTGCAGCTGCTCCGGCTCCTGTGCACTCTTCCAGGACTTACTTCGTGCACAGCCAAGCCTGGTCCACTTGAAGAAGGTTTTGGAGGCACTGCAAGCAGCACGCCTCTCTGTTAAGGCATCTATATATCAGATAGGGCAGGGTACTGTGGTTTATTTGTGACATCTTGTAGGTGGAGGCCAAGTTCAGCCACTCCAACCCAAGATCCAGACTATTCTGGACTGGGTAGCTCCAAATACCCAGACTCAAGTCAGGGAATTCCTTGGCTTGACTGGTTACTATAGGAGGTTTGTGAAGGGATAGGGATCAAAAGTGACACCCCTCACAGAACTGACCTCTAAGAAAATGCCCAACAAAGTGAACTGGACTGTGGACTGTCAAAAGGCCTTTGACACCCTGAAGCAAGCTATCTGTACAGTACCAGTTTTTAAAGCTCCAGATTATTCGAAGCCGTTCATAGTGCAGACTAATGCCTCTGAGCATGGGATAAGAGCAGTATTGTCCCAAACAAATGATGATGGCCTTGACCATCCTGTTGCTTTTATTAGCAGGAGGTTACTCCCCAGGCAGCAGCGTTGGAATGCCATTGAGAGGTACGCCTTTGCTGTGGTTTGGTCCCTGAAGAAGTTGAGACCATACCTTTTTGGTACTCACTTCACAGTTCAAACTGACCACATACCTCTCAGATGGCTGATGCAAATAAAAGGAGAAAACCCTAAACTGTTGTGGTGGTCCATATCCATACAGGGAATAGACTTTGTAGTGGAACACAGCCCTGGGACTGCCCATGCCAATGCTAATGGCCTTTCCAGTTTCTTCCACTTAGAAAATGAAGACTCTCTCTGTAAAGGTTAGTCTCATCCTCGTTCGTTTGGTGGAGGGGGGGGGGTTGTGTAAGCAAATGCCTTCTTTGGCATGGTTACCCCCTAACTTTTTCCCTTTTGTTGATGCCAGTTATGATTGAAAGTGTGCTGGGACCCTGCTAACCAGGCCCCAGCACCAGTGTTCTTTCCCTAAACTGTACATTTGTTCCCACAATTGGCACAGCCCTGGCACACAGATAAGTGCGTTGTAAATGGTACCCCTGGTACCAAGGGCACTGTGGCCAGGGAAGGTCTCTAACGGCTGCAGCATATCTGATGCCACCCTGGGGACCCCTCACTCAGCACATGCACTGCCTCACAGCTTGTGTGTGCTGGTGGGGCGAAAAAGACTAAGTTCACATGCCACTCCCCTCAGGATGCCATGCCCACCTCTCACTGCCTGTGGCACAGGTAAGTCACCCCTTGTAGGAGGCTGGCCTGGCTTATAGTGGGTAACTTGTGGTACTTACACCTTGTGCCAGGTCCAGTTATACCTTTAGTAGATTAGTAGTGTTCTAGCAGCTTAGGCTGATAGAGGTAGCTATAACAGAGCAGCTTAGGCTGAACTAGGAGACATGCAAAGCTCCTACTATACCACTTATATCAAATAGCACTATATCATAAGAAACACATGTAGGAAAGTACCATCTTGCCTGGCATGTAACCCCCATTTTCACTGTATGTATGTTTGTTTTTGCCCTTGTGTCATTGGGATCCTGCTAGGCAGGACCCCAGTGCTCATAGTGTATGTCCTGTATGTGTTCCCTGTGTGGTGCCTAACTGTATCACTGAGGCTCTGCTAACCGGAACCTCAGTGTTTATGCTCTCTCTGCTTTCTAAAATTGTCACTGCAGGCTAGTGACTAATTTTACCAATTCTCATTGGCACACTGGTACACCCATATAATTCCCTTGTATATGGTACTTAGGTACCCAGGGTATTGGGGTTCCAGGAGATCCCTATGGGCTGCAGCATTTCTTTTGCCACCCATAGGGAGCTCAGACAATTCTTACACAGGCCTGCCACTGCAGCCTGAGTGAAATAATGTCCATGTTATTTCACAGCCATTTTCCAATCCACATAAGTAACTTATAAGCCACCTATATGTCTAACCCTCACTTAGTGCAGGTTGGGTGCCAAGGTGCCCCCACATCGTTCAGGGCAAATTCCCCGAACTTTGTGAGTGCGGGGACACCATTACACGCGTGCACTACACATAGGTCACTACCTATGTGTAGCGTCACAATGGTAACTCCGAACATGGCCATGTAACATTTCTAAGATCATGTACTTGTCACCCCAATACCATTCTTGTATTGGGGGGACAATTCCATGATCCGCCGGGTCTCTAGCACAGAACCTGGGTACTGCCAAACTGCCTTTCTGGGGTTTTCACTGCAGCTGCTGCTGCTGCCAACCCCTCAGACAGGATTCTGCCCTACTGGGGTCTGTGCAGCCCCAGCCCAGGAAGGCAGAACAAAGGATTTCCTCTGAGAGAGGGTGTTTGTAGGAAAGTACCACCTTGCCTGCCATGTTACCCCCATATTTCACTGTATGTATGTTGTTTTAGTCCTTGTGTCACTGGGACCCTGCCAGGCAGGGCCCCAGTGCTCATAGTATGTGCCCTGTATGTGTTCCCTGTGTGGTGCCTAACTGTCTCACTGAGGCTATGCTAACCAGAACCTAAGTGGTTATGCTCTCTCTGCTTTCCAGATTTGTCACTAACAGGCTAGTGACTAAATTTACCAATTCACATTGGCATACTGGTACACCCATATAATTCCCTTGTATATGGTACTGAGGTACCAAGGGTATTGGGGTTCCAGGAGACCCCTATGGGCTTCAGCATTTCTTTTGCCACCCATAGGGAGAACTGACTATTCTTACACAGGCCTGCCAGTGCAGCCTGAGTGAAATAATGTCCACCTTATTTCACAGCCATTTACCACTGCACTTAAGTAACTTATAAGTCACCTATATGTCTAACCTTCACCTGGTGAAGGTTGGGTGCACAGTTACTTAGTGTGTGGGCATCCTGGCACTAGCCAAGGTGCCCCCACATTGTTTAGAGAAAATTCCCCGGACTTTGTGAGTGCGGGGACACCATTACACGCGTGCACTATACATAGGTCACTACCTATGTATAGCGTCACCATGGTAACTCCGAACATGGCCATGTAACATGTCTAAGATCATGGAAGTTTCACCCCAATGCCATTCTGGAATTGGGGAGACAATTCCATGATCCCCCGGCTGTCTATGACAGAACCCGGGTACTGCCAAACTGACTTTCCGGGGTTTCCACTGCAGCTGCTGCTGCTGCCAACCCATCAGACAGGTTTCTGCCCTCCTTGGGTCCAGGCAGCCCTGGCCCAGGAAGGAAGAACAAAGGATTGCCTCTGAGAGAAGGTGTAACACCCTCTCCCTTTGGAAATAGGTGTGATGGCTGGGGAGGAGTAGCCTCCCCCAGCCTCTGGAAATGCTTTGATGGGCACAGATTGTGCCCATCTCTGCATAAGCCAGTCTACACCGGTTCAGGGATCCCCCAGCCGTGCTCTGGCGCGAAACTGGACAAAGGAAAGGGGAGTGACCACTCCCCTGACCAGCACCTCCCAGGGGAGGTGCCCAGAGCTCCTCCAGTGTGCCCCAGACCTCTGCCATCTTGGATTCAGAGGTGTTGCTGGCACACTGGACTGCTCTGAGTGGCCAGTGCCAGCAGGTGATGTCAGAGACTCCTTCTGATAGGGTCTTACCTCTCTTAGTAGCCAATCCTCCTTTTCTGGCTATTTAGGGTCTCTGCTTTGGGGAATTCTTCAGATAACGAATGCAAGAGCTCACCAGAGTTCCTCCGCATCTCCCTCTTCACCTTCTGCCAAAGGATCGACCGCTGACTGCTCAGGACGCTTGCAAAACTGCAACAAAGTAGCAAGACGACTACTAGCAACCTTATATCGCTTCATCCTGCCGGCTTTCTCAACTGTTTCCAGGTGTTGCATGCTCTGGGGCTAGCCTGCCTCCTTCTTGCACCAGGAGCTCTGAAGAAATCTCCTGTGGGTCGATGGAATCTTCCCCCTGTAAACTGCAGGCAACAAAAGACTGCATCACCGGTCCTCTGGGTCCCCTCTTAGCACGACGAGCGTGGTCCCTGGAACTCAGCAACTCTGTCCAAGTGACTCCCACAGTCCAGTGACTCTTCAGTCCAAGTTTGGTGGAGGTAAGTCCTTGCCTCCCCACGCTAGACTGCATTGCTGGGTACCTCGTGATTTGCAGCTGCTCCGGCTCCTGTGCACTCTTCCAGGACTTACTTCGTGCACAGCCAAGCCTGGTCCACTTGAAGAAGGTTTTGGAGGCACTGCAAGCAGCACGCCTCTATGTTAAGGCATCTATATATCAGATAGGGCAGGGTACTGTGGTTTATTTGTGACATCTTGTAGGTGGAGGCCAAGTTCAGCCACTCCAACCCAAGATCCAGACTATTCTGGACTGGGTAGCTCCAAATACCCAGACTCAAGTCAGGGAATTCCTTGGCTTGACTGGTTACTATAGGAGGTTTGTGAAGGGATAGGGATCAAAAGTGACACCCCTCACAGAACTGACCTCTAAGAAAATGCCCAACAAAGTGAACTGGACTGTGGACTGTCAAAAGGCCTTTGACACCCTGAAGCAAGCTATCTGTACAGTACCAGTTTTTAAAGCTCCAGATTATTCTAAGCCGTTCATAGTGCAGACTAATGCCTCTGAGCATGGGATAAGAGCAGTATTGTCCCAAACAAATGATGATGGCCTTGACCATCCTGTTGCTTTTATTAGCAGGAGGTTACTCCCCAGGCAGCAGCGTTGGAATGCCATTGAGAGGTACGCCTTTGCTGTGGTTTGGTCCCTGAAGAAGTTGAGACCATACCTTTTTGGTACTCACTTCACAGTTCAAACTGACCACATACCTCTCAGATGGCTGATGCAAATAAAAGGAGAAAACCCTAAACTGTTGAGGTGGTCCATATCCATACAGGGAATAGACTTTGTAGTGGAACACAGCCCTGGGACTGCCCATGCCAATGCTAATGGCCTTTCCAGTTTCTTCCACTTAGAAAATGAAGACTCTCTCTGTAAAGGTTAGTCTCATCCTCGTTCGTTTGGTGGAGGGGGGGGGGGGTTGTGTAAGCAAATGCCTTCTTTGGCATGGTTACCCCCTAACTTTTTCCCTTTTGTTGATGCCAGTTATGATTGAAAGTGTGCTGGGACCCTGCTAACCAGGCCCCAGCACCAGTGTTCTTTCCCTAAACTGTACATTTGTTCCCACAATTGGCACAGCCCTGGCACACAGATAAGTGCGTTGTAAATGGTACCCCTGGTACCAAGGGCACTGTGGCCAGGGAAGGTCTCTAACGGCTGCAGCATATCTGATGCCACCCTGGGGACCCCTCACTCAGCACATGCACTGCCTCACAGCTTGTGTGTGCTGGTGGGGCGAAAAAGACTAAGTTCACATGCCACTCCCCTCAGGATGCCATGCCCACCTCTCACTGCCTGTGGCACAGGTAAGTCACCCCTTGTAGGAGGCTGGCCTGGCTTATAGTGGGTAACTTGTGGTACTTACACCTTGTGCCAGGTCCAGTTATACCTTTAGTAGATTAGTAGTGTTCTAGCAGCTTAGGCTGATAGAGGTAGCTATAACAGAGCAGCTTAGGCTGAACTAGGAGACATGCAAAGCTCCTACTATACCACTTATATCAAATAGCACTATATCATAAGAAACACATGTAGGAAAGTACCATCTTGCCTGGCATGTAACCCCCATTTTCACTGTATGTATGTTTGTTTTTGCCCTTGTGTCATTGGGATCCTGCTAGGCAGGACCCCAGTGCTCATAGTGTATGTCCTGTATGTGTTCCCTGTGTGGTGCCTAACTGTATCACTGAGGCTCTGCTAACCGGAACCTCAGTGTTTATGCTCTCTCTGCTTTCTAAAATTGTCACTGCAGGCTAGTGACTAATTTTACCAATTCTCATTGGCACACTGGTACACCCATATAATTCCCTTGTATATGGTACTTAGGTACCCAGGGTATTGGGGTTCCAGGAGATCCCTATGGGCTGCAGCATTTCTTTTGCCACCCATAGGGAGCTCAGACAATTCTTACACAGGCCTGCCACTGCAGCCTGAGTGAAATAATGTCCATGTTATTTCACAGCCATTTTCCAATCCACATAAGTAACTTATAAGCCACCTATATGTCTAACCCTCACTTAGTGCAGGTTGGGTGCCAAGGTGCCCCCACATCGTTCAGGGCAAATTCCCCGAACTTTGTGAGTGCGGGGACACCATTACACGCGTGCACTACACATAGGTCACTACCTATGTGTAGCGTCACAATGGTAACTCCGAACATGGCCATGTAACATTTCTAAGATCATGTACTTGTCACCCCAATACCATTCTTGTATTGGGGGGACAATTCCATGATCCGCCGGGTCTCTAGCACAGAACCTGGGTACTGCCAAACTGCCTTTCTGGGGTTTTCACTGCAGCTGCTGCTGCTGCTGCTGCCAACCCCTCAGACAGGATTCTGCCCTACTGGGGTCTGTGCAGCCCCAGCCCAGGAAGGCAGAACAAAGGATTTCCTCTGAGAGAGGGTGTTTGTAGGAAAGTACCACCTTGCCTGCCATGTTACCCCCATATTTCACTGTATGTATGTTGTTTTAGTCCTTGTGTCACTGGGACCCTGCCAGGCAGGGCCCCAGTGCTCATAGTATGTGCCCTGTATGTGTTCCCTGTGTGGTGCCTAACTGTCTCACTGAGGCTATGCTAACCAGAACCTAAGTGGTTATGCTCTCTCTGCTTTCCAGATTTGTCACTAACAGGCTAGTGACTAAATTTACCAATTCACATTGGCATACTGGTACACCCATATAATTCCCTTGTATATGGTACTGAGGTACCAAGGGTATTGGGGTTCCAGGAGACCCCTATGGGCTTCAGCATTTCTTTTGCCACCCATAGGGAGAACTGACTATTCTTACACAGGCCTGCCAGTGCAGCCTGAGTGAAATAATGTCCACCTTATTTCACAGCCATTTACCACTGCACTTAAGTAACTTATAAGTCACCTATATGTCTAACCTTCACCTGGTGAAGGTTGGGTGCACAGTTACTTAGTGTGTGGGCATCCTGGCACTAGCCAAGGTGCCCCCACATTGTTTAGAGAAAATTCCCCGGACTTTGTGAGTGCGGGGACACCATTACACGCGTGCACTATACATAGGTCACTACCTATGTATAGCGTCACCATGGTAACTCCGAACATGTAACATGTCTAAGATCATGGAAGTTTCACCCCAATGCCATTCTGGAATTGGGGAGACAATTCCATGATCCCCCGGCTGTCTATGACAGAACCCGGGTACTGCCAAACTGACTTTCCGGGGTTTCCACTGCAGCTGCTGCTGCTGCCAACCCATCAGACAGGTTTCTGCCCTCCTTGGGTCCAGGCAGCCCTGGCCCAGGAAGGAAGAACAAAGGATTGCCTCTGAGAGAAGGTGTAACACCCTCTCCCTTTGGAAATAGGTGTGATGGCTGGGGAGGAGTAGCCTCCCCCAGCCTCTGGAAATGCTTTGATGGGCACAGATTGTGCCCATCTCTGCATAAGCCAGTCTACACCGGTTCAGGGATCCCCCAGCCGTGCTCTGGCGCGAAACTGGACAAAGGAAAGGGGAGTGACCACTCCCCTGACCAGCACCTCCCAGGGGAGGTGCCCAGAGCTCCTCCAGTGTGCCCCAGACCTCTGCCATCTTGGATTCAGAGGTGTTGCTGGCACACTGGACTGCTCTGAGTGGCCAGTGCCAGCAGGTGATGTCAGAGACTCCTTCTGATAGGGTCTTACCTCTCTTAGTAGCCAATCCTCCTTTTCTGGCTATTTAGGGTCTCTGCTTTGGGGAATTCTTCAGATAACGAATGCAAGAGCTCACCAGAGTTCCTCCGCATCTCCCTCTTCACCTTCTGCCAAAGGATCGACCGCTGACTGCTCAGGACGCTTGCAAAACTGCAACAAAGTAGCAAGACGACTACTAGCAACCTTATATCGCTTCATCCTGCCGGCTTTCTCAACTGTTTCCAGGTGTTGCATGCTCTGGGGCTAGCCTGCCTCCTTCTTGCACCAGGAGCTCTGAAGAAATCTCCTGTGGGTCGATGGAATCTTCCCCCTGTAAACTGCAGGCAACAAAAGACTGCATCACCGGTCCTCTGGGTCCCCTCTTAGCACGACGAGCGTGGTCCCTGGAACTCAGCAACTCTGTCCAAGTGACTCCCACAGTCCAGTGACTCTTCAGTCCAAGTTTGGTGGAGGTAAGTCCTTGCCTCCCCACGCTAGACTGCATTGCTGGGTACCTCGTGATTTGCAGCTGCTCCGGCTCCTGTGCACTCTTCCAGGACTTACTTCGTGCACAGCCAAGCCTGGTCCACTTGAAGAAGGTTTTGGAGGCACTGCAAGCAGCACGCCTCTCTGTTAAGGCATCTATATATCAGATAGGGCAGGGTACTGTGGTTTATTTGTGACATCTTGTAGGTGGAGGCCAAGTTCAGCCACTCCAACCCAAGATCCAGACTATTCTGGACTGGGTAGCTCCAAATACCCAGACTCAAGTCAGGGAATTCCTTGGCTTGACTGGTTACTATAGGAGGTTTGTGAAGGGATAGGGATCAAAAGTGACACCCCTCACAGAACTGACCTCTAAGAAAATGCCCAACAAAGTGAACTGGACTGTGGACTGTCAAAAGGCCTTTGACACCCTGAAGCAAGCTATCTGTACAGTACCAGTTTTTAAAGCTCCAGATTATTCTAAGCCGTTCATAGTGCAGACTAATGCCTCTGAGCATGGGATAAGAGCAGTATTGTCCCAAACAAATGATGATGGCCTTGACCATCCTGTTGCTTTTATTAGCAGGAGGTTACTCCCCAGGCAGCAGCGTTGGAATGCCATTGAGAGGTACGCCTTTGCTGTGGTTTGGTCCCTGAAGAAGTTGAGACCATACCTTTTTGGTACTCACTTCACAGTTCAAACTGACCACATACCTCTCAGATGGCTGATGCAAATAAAAGGAGAAAACCCTAAACTGTTGAGGTGGTCCATATCCATACAGGGAATAGACTTTGTAGTGGAACACAGCCCTGGGACTGCCCATGCCAATGCTAATGGCCTTTCCAGTTTCTTCCACTTAGAAAATGAAGACTCTCTCTGTAAAGGTTAGTCTTATCCTCGTTCGTTTGGTGGAAGGGGGGGGGGTTGTGTAAGCAAATGCCTTCTTTGGCATGGTTACCCCCTAACTTTTTCCCTTTTGTTGATGCCAGTTATGATTGAAAGTGTGCTGGGACCCTGCTAACCAGGCCCCAGCACCAGTGTTCTTTCCCTAAACTGTACATTTGTTCCCACAATTGGCACAGCCCTGGCACACAGATAAGTGCGTTGCCAAGGGCACTGTGGCCAGGGAAGGTCTCTAACGGCTGCAGCATATCTGATGCCACCCTGGGGACCCCTCACTCAGCACATGCACTGCCTCACAGCTTGTGTGTGCTGGTGGGGCGAAAAAGACTAAGTTCACATGCCACTCCCCTCAGGATGCCATGCCCACCTCTCACTGCCTGTGGCACAGGTAAGTCACCCCTTGTAGGAGGCTGGCCTGGCTTATAGTGGGTAACTTGTGGTACTTACACCTTGTGCCAGGTCCAGTTATACCTTTAGTAGATTAGTAGTGTTCTAGCAGCTTAGGCTGATAGAGGTAGCTATAACAGAGCAGCTTAGGCTGAACTAGGAGACATGCAAAGCTCCTACTATACCACTTATATCAAATAGCACTATATCATAAGAAACACATGTAGGAAAGTACCATCTTGCCTGGCATGTAACCCCCATTTTCACTGTATGTATGTTTGTTTTTGCCCTTGTGTCATTGGGATCCTGCTAGGCAGGACCCCAGTGCTCATAGTGTATGTCCTGTATGTGTTCCCTGTGTGGTGCCTAACTGTATCACTGAGGCTCTGCTAACCGGAACCTCAGTGTTTATGCTCTCTCTGCTTTCTAAAATTGTCACTGCAGGCTAGTGACTAATTTTACCAATTCTCATTGGCACACTGGTACACCCATATAATTCCCTTGTATATGGTACTTAGGTACCCAGGGTATTGGGGTTCCAGGAGATCCCTATGGGCTGCAGCATTTCTTTTGCCACCCATAGGGAGCTCAGACAATTCTTACACAGGCCTGCCACTGCAGCCTGAGTGAAATAATGTCCACGTTATTTCACAGCCATTTTCCAATCCACATAAGTAACTTATAAGCCACCTATATGTCTAACCCTCACTTAGTGCAGGTTGGGTGCCAAGGTGCCCCCACATCGTTCAGGGCAAATTCCCCGAACTTTGTGAGTGCGGGGACACCATTACACGCGTGCACTACACATAGGTCACTACCTATGTGTAGCCTCACAATGGTAACTCCGAACATGGCCATGTAACATTTCTAAGATCATGTACTTGTCACCCCAATACCATTCTTGTATTGGGGGGACAATTCCATGATCCGCCGGGTCTCTAGCACAGAACCTGGGTACTGCCAAACTGCCTTTCTGGGGTTTTCACTGCAGCTGCTGCTGCTGCCAACCCCTCAGACAGGATTCTGCCCTACTGGGGTCTGTGCAGCCCCAGCCCAGGAAGGCAGAACAAAGGATTTCCTCTGAGAGAGGGTGTTTGTAGGAAAGTACCACCTTGCCTGCCATGTTACCCCCATATTTCACTGTATGTATGTTGTTTTAGTCCTTGTGTCACTGGGACCCTGCCAGGCAGGGCCCCAGTGCTCATAGTATGTGCCCTGTATGTGTTCCCTGTGTGGTGCCTAACTGTCTCACTGAGGCTATGCTAACCAGAACCTAAGTGGTTATGCTCTCTCTGCTTTCCAGATTTGTCACTAACAGGCTAGTGACTAAATTTACCAATTCACATTGGCATACTGGTACACCCATATAATTCCCTTGTATATGGTACTGAGGTACCAAGGGTATTGGGGTTCCAGGAGACCCCTATGGGCTTCAGCATTTCTTTTGCCACCCATAGGGAGAACTGACTATTCTTACACAGGCCTGCCAGTGCAGCCTGAGTGAAATAATGTCCACCTTATTTCACAGCCATTTACCACTGCACTTAAGTAACTTATAAGTCACCTATATGTCTAACCTTCACCTGGTGAAGGTTGGGTGCACAGTTACTTAGTGTGTGGGCATCCTGGCACTAGCCAAGGTGCCCCCACATTGTTTAGAGAAAATTCCCCGGACTTTGTGAGTGCGGGGACACCATTACACGCGTGCACTATACATAGGTCACTACCTATGTATAGCGTCACCATGGTAACTCCGAACATGGCCATGTAACATGTCTAAGATCATGGAAGTTTCACCCCAATGCCATTCTGGAATTGGGGAGACAATTCCATGATCCCCCGGGTGTCTATGACAGAACCCGGGTACTGCCAAACTGACTTTCCGGGGTTTCCACTGCAGCTGCTGCTGCTGCCAACCCATCAGACAGGTTTCTGCCCTCCTTGGGTCCAGGCAGCCCTGGCCCAGGAAGGAAGAACAAAGGATTGCCTCTGAGAGAAGGTGTAACACCCTCTCCCTTTGGAAATAGGTGTGATGGCTGGGGAGGAGTAGCCTCCCCCAGCCTCTGGAAATGCTTTGATGGGCACAGATTGTGCCCATCTCTGCATAAGCCAGTCTACACCGGTTCAGGGATCCCCCAGCCGTGCTCTGGCGCGAAACTGGACAAAGGAAAGGGGAGTGACCACTCCCCTGACCAGCACCTCCCAGGGGAGGTGCCCAGAGCTCCTCCAGTGTGCCCCAGACCTCTGCCATCTTGGATTCAGAGGTGTTGCTGGCACACTGGACTGCTCTGAGTGGCCAGTGCCAGCAGGTGATGTCAGAGACTCCTTCTGATAGGGTCTTACCTCTCTTAGTAGCCAATCCTCCTTTTCTGGCTATTTAGGGTCTCTGCTTTGGGGAATTCTTCAGATAACGAATGCAAGAGCTCACCAGAGTTCCTCCGCATCTCCCTCTTCACCTTCTGCCAAAGGATCGACCGCTGACTGCTCAGGACGCTTGCAAAACTGCAACAAAGTAGCAAGACGACTACTAGCAACCTTATATCGCTTCATCCTGCCGGCTTTCTCAACTGTTTCCAGGTGTTGCATGCTCTGGGGCTAGCCTGCCTCCTTCTTGCACCAGGAGCTCTGAAGAAATCTCCTGTGGGTCGATGGAATCTTCCCCCTGTAAACTGCAGGCAACAAAAGACTGCATCACCGGTCCTCTGGGTCCCCTCTTAGCACGACGAGCGTGGTCCCTGGAACTCAGCAACTCTGTCCAAGTGACTCCCACAGTCCAGTGACTCTTCAGTCCAAGTTTGGTGGAGGTAAGTCCTTGCCTCCCCACGCTAGACTGCATTGCTGGGTACCTCGTGATTTGCAGCTGCTCCGGCTCCTGTGCACTCTTCCAGGACTTACTTCGTGCACAGCCAAGCCTGGTCCACTTGAAGAAGGTTTTGGAGGCACTGCAAGCAGCACGCCTCTCTGTTAAGGCATCTATATATCAGATAGGGCAGGGTACTGTGGTTTATTTGTGACATCTTGTAGGTGGAGGCCAAGTTCAGCCACTCCAACCCAAGATCCAGACTATTCTGGACTGGGTAGCTCCAAATACCCAGACTCAAGTCAGGGAATTCCTTGGCTTGACTGGTTACTATAGGAGGTTTGTGAAGGGATAGGGATCAAAAGTGACACCCCTCACAGAACTGACCTCTAAGAAAATGCCCAACAAAGTGAACTGGACTGTGGACTGTCAAAAGGCCTTTGACACCCTGAAGCAAGCTATCTGTACAGTACCAGTTTTTAAAGCTCCAGATTATTCTAAGCCGTTCATAGTGCAGACTAATGCCTCTGAGCATGGGATAAGAGCAGTATTGTCCCAAACAAATGATGATGGCCTTGACCATCCTGTTGCTTTTATTAGCAGGAGGTTACTCCCCAGGCAGCAGCGTTGGAATGCCATTGAGAGGTACGCCTTTGCTGTGGTTTGGTCCCTGAAGAAGTTGAGACCATACCTTTTTGGTACTCACTTCACAGTTCAAACTGACCACATACCTCTCAGATGGCTGATGCAAATAAAAGGAGAAAACCCTAAACTGTTGAGGTGGTCCATATCCATACAGGGAATAGACTTTGTAGTGGAACACAGCCCTGGGACTGCCCATGCCAATGCTAATGGCCTTTCCAGTTTCTTCCACTTAGAAAATGAAGACTCTCTCTGTAAAGGTTAGTCTCATCCTCGTTCGTTTGGTGGAGGGGGGGGGGGTTGTGTAAGCAAATGCCTTCTTTGGCATGGTTACCCCCTAACTTTTTCCCTTTTGTTGATGCCAGTTATGATTGAAAGTGTGCTGGGACCCTGCTAACCAGGCCCCAGCACCAGTGTTCTTTCCCTAAACTGTACATTTGTTCCCACAATTGGCACAGCCCTGGCACACAGATAAGTGCGTTGTAAATGGTACCCCTGGTACCAAGGGCACTGTGGCCAGGGAAGGTCTCTAACGGCTGCAGCATATCTGATGCCACCCTGGGGACCCCTCACTCAGCACATGCACTGCCTCACAGCTTGTGTGTGCTGGTGGGGCGAAAAAGACTAAGTTCACATGCCACTCCCCTCAGGATGCCATGCCCACCTCTCACTGCCTGTGGCACAGGTAAGTCACCCCTTGTAGGAGGCTGGCCTGGCTTATAGTGGGTAACTTGTGGTACTTACACCTTGTGCCAGGTCCAGTTATACCTTTAGTAGATTAGTAGTGTTCTAGCAGCTTAGGCTGATAGAGGTAGCTATAACAGAGCAGCTTAGGCTGAACTAGGAGACATGCAAAGCTCCTACTATACCACTTATATCAAATAGCACTATATCATAAGAAACACATGTAGGAAAGTACCATCTTGCCTGGCATGTAACCCCCATTTTCACTGTATGTATGTTTGTTTTTGCCCTTGTGTCATTGGGATCCTGCTAGGCAGGACCCCAGTGCTCATAGTGTATGTCCTGTATGTGTTCCCTGTGTGGTGCCTAACTGTATCACTGAGGCTCTGCTAACCGGAACCTCAGTGTTTATGCTCTCTCTGCTTTCTAAAATTGTCACTGCAGGCTAGTGACTAATTTTACCAATTCTCATTGGCACACTGGTACACCCATATAATTCCCTTGTATATGGTACTTAGGTACCCAGGGTATTGGGGTTCCAGGAGATCCCTATGGGCTGCAGCATTTCTTTTGCCACCCATAGGGAGCTCAGACAATTCTTACACAGGCCTGCCACTGCAGCCTGAGTGAAATAATGTCCATGTTATTTCACAGCCATTTTCCAATCCACATAAGTAACTTATAAGCCACCTATATGTCTAACCCTCACTTAGTGCAGGTTGGGTGCCAAGGTGCCCCCACATCGTTCAGGGCAAATTCCCCGAACTTTGTGAGTGCGGGGACACCATTACACGCGTGCACTACACATAGGTCACTACCTATGTGTAGCGTCACAATGGTAACTCCGAACATGGCCATGTAACATTTCTAAGATCATGTACTTGTCACCCCAATACCATTCTTGTATTGGGGGGACAATTCCATGATCCGCCGGGTCTCTAGCACAGAACCTGGGTACTGCCAAACTGCCTTTCTGGGGTTTTCACTGCAGCTGCTGCTGCTGCCAACCCCTCAGACAGGATTCTGCCCTACTGGGGTCTGTGCAGCCCCAGCCCAGGAAGGCAGAACAAAGGATTTCCTCTGAGAGAGGGTGTTTGTAGGAAAGTACCACCTTGCCTGCCATGTTACCCCCATATTTCACTGTATGTATGTTGTTTTAGTCCTTGTGTCACTGGGACCCTGCCAGGCAGGGCCCCAGTGCTCATAGTATGTGCCCTGTATGTGTTCCCTGTGTGGTGCCTAACTGTCTCACTGAGGCTATGCTAACCAGAACCTAAGTGGTTATGCTCTCTCTGCTTTCCAGATTTGTCACTAACAGGCTAGTGACTAAATTTACCAATTCACATTGGCATACTGGTACACCCATATAATTCCCTTGTATATGGTACTGAGGTACCAAGGGTATTGGGGTTCCAGGAGACCCCTATGGGCTTCAGCATTTCTTTTGCCACCCATAGGGAGAACTGACTATTCTTACACAGGCCTGCCAGTGCAGCCTGAGTGAAATAATGTCCACCTTATTTCACAGCCATTTACCACTGCACTTAAGTAACTTATAAGTCACCTATATGTCTAACCTTCACCTGGTGAAGGTTGGGTGCACAGTTACTTAGTGTGTGGGCATCCTGGCACTAGCCAAGGTGCCCCCACATTGTTTAGAGAAAATTCCCCGGACTTTGTGAGTGCGGGGACACCATTACACGCGTGCACTATACATAGGTCACTACCTATGTATAGCGTCACCATGGTAACTCCGAACATGGCCATGTAACATGTCTAAGATCATGGAAGTTTCACCCCAATGCCATTCTGGAATTGGGGAAACAATTCCATGATCCCCCGGCTGTCTATGACAGAACCCGGGTACTGCCAAACTGACTTTCCGGGGTTTCCACTGCAGCTGCTGCTGCTGCCAACCCATCAGACAGGTTTCTGCCCTCCTTGGGTCCAGGCAGCCCTGGCCCAGGAAGGAAGAACAAAGGATTGCCTCTGAGAGAAGGTGTAACACCCTCTCCCTTTGGAAATAGGTGTGATGGCTGGGGAGGAGTAGCCTCCCCCAGCCTCTGGAAATGCTTTGATGGGCACAGATTGTGCCCATCTCTGCATAAGCCAGTCTACACCGGTTCAGGGATCCCCCAGCCGTGCTCTGGCGCGAAACTGGACAAAGGAAAGGGGAGTGACCACTCCCCTGACCAGCACCTCCCAGGGGAGGTGCCCAGAGCTCCTCCAGTGTGCCCCAGACCTCTGCCATCTTGGATTCAGAGGTGTTGCTGGCACACTGGACTGCTCTGAGTGGCCAGTGCCAGCAGGTGATGTCAGAGACTCCTTCTGATAGGGTCTTACCTCTCTTAGTAGCCAATCCTCCTTTTCTGGCTATTTAGGGTCTCTGCTTTGGGGAATTCTTCAGATAACGAATGCAAGAGCTCACCAGAGTTCCTCCGCATCTCCCTCTTCACCTTCTGCCAAAGGATCGACCGCTGACTGCTCAGGACGCTTGCAAAACTGCAACAAAGTAGCAAGACGACTACTAGCAACCTTATATCGCTTCATCCTGCCGGCTTTCTCAACTGTTTCCAGGTGTTGCATGCTCTGGGGCTAGCCTGCCTCCTTCTTGCACCAGGAGCTCTGAAGAAATCTCCTGTGGGTCGATGGAATCTTCCCCCTGTAAACTGCAGGCAACAAAAGACTGCATCACCGGTCCTCTGGGTCCCCTCTTAGCACGACGAGCGTGGTCCCTGGAACTCAGCAACTCTGTCCAAGTGACTCCCACAGTCCAGTGACTCTTCAGTCCAAGTTTGGTGGAGGTAAGTCCTTGCCTCCCCACGCTAGACTGCATTGCTGGGTACCTCGTGATTTGCAGCTGCTCCGGCTCCTGTGCACTCTTCCAGGACTTACTTCGTGCACAGCCAAGCCTGGTCCACTTGAAGAAGGTTTTGGAGGCACTGCAAGCAGCACGCCTCTCTGTTAAGGCATCTATATATCAGATAGGGCAGGGTACTGTGGTTTATTTGTGACATCTTGTAGGTGGAGGCCAAGTTCAGCCACTCCAACCCAAGATCCAGACTATTCTGGACTGGGTAGCTCCAAATACCCAGACTCAAGTCAGGGAATTCCTTGGCTTGACTGGTTACTATAGGAGGTTTGTGAAGGGATAGGGATCAAAAGTGACACCCCTCACAGAACTGACCTCTAAGAAAATGCCCAACAAAGTGAACTGGACTGTGGACTGTCAAAAGGCCTTTGACACCCTGAAGCAAGCTATCTGTACAGTACCAGTTTTTAAAGCTCCAGATTATTCTAAGCCGTTCATAGTGCAGACTAATGCCTCTGAGCATGGGATAAGAGCAGTATTGTCCCAAACAAATGATGATGGCCTTGACCATCCTGTTGCTTTTATTAGCAGGAGGTTACTCCCCAGGCAGCAGCGTTGGAATGCCATTGAGAGGTACGCCTTTGCTGTGGTTTGGTCCCTGAAGAAGTTGAGACCATACCTTTTTGGTACTCACTTCACAGTTCAAACTGACCACATACCTCTCAGATGGCTGATGCAAATAAAAGGAGAAAACCCTAAACTGTTGAGGTGGTCCATATCCATACAGGGAATAGACTTTGTAGTGGAACACAGCCCTGGGACTGCCCATGCCAATGCTAATGGCCTTTCCAGTTTCTTCCACTTAGAAAATGAAGACTCTCTCTGTAAAGGTTAGTCTCATCCTCGTTCGTTTGGTGGAAGGGGGGGGGGTTGTGTAAGCAAATGCCTTCTTTGGCATGGTTACCCCCTAACTTTTTCCCTTTTGTTGATGCCAGTTATGATTGAAAGTGTGCTGGGACCCTGCTAACCAGGCCCCAGCACCAGTGTTCTTTCCCTAAACTGTACATTTGTTCCCACAATTGGCACAGCCCTGGCACACAGATAAGTGCGTTGTAAATGGTACCCCTGGTACCAAGGGCACTGTGGCCAGGGAAGGTCTCTAACGGCTGCAGCATATCTGATGCCACCCTGGGGACCCCTCACTCAGCACATGCACTGCCTCACAGCTTGTGTGTGCTGGTGGGGCGAAAAAGACTAAGTTCACATGCCACTCCCCTCAGGATGCCATGCCCACCTCTCACTGCCTGTGGCACAGGTAAGTCACCCCTTGTAGGAGGCTGGCCTGGCTTATAGTGGGTAACTTGTGGTACTTACACCTTGTGCCAGGTCCAGTTATACCTTTAGTAGATTAGTAGTGTTCTAGCAGCTTAGGCTGATAGAGGTAGCTATAACAGAGCAGTTTAGGCTGAACTAGGAGACATGCAAAGCTCCTACTATACCACTTATATCAAATAGCACTATATCATAAGAAACACATGTAGGAAAGTACCATCTTGCCTGGCATGTAACCCCCATTTTCACTGTATGTATGTTTGTTTTTGCCCTTGTGTCATTGGGATCCTGCTAGGCAGGACCCCAGTGCTCATAGTGTATGTCCTGTATGTGTTCCCTGTGTGGTGCCTAACTGTATCACTGAGGCTCTGCTAACCGGAACCTCAGTGTTTATGCTCTCTCTGCTTTCTAAAATTGTCACTGCAGGCTAGTGACTAATTTTACCAATTCTCATTGGCACACTGTGTAGGAGGCTGGACTGGCTTGTAGTGAGTACCAAGGGGTACTTGCACCTTGCACCAGGCCCAGTTATCCCTTATTAGTGTATAGGGTGTCTAGCAGCTTAGGCTGTTAGATAATGGTAGCTTAGCAGAGCAGCTTAGGCTGAACTAGGAGACGTGTGAAGCTACCACAGTACCACCTAGTGTCATATGCACAATATCATAAGAAAACACAATACACAGTTATACTAAAAATAAAGGTACTTTATTTTTATGACAATATGCCAAAGTATCTTAGAGTGTACCCTCAGTAAGAGGATAGGAAATATACACAAGATATATATACACAATAGCAAAAATATGCAGTATAGTCTTAGAAAACAGTGCAAACAGTGTATAATTACAATAGGATGCAATGGGGAAACATAGGGATAGGGGCAACACAAACCATATACTCCAAAAGTGGAATGTGAACCACGAATGGACCCCAAACCTATGTGACCTTGTAGAGGGTCGCTGGGACTATTAGAAAATAGTGAGAGTTAGAAAAATAACCCTCCCCAAGACCCTGAAAAGTGAGTGCAAAGTGCACCAAAGTTCCCCTAAGGACAAAATAGTCGTGTTAGAGGGAGAATGCAAGGAAAACACAAATCAGCAATGCAACAACGATGGATTCCTGTCTGAAGGTACCTGTGGAACAAGGGGACCAAGTCCAAAAGTCACAAGCAGCTCGGAGATGGGCAGATGCCCAAGAAATGCCAGCGGTTGGTGCAAAGAAGCTCTTACTAGGCTGAAGAACTGTGAATACTGCAGGAACGACAAGGGCTAGAGACTTCCCCTTTGGAGGATGGATCCCCCACGCCTTGGAGAGTCGTGCAGAAGTGTTTTCCCGCCGGATGGACGCCAACAAGCCTTGCTACACGCAAATCGTGCGTTTGGCGTTTTTGGACGCTGCTGGGGCCCAGGAGGGACCAGAAGGTCGCAAATTGGACCTGCAGAGAGAGGGGACGTCGCGCAAGACAAAGAGCCCTCACTGAAGCAGGTAGCACCCGGAGAAGTGCCAGAAACAGGCACTACGAGGATGCGTGAAACGGTGCTCGCCGAAGTTGCACAAAGGAGTCCCACGTCGCCGGAGACCAACTTAGAAAGTCGTGCAATGCAGGTTAGAGTGCCGTGGACCCAGGCTTGGCTGTGCACGAAGGATTTCCGCCGGAAGTGCACAGGGGCCGGAGAAGCTTGCAAAGTCGCGGTTCCCAGCAATGCAGCCCAGCGAGGTGAGGCAAGGACTTACCTCCACCAAACTTGGGCTGAAGAGTCACTGGACTGTGGGGGTCACTTGGACGGTGTCGCTGGATTCGAGGGACCTCGCTCGTCGTGCTGAGAGGAGACCCAAGGGACCGGAGATGCAGCTTTTTGGTGCCTGCGGTTGCAGGGGGAAGATTCCGTCGACCCACGGGAGATTTCTTCGGAGCTTCTGGTGCAGAGAGGAGGCAGGCTACCCCCACAGCATGCACAAGCAGGAAAACAGTCGAGAAGGCGGCAGGATCAGCGTTACAGAGTTGCAGTAGTCGTCTTTGCTACTATGTTGCAGGTTTGCAGGCTTCCAGCGCGGTCAGCGGTCGATTCCTTATCAGAAGGTGAAGAGGGAGATGCAGAGGAACTCGGCTGAGCTCATGCATTCGTTATCTAAAGTTTCCCCAGAGACAGAGACCCTAAATAGCCAGAAAAGAGGGTTTGGCTACCTAGGAGAGAGGAAAGGCTACTAACACCTGAAGGAGCCTATCAGCAGGAGTCTCTGACGTCACCTGGTGGCACTGGCCACTCAGAGCAGTCCAGTGTGCCAGCAGCACCTCTGTTTCCAAGATGGCAGAGGTCTGGAGCACACTGGAGGAGCTCTGGACACCTCCCAGGGGAGGTGCAGGTCAGGGGAGTGGTCACTCCCCTTTCCTTTGTCCAGTTTCGCGCCAGAGCAGGGGCTAAGGGGTCCCTGAACCGGTGTAGACTGGCTTATGCAGAATTGGGCACATCTGTGCCCAACAAAGCATTTCCAGAGGCTGGGGGAGGCTACTCCTCCCCTGCCTTCACACCATTTTCCAAAGGGAGAGGGTGTCACACCCTCTCTCAGAGGAAGTTCTTTGTTCTGCCATCCTGGGCCAGGCCTGGCTGGACCCCAGGAGGGCAGCTGCCTGTCTGAGGGGTTGGCAGCAGCAGCAGCTGCAGTGAAACCCCAGGAAGGGCAGTTTGGCAGTACCAGGGTCTGTGCTACAGACCACTGGGATCATGGGATTGTGCCAACTATGCCAGGATGGTATAGAGGGGGCAATTCCATGATCATAGACATGTTACATGGCCATATTCGGAGTTACCATGGTGAAGCTACATATAGGTAGTGACCTATATGTAGTGCACGCGTGTAATGGTGTCCCCGCACTCACAAAGTTCAGGGAATTGGCTCTGAACAATGTGGGGGCACCTTGGCTAGTGCCAGGGTGCCCACACACTAAGTAACTTTGCACCTAACCTTTACCAGGTAAAGGTTAGACATATAGGTGACTTATAAGTTACTTAAGTGCAGTGTAAAATGGCTGTGAAATAACGTGGACGTTATTTCACTCAGGCTGCAGTGGCAGGCCTGTGTAAGAATTGTCAGAGCTCCCTATGGGTGGCAAAAGAAATGCTGCAGCCCATAGGGATCTCCTGGAACCCCAATACCCTGGGTACCTCAGTACCATATACTAGGGAATTATAAGGGTGTTCCAGTAAGCCAATGTAAATTGGTAAAATTGGTCACTAGCCTGTTAGTGACAATTTGAAAGTAATGAGAGAGCATAACCACTGAGGTTCTGGTTAGCAGAGCCTCAGTGAGACAGTTAGGCACCACACAGGGAACATATACATGCACACCTATGAGCACTGGGGCCCTGTGTGACAGGGTCCCAGTGACACATACATATAGGCCACAAACCTATGAGCACTGGGGTCCTGACTAGCAGGATCCCAGTGACACATAACAACCATACTGAAAACATGGTGTTTTCACTATGAGCACTGAGGCCTGGCTATCAGGATCCCAGTGAGACAGTGAAAACAGTGACAAACACCCTGACATACACTCACAAACAGGCCAAAAGTGGGGGTAACAAGGCTAGAAAGAGGCTACCTTCTCACACACTGGTACACCCATATAATTCCCTTGTATATGGTACTTAGGTACCCAGGGTATTGGGGTTCCAGGAGATCCCTATGGGCTGCAGCATTTCTTTTGCCACCCATAGGGAGCTCAGACAATTCTTACACAGGCCTGCCACTGCAGCCTGAGTGAAATAATGTCCACGTTATTTCACAGCCATTTTCCAATCCACATAAGTAACTTATAAGCCACCTATATGTCTAACCCTCACTTAGTGCAGGTTGGGTGCCAAGGTGCCCCCACATCGTTCAGGGCAAATTCCCCGAACTTTGTGAGTGCGGGGACACCATTACACGCGTGCACTACACATAGGTCACTACCTATGTGTAGCCTCACAATGGTAACTCCGAACATGGCCATGTAACATTTCTAAGATCATGTACTTGTCACCCCAATACCATTCTTGTATTGGGGGGACAATTCCATGATCCGCCGGGTCTCTAGCACAGAACCTGGGTACTGCCAAACTGCCTTTCTGGGGTTTTCACTGCAGCTGCTGCTGCTGCCAACCCCTCAGACAGGATTCTGCCCTACTGGGGTCTGTGCAGCCCCAGCCCAGGAAGGCAGAACAAAGGATTTCCTCTGAGAGAGGGTGTTTGTAGGAAAGTACCACCTTGCCTGCCATGTTACCCCCATATTTCACTGTATGTATGTTGTTTTAGTCCTTGTGTCACTGGGACCCTGCCAGGCAGGGCCCCAGTGCTCATAGTATGTGCCCTGTATGTGTTCCCTGTGTGGTGCCTAACTGTCTCACTGAGGCTATGCTAACCAGAACCTAAGTGGTTATGCTCTCTCTGCTTTCCAGATTTGTCACTAACAGGCTAGTGACTAAATTTACCAATTCACATTGGCATACTGGTACACCCATATAATTCCCTTGTATATGGTACTGAGGTACCAAGGGTATTGGGGTTCCAGGAGACCCCTATGGGCTTCAGCATTTCTTTTGCCACCCATAGGGAGAACTGACTATTCTTACACAGGCCTGCCAGTGCAGCCTGAGTGAAATAATGTCCACCTTATTTCACAGCCATTTACCACTGCACTTAAGTAACTTATAAGTCACCTATATGTCTAACCTTCACCTGGTGAAGGTTGGGTGCACAGTTACTTAGTGTGTGGGCATCCTGGCACTAGCCAAGGTGCCCCCACATTGTTTAGAGAAAATTCCCCGGACTTTGTGAGTGCGGGGACACCATTACACGCGTGCACTATACATAGGTCACTACCTATGTATAGCGTCACCATGGTAACTCCGAACATGGCCATGTAACATGTCTAAGATCATGGAAGTTTCACCCCAATGCCATTCTGGAATTGGGGAGACAATTCCATGATCCCCCGGGTGTCTATGACAGAACCCGGGTACTGCCAAACTGACTTTCCGGGGTTTCCACTGCAGCTGCTGCTGCTGCCAACCCATCAGACAGGTTTCTGCCCTCCTTGGGTCCAGGCAGCCCTGGCCCAGGAAGGAAGAACAAAGGATTGCCTCTGAGAGAAGGTGTAACACCCTCTCCCTTTGGAAATAGGTGTGATGGCTGGGGAGGAGTAGCCTCCCCCAGCCTCTGGAAATGCTTTGATGGGCACAGATTGTGCCCATCTCTGCATAAGCCAGTCTACACTGGTTCAGGGATCCCCCAGCCGTGCTCTGGCGCGAAACTGGACAAAGGAAAGGGGAGTGACCACTCCCCTGACCAGCACCTCCCAGGGGAGGTGCCCAGAGCTCCTCCAGTGTGCCCCAGACCTCTGCCATCTTGGATTCAGAGGTGTTGCTGGCACACTGGACTGCTCTGAGTGGCCAGTGCCAGCAGGTGATGTCAGAGACTCCTTCTGATAGGGTCTTACCTCTCTTAGTAGCCAATCCTCCTTTTCTGGCTATTTAGGGTCTCTGCTTTGGGGAATTCTTCAGATAACGAATGCAAGAGCTCACCAGAGTTCCTCCGCATCTCCCTCTTCACCTTCTGCCAAAGGATCGACCGCTGACTGCTCAGGACGCTTGCAAAACTGCAACAAAGTAGCAAGACGACTACTAGCAACCTTATATCGCTTCATCCTGCCGGCTTTCTCAACTGTTTCCAGGTGTTGCATGCTCTGGGGCTAGCCTGCCTCCTTCTTGCACCAGGAGCTCTGAAGAAATCTCCTGTGGGTCGATGGAATCTTCCCCCTGTAAACTGCAGGCAACAAAAGACTGCATCACCGGTCCTCTGGGTCCCCTCTTAGCACGACGAGCGTGGTCCCTGGAACTCAGCAACTCTGTCCAAGTGACTCCCACAGTCCAGTGACTCTTCAGTCCAAGTTTGGTGGAGGTAAGTCCTTGCCTCCCCACGCTAGACTGCATTGCTGGGTACCTCGTGATTTGCAGCTGCTCCGGCTCCTGTGCACTCTTCCAGGACTTACTTCGTGCACAGCCAAGCCTGGTCCACTTGAAGAAGGTTTTGGAGGCACTGCAAGCAGCACGCCTCTCTGTTAAGGCATCTATATATCAGATAGGGCAGGGTACTGTGGTTTATTTGTGACATCTTGTAGGTGGAGGCCAAGTTCAGCCACTCCAACCCAAGATCCAGACTATTCTGGACTGGGTAGCTCCAAATACCCAGACTCAAGTCAGGGAATTCCTTGGCTTGACTGGTTACTATAGGAGGTTTGTGAAGGGATAGGGATCAAAAGTGACACCCCTCACAGAACTGACCTCTAAGAAAATGCCCAACAAAGTGAACTGGACTGTGGACTGTCAAAAGGCCTTTGACACCCTGAAGCAAGCTATCTGTACAGTACCAGTTTTTAAAGCTCCAGATTATTCTAAGCCGTTCATAGTGCAGACTAATGCCTCTGAGCATGGGATAAGAGCAGTATTGTCCCAAACAAATGATGATGGCCTTGACCATCCTGTTGCTTTTATTAGCAGGAGGTTACTCCCCAGGCAGCAGCGTTGGAATGCCATTGAGAGGTACGCCTTTGCTGTGGTTTGGTCCCTGAAGAAGTTGAGACCATACCTTTTTGGTACTCACTTCACAGTTCAAACTGACCACATACCTCTCAGATGGCTGATGCAAATAAAAGGAGAAAACCATAAACTGTTGAGGTGGTCCATATCCATACAGGGAATAGACTTTGTAGTGGAACACAGCCCTGGGACTGCCCATGCCAATGCTAATGGCCTTTCCAGTTTCTTCCACTTAGAAAATGAAGACTCTCTCTGTAAAGGTTAGTCTCATCCTCGTTCGTTTGGTGGAGGGGGGGGGGTTGTGTAAGCAAATGCCTTCTTTGGCATGGTTACCCCCTAACTTTTTCCCTTTTGTTGATGCCAGTTATGATTGAAAGTGTGCTGGGACCCTGCTAACCAGGCCCCAGCACCAGTGTTCTTTCCCTAAACTGTACATTTGTTCCCACAATTGGCACAGCCCTGGCACACAGATAAGTGCGTTGTAAATGGTACCCCTGGTACCAAGGGCACTGTGGCCAGGGAAGGTCTCTAACGGCTGCAGCATATCTGATGCCACCCTGGGGACCCCTCACTCAGCACATGCACTGCCTCACAGCTTGTGTGTGCTGGTGGGGCGAAAAAGACTAAGTTCACATGCCACTCCCCTCAGGATGCCATGCCCACCTCTCACTGCCTGTGGCACAGGTAAGTCACCCCTTGTAGGAGGCTGGCCTGGCTTATAGTGGGTAACTTGTGGTACTTACACCTTGTGCCAGGTCCAGTTATACCTTTAGTAGATTAGTAGTGTTCTAGCAGCTTAGGCTGATAGAGGTAGCTATAACAGAGCAGCTTAGGCTGAACTAGGAGACATGCAAAGCTCCTACTATACCACTTATATCAAATAGCACTATATCATAAGAAACACATGTAGGAAAGTACCATCTTGCCTGGCATGTAACCCCCATTTTCACTGTATGTATGTTTGTTTTTGCCCTTGTGTCATTGGGATCCTGGTAGGCAGGACCCCAGTGCTCATAGTGTATGTCCTGTATGTGTTCCCTGTGTGGTGCCTAACTGTATCACTGAGGCTCTGCTAACCGGAACCTCAGTGTTTATGCTCTCTCTGCTTTCTAAAATTGTCACTGCAGGCTAGTGACTAATTTTACCAATTCTCATTGGCACACTGGTACACCCATATAATTCCCTTGTATATGGTACTTAGGTACCCAGGGTATTGGGGTTCCAGGAGATCCCTATGGGCTGCAGCATTTCTTTTGCCACCCATAGGGAGCTCAGACAATTCTTACACAGGCCTGCCACTGCAGCCTGAGTGAAATAATGTCCACGTTATTTCACAGCCATTTTCCAATCCACATAAGTAACTTATAAGCCACCTATATGTCTAACCCTCACTTAGTGCAGGTTGGGTGCCAAGGTGCCCCCACATCGTTCAGGGCAAATTCCCCGAACTTTGTGAGTGCGGGGACACCATTACACGCGTGCACTACACATAGGTCACTACCTATGTGTAGCGTCACAATGGTAACTCCGAACATGGCCATGTAACATTTCTAAGATCATGTACTTGTCACCCCAATACCATTCTTGTATTGGGGGGACAATTCCATGATCCGCTGGGTCTCTAGCACAGAACCTGGGTACTGCCAAACTGCCTTTCTGGGGTTTTCACTGCAGCTGCTGCTGCTGCCAACCCCTCAGACAGGATTCTGCCCTACTGGGGTCTGTGCAGCCCCAGCCCAGGAAGGCAGAACAAAGGATTTCCTCTGAGAGAGGGTGTTTGTAGGAAAGTACCACCTTGCCTGCCATGTTACCCCCATATTTCACTGTATGTATGTTGTTTTAGTCCTTGTGTCACTGGGACCCTGCCAGGCAGGGCCCCAGTGCTCATAGTATGTGCCCTGTATGTGTTCCCTGTGTGGTGCCTAACTGTCTCACTGAGGCTATGCTAACCAGAACCTAAGTGGTTATGCTCTCTCTGCTTTCCAGATTTGTCACTAACAGGCTAGTGACTAAATTTACCAATTCACATTGGCATACTGGTACACCCATATAATTCCCTTGTATATGGTACTGAGGTACCAAGGGTATTGGGGTTCCAGGAGACCCCTATGGGCTGCAGCATTTCTTTTGCCACCCATAGGGAGAACTGACTATTCTTACACAGGCCTGCCAGTGCAGCCTGAGTGAAATAATGTCCACCTTATTTCACAGCCATTTACCACTGCACTTAAGTAACTTATAAGTCACCTATATGTCTAACCTTCACCTGGTGAAGGTTGGGTGCACAGTTACTTAGTGTGTGGGCATCCTGGCACTAGCCAAGGTGCCCCCACATTGTTTAGAGAAAATTCCCCGGACTTTGTGAGTGCGGGGACACCATTACACGCGTGCACTATACATAGGTCACTACCTATGTATAGCGTCACCATGGTAACTCCGAACATGGCCATGTAACATGTCTAAGATCATGGAAGTTTCACCCCAATGCCATTCTGGAATTGGGGAGACAATTCCATGATCCCCCGGGTGTCTATGACAGAACCCGGGTACTGCCAAACTGACTTTCCGGGGTTTCCACTGCAGCTGCAGCTGCTGCTGCTGCCAACCCATCAGACAGGTTTCTGCCCTCCTTGGGTCCAGGCAGCCCTGGCCCAGGAAGGAAGAACAAAGGATTGCCTCTGAGAGAAGGTGTAACACCCTCTCCCTTTGGAAATAGGTGTGATGGCTGGGGAGGAGTAGCCTCCCCCAGCCTCTGGAAATGCTTTGATGGGCACAGATTGTGCCCATCTCTGCATAAGCCAGTCTACACCGGTTCAGGGATCCCCCAGCCGTGCTCTGGCGCGAAACTGGACAAAGGAAAGGGGAGTGACCACTCCCCTGACCAGCACCTCCCAGGGGAGGTGCCCAGAGCTCCTCCAGTGTGCCCCAGACCTCTGCCATCTTGGATTCAGAGGTGTTGCTGGCACACTGGACTGCTCTGAGTGGCCAGTGCCAGCAGGTGATGTCAGAGACTCCTTCTGATAGGGTCTTACCTCTCTTAGTAGCCAATCCTCCTTTTCTGGCTATTTAGGGTCTCTGCTTTGGGGAATTCTTCAGATAACGAATGCAAGAGCTCACCAGAGTTCCTCCGCATCTCCCTCTTCACCTTCTGCCAAAGGATCGACCGCTGACTGCTCAGGACGCTTGCAAAACTGCAACAAAGTAGCAAGACGACTACTAGCAACCTTATATCGCTTCATCCTGCCGGCTTTCTCAACTGTTTCCAGGTGTTGCATGCTCTGGGGCTAGCCTGCCTCCTTCTTGCACCAGGAGCTCTGAAGAAATCTCCTGTGGGTCGATGGAATCTTCCCCCTGTAAACTGCAGGCAACAAAAGACTGCATCACCGGTCCTCTGGGTCCCCTCTTAGCACGACGAGCGTGGTCCCTGGAACTCAGCAACTCTGTCCAAGTGACTCCCACAGTCCAGTGACTCTTCAGTCCAAGTTTGGTGGAGGTAAGTCCTTGCCTCCCCACGCTAGACTGCATTGCTGGGTACCTCGTGATTTGCAGCTGCTCCGGCTCCTGTGCACTCTTCCAGGACTTACTTCGTGCACAGCCAAGCCTGGTCCACTTGAAGAAGGTTTTGGAGGCACTGCAAGCAGCACACCTCTCTGTTAAGGCATCTATATATCAGATAGGGCAGGGTACTGTGGTTTATTTGTGACATCTTGTAGGTGGAGGCCAAGTTCAGCCACTCCAACCCAAGATCCAGACTATTCTGGACTGGGTAGCTCCAAATACCCAGACTCAAGTCAGGGAATTCCTTGGCTTGACTGGTTACTATAGGAGGTTTGTGAAGGGATAGGGATCAAAAGTGACACCCCTCACAGAACTGACCTCTAAGAAAATGCCCAACAAAGTGAACTGGACTGTGGACTGTCAAAAGGTCTTTGACACCCTGAAGCAAGCTATCTGTACAGTACCAGTTTTTAAAGCTCCAGATTATTCTAAGCCGTTCATAGTGCAGACTAATGCCTCTGAGCATGGGATAAGAGCAGTATTGTCCCAAACAAATGATGATGGCCTTGACCATCCTGTTGCTTTTATTAGCAGGAGGTTACTCCCCAGGCAGCAGCGTTGGAATGCCATTGAGAGGTACGCCTTTGCTGTGGTTTGGTCCCTGAAGAAGTTGAGACCATACCTTTTTGGTACTCACTTCACAGTTCAAACTGACCACATACCTCTCAGATGGCTGATGCAAATAAAAGGAGAAAACCCTAAACTGTTGAGGTGGTCCATATCCATACAGGGAATAGACTTTGTAGTGGAACACAGCCCTGGGACTGCCCATGCCAATGCTAATGGCCTTTCCAGTTTCTTCCACTTAGAAAATGAAGACTCTCTCTGTAAAGGTTAGTCTCATCCTCGTTCGTTTGGTGGAGGGGGGGGGGTTGTGTAAGCAAATGCCTTCTTTGGCATGGTTACCCCCTAACTTTTTCCCTTTTGTTGATGCCAGTTATGATTGAAAGTGTGCTGGTACCCTGCTAACCAGGCCCCAGCACCAGTGTTCTTTCCCTAAACTGTACATTTGTTCCCACAATTGGCACAGCCCTGGCACACAGATAAGTGCGTTGTAAATGGTACCCAGGGCACTGTGGCCAGGGAAGGTCTCTAACAGCTGCAGCATATCTGATGCCACCCTGGGGACCCCTCACTCAGCACATGCACTGCCTCACAGCTTGTGTGTGCTGGTGGGGCGAAAAAGACTAAGTTCACATGCCACTCCCCTCAGGATGCCATGCCCACCTCTCACTGCCTGTGGCACAGGTAAGTCACCCCTTGTAGGAGGCTGGCCTGGCTTATAGTGGGTAACTTGTGGTACTTACACCTTGTGCCAGGTCCAGTTATACCTTTAGTAGATTAGTAGTGTTCTAGCAGCTTAGGCTGATAGAGGTAGCTATAACAGAGCAGCTTATTCTGAACTAGGAGACATGCAAAGCTCCTACTATACCACTTATATCAAATAGCACTATGGGGGTCATTTTGACCTTGGCGGACGGCGGAGGCCGTCCGCCAAGGTACCGCCGCTGAATGACCGCACTGCGGTCAAAAGACCGCGGCGGCCATTCAGACATTTCCTCTGGGCCGGCGGGCGCTCTCCAAAAGAGCGCCCGCCGGCCCAGAGGAAATGCCCCTGCAACGAGGACGCCGGCTCAGAATTGAGCCGGCGTAGTTGCAGGGGTGCGACGGGTGCAGTTGCACCCGTCGCGTATTTCAGTGTCTGCTTAGCAGACACTGAAATACTTTGCGGGGCCCTCTACGGGGGGCCCTGCAGTGCCCATGCCATGGGCATGGGCACTGCAGGGGCCCCCAGGGGCCCCGCGGCATCCCCTACCGCCATCCTGTTCCTGCCGGGAGACCCGCCAGGAACAGGATGGCGGTAGGGGGTGTCAGAATCCCCATGGCTGCGGAGCGCGCTCCGCAGCCATGGAGGATTCACAAGGGCAGTGGTAAACCGGCGGGAGACCGCCGGTTTACCCTTTCTGGCCGCAGCTGAACCGCCGCGGTCAGAATGCCCTCGGGAGCACCGCCAGCCTGTTGGTGGTGCTCCCGTGGTCGGTGACCCTGGCGGTCACCGGCCGCCAGGGTCAGAATGACCCCCTATATCATAAGAAACACATGTAGGAAAGTACCATCTTGCCTGGCATGTAACCCCCATTTTCACTGTATGTATGTTTGTTTTTGCCCTTGTGTCATTGGGATCCTGCTAGGCAGGACCCCAGTGCTCATAGTGTATGTCCTGTATGTGTTCCCTGTGTGGTGCCTAACTGTATCACTGAGGCTCTGCTAACCGGAACCTCAGTGTTTATGCTCTCTCTGCTTTCTAAAATTGTCACTGCAGGCTAGTGACTAATTTTACCAATTCTCATTGGCACACTGGTACACCCATATAATTCCCTTGTATATGGTACTTAGGTACCCAGGGTATTGGGGTTCCAGGAGATCCCTATGGGCTGCAGCATTTCTTTTGCCACCCATAGGGAGCTCAGACAATTCTTACACAGGCCTGCCACTGCAGCCTGAGTGAAATAATGTCCACGTTATTTCACAGCCATTTTCCAATCCACATAAGTAACTTATAAGCCACCTATATGTCTAACCCTCACTTAGTGCAGGTTGGGTGCTAAGGTGCCCCCACATCGTTCAGGGCAAATTCCCCGAACTTTGTGAGTGCGGGGACACCATTACACGCGTGCACTACACATAGGTCACTACCTATGTGTAGCGTCACAATGGTAACTCCGAACATGGCCATGTAACATTTCTAAGATCATGTACTTGTCACCCCAATACCATTCTGGTATTGGGGGGACAATTCCATGATCCGCCGGGTCTCTAGCACAGAACCTTGGTACTGCCAAACTGCCTTTCTGGGGTTTTCACTGCAGCTGCTGCTGCTGCCAACCCCTCAGACAGGATTCTGCCCTACTGGGGTCTGTGCAGCCCCAGCCCAGGAAGGCAGAACAAAGGATTTCCTCTGAGAGAGGGTGTTTGTAGGAAAGTACCACCTTGCCTGCCATGTTACCCCCATATTTCACTGTATGTATGTTGTTTTAGTCCTTGTGTCACTGGGACCCTGCCAGGCAGGGCCCCAGTGCTCATAGTATGTGCCCTGTATGTGTTCCCTGTGTGGTGCCTAACTGTCTCACTGAGGCTATGCTAACCAGAACCTCAGTGGTTATGCTCTCTCTGCTTTCCAGATTTGTCACTAACAGGCTAGTGACTAAATTTACCAATTCACATTGGCATACTGGTACACCCATATAATTCCCTTGTATATGGTACTGAGGTACCAAGGGTATTGGGGTTCCAGGAGATCCCTATGGGCTGCAGCATTTCTTTTGCCACCCATAGGGAGAACTGACTATTCTTACACAGGCCTGCCAGTGCAGCCTGAGTGAAATAATGTCCACCTTATTTCACAGCCATTTACCACTGCACTTAAGTAACTTATAAGTCACCTATATGTCTAACCTTCACCTGGTGAAGGTTGGGTGCAAAGTTACTTAGTGTGTGGGCACCCTGGCACTAGCCAAGGTGCCCCCACATTGTTTAGAGAAAATTCCCCGGACTTTGTGAGTGCGGGGACACCATTACACGCGTGCACTATACATAGGTCACTACCTATGTATAGCGTCACCATGGTAACTCCGAACATGGCCATGTAACATGTCTAAGATCATGGAAGTTTCACCCCAATGCCATTCTGGCATTGGGGAGACAATTCCATGATCCCCCGGGTGTCTATCACAGAACCCGGGTACTACCAAACTGACTTTCCGGGGTTTCCACTGCAGCTGCTGCTGCTGCCAACCCATCAGACAGGTTTCTGCCCTCCTTGGGTCCAGGCAGCCCTGGCCCAGGAAGGAAGAACAAAGGATTGCCTCTGAGAGAAGGTGTAACACCCTCTCCCTTTGGAAATAGGTGTGATGGCTGGGGAGGAGTAGCCTCCCCCAGCCTCTGGAAATGCTTTGATGGGCACAGATTGTGCCCATCTCTGCATAAGCCAGTCTACACCGGTTCAGGGATCCCCCAGCCGTGCTCTGGCGCGAAACTGGACAAAGGAAACGGGAGTGACCACTCCCCTGACCAGCACCTCCCAGGGGAGGTGCCCAGAGCTCCTCCAGTGTGCCCCAGACCTCTGCCATCTTGGATTCTGCGGTGTTGCTGGCACACTGGACTGCTCTGAGTGGCCAGTGCCAGCAGGTGACGTCAGAGACTCCTTCTGATAGGGTCTTACCTCTCTTAGTAGCCAATCCTCCTTTTCTGGCTATTTAGGGTCTCTGCTTTGGGGAATTCTTCAGATAACGAATGCAAGAGCTCACCAGAGTTCCTCCGCATCTCCCTCTTCACCTTCTGCCAAAGGATCGACCGCTGACTGCTCAGGACGCTTGCAAAACTGCAACAAAGTAGCAAGACGACTACTAGCAACCTTATATCGCTTCATCCTGCCGGCTTTCTCAACTGTTTCCAGGTGTTGCATGCTCTGGGGCTAGCCTGCCTCCTTCTTGCACCAGGAGCTCTGAAGAAATCTCCTGTGGGTCGATGGAATCTTCCCCCTGTAAACTGCAGGCAACAAAAGACTGCATCACCGGTCCTCTGGGTCCCCTCTTAGCACGACGAGCGTGGTCCCTGGAACTCAGCAACTCTGTCCAAGTGACTCCCATAGTCCAGTGACTCTTCAGTCCAAGTTTGGTGGAGGTAAGTCCTTGCCTCCCCACGCTAGACTGCATTGCTGGGTACCGCGTGATTTGCAGCTGCTCCGGCTCCTGTGCACTCTTCCAGGACTTACTTCGTGCACAGCCAAGCCTGGTCCACTTGAAGAAGGTTTTGGAGGCACTGCAAGCAGCACGCCTCTCTGTTAAGGCATCTATATATCAGATAGGGCAGGGTACTGTGGTTTATTTGTGACACCTTGTAGGTGGAGGCCAAGTTCAGCCACTCCAACCCAAGATCCAGACTATTCTGGACTGGGTAGCTCCAAATACCCAGACTCAAGTCAGGGAATTCCTTGGCTTGACTGGTTACTATAGGAGGTTTGTGAAGGGATAGGGATCAAAAGTGACACCCCTCACAGAACTGACCTCTAAGAAAATGCCCAACAAAGTGAACTGGACTGTGGACTGTCAAAAGGCCTTTGACACCCTGAAGCAAGCTATCTGTACAGTACCAGTTTTTAAAGCTCCAGATTATTCTAAGCCGTTCATAGTGCAGACTAATGCCTCTGAGCATGGGATAAGAGCAGTATTGTCCCAAACAAATGATGATGGCCTTGACCATCCTGTTGCTTTTATTAGCAGGAGGTTACTCCCCAGGCAGCAGCGTTGGAATGCCATTGAGAGGGACGCCTTTGCTGTGGTTTGGTCCCTGAAGAAGTTGAGACCATACCTTTTTGGTACTCACTTCACAGTTCAAACTGACCACAGACCTCTCAGATGGCTGATGCAAGTAAAAGGAGAAAACCCTAAACTGTTGAGGTGGTCCATATCCATACAGGGAATAGACTTTGTAGTGGAACACAGCCCTGGGACTGCCTATGCCAATGCTAATGGCCTTTCCATTTTCTTCCACTTAGAAAATGAAGACTCTCTCTGTAAAGGTTAGTCTCATCCTCGTTCGTTTGGTGGAGGGGGGGGGGGTTGTGTAGCAAATGCCTTCTTTGGCATGGTTACCCCCTAACTTTTTCCCTTTTGTTGATGCCAGTTATGATTGAAAGTGTGCTGGGACCCTGCTAACCAGGCCCCAGCACCAGTGTTCTTTCCCTAAACTGTACATTTGTTCCCACAATTGGCACAGCCCTGGCACACAGATAAGTGCGTTGTAAATGGTACCCCTGGTACTAAGGGCCCTGTGGCCAGGGAAGGTCTCTAACGGCTGCAGCATATCTGATGCCACCCTGGGGTCCCCTCACTCAGCACATGCACTGCCTCACAGCTTGTGTGTGCTGGTGGGGAGAAAAAGACTAAGTTCACATGCCACTCCCCTCAGGATGCCATGCCCACCTCTCACTGCCTGTGGCACAGGTAAGTCACCCCTTGTAGGAGGCTGGCCTGGCTTATAGTGGGTAACTTGTGGTATTTACACCTTGTGCCAGGTCCAGTTATACCGTTAGTAGATTAGTAGTGTTCTAGCAGCTTAGGCTGATAGAGGTAGCTATAACAGAGCAGCTTAGGCTGAACTAGGAGACATGCAAAGCTCCTACTATACCACTTATATCAAATAGCACTATATCATAAGAAACACATGTAGGAAAGTACCATCTTGCCTGGCATGTAACCCCCATTTTCACTGTATGTATGTTTGTTTTTGCCCTTGTGTCATTGGGATCATGCTAGGCAGGACCCCAGTGCTCATAGTGTATGTCCTGTATGTGTTCCCTGTGTGGTGCCTAACTGTATCACTGAGGCTCTGCTAACCGGAACCTCAGTGTTTATGCTCTCTCTGCTTTCTAAAATTGTCACTGCAGGCTAGTGACTAATTTTACCAATTCTCATTGGCACACTGGTACACCCATATAATTCCCTTGTATATGGTACTTAGGTACCCAGGGTATTGGGGTTCCAGGAGATCCCTATGGGCTGCAGCATTTCTTTTGCCACCCATAGGGAGCTCAGACAATTCTTACACAGGCCTGCCACTGCAGCCTGAGTGAAATAATGTCCACGTTATTTCACAGCCATTTTCCAATCCACATAAGTAACTTATAAGCCACCTATATGTCTAACCCTCACTTAGTGCAGGTTGGGTGCCAAGGTGCCCCCACATCGTTCAGGGCAAATTCCCCGAACTTTGTGAGTGCGGGGACACCATTACACGCGTGCACTACACATAGGTCACTACCTATGTGTAGCGTCACAATGGTAACTCCGAACATGGCCATGTAACATTTCTAAGATCATGTACTTGTCACCCCAATACCATTCTGGTATTGGGGGGGGCAATTCCATGATCTGCCGGGTCTCTAGCACAGAACCTGGGTACTGCCAAACTGCCTTTCCGGGGTTTTCACTGCAGCTGCTGCTGCTGCCAACCCCTCAGACAGGATTCTGCCCTACTGGGGTCTGTGCAGCCCCGGCCCAGGAAGGCAGAACAAAGGATTTCCTCTGAGAGAGGGTGTTTGTAGGAAAGTACCACCTTGCCTGCCATGTTACCCCCATATTTCACTGTATATATGTTGTTTTAGTCCTTGTGTCACTGGGACCCTGCCAGGCAGGGCCCCAGTGCTCATAGTATGTGCCCTGTATGTGTTCCCTGTGTGGTGCCTAACTGTCTCACTGAGGCTATGCTAACCAGAACCTCAGTGGTTATGCTCTCTCTGCTTTCCAGATTTGTCACTAACAGGCTAGTGACTAAATTTACCAATTCACATTGGCATACTGGTACACCCATATAATTCCCTTGTATATGGTACTGAGGTACCAAGGGTATTGGGGCACCAGGAGATCCCTATGGGCTGCAGCATTTCTTTTGCCACCCATAGGGAGAACTGACTATTCTTACACAGGCCTGCCAGTGCAGCCTGAGTGAAATAATGTCCACCTTATTTCACAGCCATTTACCACTGCACTTAAGTAACTTATAAGTCACCTATATGTCTAACCTTCACCTGGTGAAGGTTGGGTGCAAAGTTAGTGTGTGGGCACCCTGGCACTAGCCAAGGTGCCCCCACATTGTTCAGAGAAAATTCCCCGGACTTTGTGAGTGCGGGGACACCATTACACGCGTGCACTATACATAGGTCACTACCTATGTATAGCGTCACAATGGTAACTCCAAACATGGCCATGTAACATGTCTAAGATCATGGAAGTTTCACCCCAATGCCATTCTGGCATTGGGGAGACAATTCCATGATCCCCCAGGTGTCTATCACAGAACCCGGGTACTGCCAAACTGCCTTTCCGGGGTTTCCACTGCAGCTGCTGCTGCTGCCAACCCATCAGAGAGGTTTCTGCCCTCCTTGGGTCCAGGCAGCCCTGGCCCAGGAAGGAAGAACAAAGGATTGCCTCTGAGAGAAGGTGTAACACCCTCTCCCTTTGGAAATAGGTGTGATGGCTGGGGAGGAGTAGCCTCCCCCAGCCTCTGGAAATGCTTTGATGGGCACAGATTGTGCCCATCTCTGCATAAGCCAGTCTACACCGATTCAGGGATCCCCCAGCCGTGCTCTGGCGCGACACTGGACAAAGGAAAGGGGAGTGACCACTCCCCTGACCTGCACCTCCCAGGGGAGGTGCCCAGAGCTCCTCCAGTGTGCCCCAGACCTCTGCCATCTTGGATTCAGAGGTGTTGCTGGCACACTGGACTGCTCTGAGTGGCCAGTGCCAGCAGGTGACGTCAGAGACTCCTTCTGATAGGCTCTTACCTCTCTTAGTAGCCAATCCTCCTTTTCTGGCTATTTAGGGTCTCTGCTTTGGGAAATTCTTCAGATAACGAATGCAAGAGCTCACCAGAGTTCCTCCGCATCTCCCTCTTCACCTTCTGCCAAAGGATCGACTGCTGACTGCTCAGGACGCTTGCAAAACCGCAACAAAGTAGCAAGACGACTACTAGCAACCTTATATCGCTTCATCCTGCCGGCTTTCTCGACTGTTTCCAGGTGTTGCATGCTCTGGGGGCAGCCTGCCTCCTTCTTGCACCAGGAGCTCTGAAGAAATCTCCCGTGGGTCGATGGAATCTTCCCCCTGCAACTGCAGGCAACAAAAGACTGCATCACCGGTCCTCTGGGTCCCCTCTTAGCACAACGAGCGTGGTCCCTGGAACTCAGCAACTCTGTCCAAGTGACTCCCACAGTCCGGTGACTCTTTAGTCCAAGTTTGGTGGAGGTAAGTCCTTGCCTCCCCACGCTAGACTGCATTGCTGGGTACCGCGTGATTTGCAGCTGCTCCGGCTCCTGTGCACTCTTCCAGGATTTACTTTGTGCACAGCCAAGCCTGGGTCCCCGACACTCTAACCTGCAGTGCATAACCTTCTGAGTTGTCCTCCGGCGTCGTGGGACTCCCTTTTGTGACTTCGCGTGGACTCCGGTTCACTCATCTTCCAAGTGCCTGTTCCGGTACTTCTGCGGGTGCTGCCTGCTTCTGTGAGGGCTCCCTGAGTTGCTGGGCGCCCCCTCTGTCTCCTCATCCAAGTGGCGACATCCTGCTCTCTCCTGGGCCACAGCACCATTCAAAAACCCTAACCGCGACCCTTGCAGCTAGCAAGGCTTGTTTGCGGTCTTTCTGCGTGGAACACCTCTGCAAGCTTCTTCACGACGTGGGACATCTATCCTCCAATGGGGAAGTTCCTAGTCCTCTTCGTTCTTGCAAAACACCAAGCTTCTTCCATCCGGTGGCAGCTTCCTTGCACCCTCAGCTGGCATTTCCTGGGCTCCTGCCCACTCTGGACACTGTCGCGACTCTTGGACTTGGTCCCCTTGTCTTACAGGTACTCAGGTCCGGAAATCCACTGTTGTTGCATTTCTGGTGTTGGTTTTCCTTGCAGAATCCCCCTATCACGACTTCTGTGCTCTCTGGGGGTTGTAGGTGCACTTTACACCTACCTTACAGGGTCTTGGGGTGGGCTATTTTTTTAACCCTCACTGTTTTCTTACAGTCCCAGCGACCCTCTACAAGCTCACATAGGTTTGGGGTCCATTCGTGGTTCGCATTCCACTTTTGGAGTATATGGTTTGTGTTGCCCCTATACCTATGTGCTCCTATTGCAATCTACTGTAACTTTACACTGTTTGCATTACTTCCTTTTGCTATTACTTGCATAATTTTGGTTTGTGTACATATATCTTGTGTATATGTCTTATCCTCATACTGAGGGTACTCACTGAGATACTTTTGGCATATTGTCATAAAAATAAAGTACCTTTATTTTTAGTACTTCTGTGTATTGTGTTTTCTTATGATATTGTGCATATGACACCAGTGGTATAGTAGAAGCTTTACATGTCTCCTAGTTCAGCCTAAGCTGCTTTGCCATAGCTACCTTCTATCAGCCTAAGCTGCTAGAAACACCTCTTCTACACTAATGAGGGATAACTGGACCTGGCACAAGGTGTAAGTACCTCTGGTACCCACTACAAGCCAGGCCAGCCTCGTTCACTGGGCATGTGGGCCAAAGTAAGACTTGGGACAGACTTGTTTCACTGGCCTCATATGTCAGAGGAAACCAAAGAGTTTTGTCGCTCTTGTGTGACCTACCAAGCCAGTGGCAAGACTGGCGGCACTCCAAAGGCCCCCTTAATTCCACTTCCAGTGGTTGGGGTGCCCTTTGAAAGGGTAGGGGTTGACATAGTTGCCCCCCCTTGACCCTCCAACAGCTTCAGGCAATAGGTTTATCCTGGTGGTAGTGGACCATGCCACTAGGTACCCTGAAGCCATCCCCTTAAGGACCACTACAGCTCCTGCAGTGGCAAAGGCCCTCCTGGGAATCTTTTCCAGGGTGGGTTTCCCTAAGGAAGTGGTGTCAGAGTGAGTTAGTAACTTCATGTCTGCATACCTCAAGGCAATGTGGAAGGAGTGTGGTGTAACTTACAAGTTCACTACTCCTTATCATCCACAAACAAATGGTCTGGTTGAGAGGTTTTATAAAACTCTCTAAGGTATGATAATGGGACTCCCTGAAAAACTCAGAAAGAGATTAGATGTCCTGTTACCTTGCCTCCTTTTTGCTTACAGGGAGGTACCCCAAAAAGGAGTGGGCTTTAGCCCCTTTGAACTCCTCTTTCGGCACCCTGTGAGAGGTCCCCTTTCTCTTGGTAAGGAGGGTTGGGAACAACCTTTAAAAGCTCCTAAACAGGACATTGTGGACTATGTACTTGGCCTAAGATCGAGAATGGGTGAGTATATGAAAAAGGCCAGAAAAACCTTCAGGCCATCCAGGAGCTGCAAAAGCAATGGCATGACCAGAAGGCTGTCCTGAGCCAGTACCACACAGGACAGAAGGTGTGGGTATTGGAGCCTGTGGCCCCAAGAGCACTCCAGGACGAATGGAGTGGACCCCATCTAATTGTTGAAAAAAAGAGTGAGTTTACCTACTTGGTAGACCTTGACACTGCCAGGAGTCTCTTTAGGGTACTCCATGTCAACCGCCTGAAACTCTACTATGACAGGGCTGATCTCACCCTGCTCATGGCAACTGATGAGGGACAGGAAGCAGAGAGTGACCCTCTCCCTGATCTCTTCTCCACCACTGAAGCTGATGGCTTAGTGGAGGGAGTAGTACTTGCAGATTGTCTTACTGCAGAGCAGAAAGATAACTGTATAAATCTTTTAAGTCAGTTTTCTGAACTCTTCTCACTGATACCAGGTACCACTACTTGGTGTGAGCATACAATTGATACTGGAGACAGTTTACCTGTCAAAAGTAAGGTTTATAGGCAGCCTGACCATGTCAGGGACTGCATTAAACAAGAGGTTCAGAAAATGCTAGACTTAGGAGTGATTGAGCCTTCAGAAAGCCCATGGGCTAGCCCAGTGGTGCTTGTCCCTAAACCTCACAGTAAGGAAGGAAAAAGAGAGATGAGGTTTTGTGTTGACTATAGGGGGCTCAACCAAGTAACCAAGACAGATGCTCAACTAATACCTAGGGCAGGTGAGCTCATAGATCACTGGCTTCTGCCAAGTATCTAAGCACTTTTGATCTAACTGCAGGGTATTGGCAGATTAGGTTATCAGAAGATGCTAAACCAAAGACTGCATTTTCAACCATTGGAGGGCACTTTCAATTTACAGTAATGCCCTTTGGTCTGAAAAATGCACCTGCCACTTTTCAAAGGTTGGTGAACACAGTCCTGCAAGGTTTGGAAGCTTTTAGTGCAGCATATCTAGATGATATAGCTGTCTTTAGCTCCACCTGGGATGATCACCTGGTCCACCTGTGGAAAGTTTTGGAGGCCCTGCAAACGGCAGGCTTCACTGTCAAGGCCTCAAAGTGCTGATAGGGCAGGGGAAAGTGGTTTATCTGGGCCACCTGGTAGGTGGGGAACAGATTGCACCACTACAGGGGAAGATCCAGACCATTATGAAATGGGCTCCCCCTACAACTCTAACCCAGGTGAGAACCTTTCTAGTCCTCACAGGGTATTCTAGGAGATTCATCCAGAATTATGGCTCCATAGCAGCTCCTCTTAATGATCTCACTAGCAAAAAGATGCCTAAAATGGTATTATGGACAGCCAGCTGTCAAAAAGCTTTTGATGAGCTCAAACAGGCCATGTGCTCTGCACCTGTCCTAAAAAGCCCTTGCTACTCCAAGAAATTCATAGTCCATACTGATGCTTCTGAATTAGGGGTTGGGGCAGTGCCATCACAGCTGAATACTGAGGGCCAGGATCAACCTGTTGCTTTTATCAGCAGAAGGTTGACCCCTAGAGAAAAGCGTTGGTCTGCCATAGAGAGAGAGGCCATTGCTGTGGTCTGGGCACTGAAAAAGTTGAGGCCATACCCAATGTTCCCTCTAATTTTTTTCCACTGTGTGCGGCAGTGTGCGGTCTCTGTGCGCTGCAGCCAAGGATACGTGCGCCAAGAAATTGACCATTCACGCGCGCGCAGCGCATAACTAGCCAAGATCTTTGGCATTAGCCTCTCCATACCACTAAAGCAAAAAAGGGATATCATAGCTCCATGCAATAGGGCATCAAGGCAGTTTTGTGACCTGGTTGCACACCCCAAGGACATGACCTGTTAGGGGAGCACGTATATTGCTCTAAAAGGCTTATTTAGGCTTAGAAAGTGATAACGCATATAAACTACCACAAAGTATAGGAATGGTGGAACATTTGATAACTGCACATTTTCTACTGTTCTGAAGCATTTCCTAGCTCATTAACCATTAATTTCCAAGACAAATATCACTTGCTCGCTTGTATGCTAAAGTACGCCAAATGATGTTTAAAACACTCCCCGTGGCATTTAAACGCTGTTTTCATTGACTTCAATGCAGATTGAAATATGAGAATTATCTGCCTTAGGGGAGCACGTATATCGCTCTAAAAGGCTTATTTAAACTCAGAAAGTGATAAAGCATATAAACTACCACAACGTATAGGAATGGTGGAACATTCGATAACAGCACAACGTGCGCACTTGCCAAAGGGGCCTGCGCGATGGGGGAAGGAAAGGTGCGCGCGCGCGCCTTACAGGGAACATTGGCCATACCTATTTGGTACTCACTTTATTGTTCAGACAGACCACAAACCTCTACTTTGGCTAAAACAAATGAAAGGTGAAAACCCTAAATTGCTGAGGTGGTCCATATCCCTACAGGGATTGGACTATACAGTGGAACATAGACCTGGGAGTACCCACTCCAATGCAGATGGACTCTCCAGATATTTCCACTTAGACAATGAAGACTTATCTGGGCAAGGTTAGCCTTATTGTCCCTCGTTTGGGGTGGGTTGTGTGGGAAAGCACCATCTTGCCCGGCATGTTACCCCCATTTTTACTGTATGTATGCTTGTTTTTGCCTATATGTCACTGGGATCCTGCTAGTCAGGCCCCAAGTGCTCATAAAGTATGCCCTGTATGTGTTCCCTGTGTGGTGCCTAACTGTATCACTAAGGCTCTGCTAACCAGTACCTCAGTGTTTATGCTCTCTCTGCTTTTAAAATTGTCACTGCAGGCTAGTGACTAATTTTACCAGTTCTCATTGGCACACTGGAACACCCTTATAATTCCCTTGTATATGGTACCTAGGTACCCAGGGCATTGGGGTTCCAGGAGATCCATATGGGCTGCAGCATTTCTTTTGCCACCCATAGGGAGCTCAGACAAACCCTTACAAAGGACTGCTATTGCAGCCTGCGTGAAATAGTGCACACACTATTTCACAGCCATTTTCACTGCACCTAAGTAACATATGTCACCTATATGTCCGACCTTCACTTACTGAAGGTTAGGTGCAAAGTTACTAAGTGTGAGGGCACCCTTGCACTAGCAAAGGTGCCCCCACATAGTTCAGGGCCATTTCCCCAGACTTTGTGAGTGCGGGGACGCCATTACACGTGTACACTGCATATAGCCCAATATCTACATGCAGCTTCACAATGGTTACTCCAAATATGGCCATGTAACATGTCTAAGATCATGGAATTGTCCCCCTATTCCAAATCTGGTGTTGGGGAGCCAATTCCATGCATCCTGAGGGCTCCACCATGGACCCCCAGTACTGCCAAACCAGCTCTTCGAGGCTTACACTGCAGCTACAGCTGCTGCCATCTCAAAGACAGGGTTCTGCCCTCCTGGGGTCTGGGCAGCCCAGTCTCAGGAAGGCAGAACTAAGCATTTCCTCTGAGAGCAGGGTGTTACACCCTCTCCCTTTGGAAATAGGTGTTACAGGCTGGGGAGAGGTAGCCTCCCCCAGCCTCTGGAAATGCTTTGAAGGGCATAGATGGTGCCCTCCTTGCATAAACCAGTCTACACTGGTTCAGGGACCCCTTCTCCCCTGCTCTGGCGTGAAGCTGGCAAAGAAAATGGGAGTGACCACTCCCCTGTCCATCACCACCCCAAGGGTGGAGCCCAAAGCTCCTCCAGTGTGTCCCAGACGTCAGCCATCTTGCTTTGCAAGGTGTGGGGGCACTCTGGAGGGCTCTGAGTGGTTAGTGCCAGCAGGTGACATCAGAGACCCCTCCTGATAGGTCCATACCTGATAAGGTAGCCAATCCCCTACTCAGGGCTATTTAGGGTCTCTCCTGTGGGTTCTCTTACGATTCTGCTAGCAAGTTTCCTTCAGGAATCCTCGGATCAACCGCAGCCCGCTCCAAGAAATGCTGTAACTGCAACAAAGTGTCTACAGGAGACAATTTTCTTCAGCAACCTCAGCTCCAAGTCAGCAACTGAAACAGTTTCCACAGTGTGCATGCTCTGGGGACTCCCTGTCTTCATCCTGCACCAGAAGGACTGAACAAATCTCCCGTGGAGTGACGGAGTCACTCCCCTGCTCCAAGCAGGAACCTTTCAAGGCGATGAGCGGTACCCTGGGACTTTTCTGACGGCAAAGAGCGTGCTCCTAAGGACACGGAGGGTCGACATCATCGACATAGACTGTCCTGAGGTCCAGCTGAAGCAATTTGGAGGAAGTAAGACTTTGCCTTCCCTGAGAACAACGGTACCTCTGTGTATTGTCTTCTTCTCCCCCTGAGACCTTTGTGCACTCTTTGCAAAATTCCTTTGTGCACAGCCTGGCCCAAGTCCCCAGCACTCCACCCTGCGACGCTCAACTCGCTGAGTTGTTCTCTGGCGGCATGGGACCTTCTTTTGTTGTGCTGCATCAACTGCGTTTTGCACCTCCTTTGAAACCGGATCCTGCTGGCTGAGAGCCCCTTCTTCCTCCTCAGAAGGAGTCGAGGCCCCCAGGTCCCTCCTGGGTCCATCCAGCGCAATTATGATGAAAAACGCACTTTTGTTGTAGCCAAGGCTTGTTGGCGCCTTCCAACACAATCTCGTCTGCCACGATCTTCACACTGTGGGTCATCTTTTGTATCACGCAGTAACCCGCTGGCATCTTCCTTGGCTTCATTTCTGCAGTCTTCTACTAACCGGGGACTCTTCTTTTGCACAGCTACCTCTATCAGCCTAAGCTGTAGAACACTACTACTTTCACTAACAAGGGATTACTGGGCCTGGTGTAAGTATGCAAGATACCCACTACAAACCGGGCAAGCCTCCTACACCCCCTAACCGCGACCTGCCTTGTAAGCTGTTCCTTACACCAAGAGACACCCCTGCACCAGTAGCCCCAGGGCTTTGGTGAGCTGGACTGTCGGTTCCTTGTGTCCCCTAGCATCAGAAGTTACCTGGGCAGCTGTGGGGTTTCTTTATTCAGCCTCCTGGACTAGCCTGCAGCGTTTCTCCAAAACTGATCTCCCTGATTGGTTAACATTGGGCGCCTGACGCTGTGTTGGCACTCTGCACCTGGCCTTCCTGTGCCGCTGAGGGTGTAAGTTTGGTGCTGCCTTGTGTCCCAACGGCCCCCGTGCTTACCTCAACCCCAGGAGATCGATCCATAATACTGCTGTACTCACCCATGAGCAGTGTATCTTTGTTCACCGCATTCTCCATTGGTTAACCTTCAGCACCAAACTCCGAATTCAACCTCTGCATCAAGCCACCCCATGCCGCTGTGGGTGAACTCTTGGTACTGCTTTGAACCTTACCTGGTGTTAACCTAAAATCACCAGGTCTGGATTTGTAAGTTGTGTACTTAGCTGCAAAACTGCATTCTTGTTTTCCTCCCATAGGTTAACATTGCTGAACTGAAACAAATTGCACTGTTAATTTCTGAAACTGCAAAGTATATATGCATGAACATCTACTTGCCTAATTATGACATTCTTGGGTTCAGCTTCCTACACTCCCCTTCGTGACTACCCCTCCACCCATTAATGACAGGCTGACAAAGGACCATCTTACCTTTCTCTGCCAGGACGTGATGGCTCTCTTGGCCAATGGAGCCATAGGAAGAATGCAGATGCCAGAAATAGGTTGTGGTTGCTATTCCCACTACTTTCTGGTGCCCAAGGAGGACAGAGGCCTTTGTCTTATGTGAGACCTATGCACTCTCAATATTTCCCTAAAGAAGCATTTCACAATGCTCACGTTTGCTCAAGTCCTGTATGCCCTGGACCCGGGAGATTGAATGTTACTGTTGGACTTGCAGAACGTATACTTCCACATTCCCGTCCTGCCTGCCGACAGGCATAACTTGTGGTTTGCAGTGGGCCACAAGCATTTTCAGTTTGCTGTGCTCCCTTTTTGCCTGAACAACACCCTCTGGTGTTCACCAGGCTGATGGCCAAAGTGGGGGTTCCAGCTCATCTTCAGAGATGAGTGGTGTAGGAATCTAGCTCTCTATATGATGCACTAAAAAGAAGTACACCGTGCAAGGAGTCCAGTGGATTCCCAATTGGTTTGCAGAGGCAAAAGTAGATAGGACTAATGCTCTAAGCAGATGGAGATCTCTAGTTGCAGATTCCTTACCTTAGAATTTCCCCCAGGTGTCAGTCTAGATCTGGAGATTTTTCCCAAGCACCAGCCTCTAGCACTCTGCAAGTCCAAGTTCAGCTTCCACTCTACAGCTCCTGCCACATGGGACTCCTGTTTTGTTTTGCTGCTGAGGCCTCCCTGTGACTACCTGTGAGTGGGTCAGTCGTGGGGGCTTCTCCAACTCCGGCTGGCTTTCCCTCCTGCTGAAGGCCTGCCCTGACTCGCTGCCAAGGGTCAAGTCAGTAGGACCTTGGTGGTCCTCAAACACCTACAACTTACCTTGCAACTGCTGTTTGCATTTGCCAAAAGTTGTTGGTGGCCCTGCTGGTCACTCGCCCTCCGGTGTCTGACGTGGGACATCTTGTGGGCGACTCCAAGGATGTCCTGCATCCCCCTGGACTCCGCAGCTGGACTTCGTTCACCATCCTGCAGGAACTTCACCTTCAAGAGAGTGGGCATTGACAACCTGCTTTGCCTGGACATCTCCGAGTGGTCTTTATACTGTCCCCCTTTTTTTCAGGTTCCTCTTGTCCGGAATCCACCTTTGGGCTCCACTGACTTGGTCCACATGTCATGACAGCAGCTGGACAACCAATGCTTCCATTGACTCTAACAAGGGTTTCCAATGTCACTTCACCCCTATGCACCTGGGCTCCTTGTTGTAGGTACTCCGGTCTTTTGGGTATCCACAGGTGGAGGCACTCTCCAACCTTCTTAGTGCCAACTCGTTTCTTTGGGGTCCTCTGGGGAGGTTCTATAATCCATAAAAATCGAACTGCAACACTCCCGTGTTAGCCTGTGGGACACCCGGCTTGATAACAATTCTGCACTCGGGCACCTGTGGGATTTCTTGTACTTACCTGTGGTAATTTATTACTTCCCCAGCCCAGGGATCCTAACACACTTAACTTGGTTGGGCACCTCCATTCTCAGACCACTTTCTTAGTATATGGTTTTGTCCCCCAGAGGGCCCCATGTATTTCTATGCTATTTCCGTTTGTTTCTAGGTATACATTTTGTGTGTAGATGTCTTCAAGTGGAGATATACCAACGTTAGTATAATCTTTAGTGTTATAATAAAGAATACTTTATCTTTGAAATACTTAGTGTGGTTCTTTCTTGTGTAACAGTTACTGTTTGACTACTGTGGTATTGTAAGTGCTTTACACTCTTCCTTGATAAGCCTGAGCTGCTCTCCACAGCTACCCGTAGAGAGCTTTGGTTATCTAGGCACAAAAAACACTCATTAAAGGTTGTCTGGACTCAGTTTAGGGTGCCACACCATAAGTGTACACCATAAACTGAACCAGCCTCCTACACAGCTCATCTGCAGAGATAAGTAGTGTAGGAAGCTGGCTCTCTATATGTGCACTAAAAAGTACACTGTGCAGAGTCCAGTGGACCAAAATTGGTTTGCAGAGGTAAAATTAGGTAGGTCTAATGCTCTAATCTGATTGAGACCTCTAGATGTAGATTCCTTACCATTAGAATTTCACCCAGGCGCCAGTCTGGGTCCAGAGATTTTTCTCGAGCAGTACCCCTGCGTGTTATCAAGTTGCGTCTGTCGGTTGTGCGTCAGTCGTCAAGTCGTGCCCGCTGGATATGACATCACAGCACCTTTATAGATGCCAACCCAGCACGCTGACATCCTTTCTTTTCTTTCTGTGCCACCCTACGCGCAGATACGAAGAAGAGTTACCCCTAGAGTCACTTTTTGGCTGGACTTTTCAGCTTTTGTCAAAGCTTTTTTTACATTGTGGTGCATCGAGATGTTGTCATGGAAGACCAGATACAAGCTTTGCAACTCCTGTCACCGGATGATGTCTATGACGGCTCCGCACCTCGTGTGTCTCTTGTGTTTGGAGTGCAACCACGACCCAGTCGTGCTCCAAGTGCAGTGCCTTGAACACGAAAGCTTTGAGGGAGGGATCTCTAAAGCTACTTACGGCCCAACACTCAGTCTCAGTCAAGAGGAAGGTCCCGGACTGTTGGCAGAGTTCACACTCTTCGTCGTCCCATTCCAAGTCTATGGGACGTTCGGGTAAGCACAAAAAGAAGTCAAAGAAGTGCAAGTGTTATTCGACTTTGTCCCTTCGATCAGCTGAGGCAACATGGGAAAAGGAGCTTTGTCGCTCTAGGCCTCCGGCCTCGATGCTACTTCTGTGTCGGCTCGACGTCTTCCCAAGTTTCCATGAGCCAGGGCCACCCTAGCTGAACTGCATGAGTTTTACGTTCCCATGTGCCTCATCTTTAGGCAGTCCAACCCCAGCAGAGCACCTTTGGGCCCTGTGAGGTTATCAAGGGTCCCTCTGGATCCACATCCGTGGGTTCTGTCTCTGCTCTGAAGGTTACCCAGGGATCCAAACTGGTGTTTGTTGTGCCACCTTGACCTTCCCCGACGACAGTTCAGACGAAGACACCACCTGGGGCCACGGTTGGAATTGATCCTATACTCATTCCAGACTCTGACATGAAGCCAGACCATCGTCGTGCCACACTGACTCCAAATTCGACGGGGACCTTGCTCCCTAGGTCAGATCCTGACCCTTATTCTTATGAGTTGGGTACAGTGAGCTTGGAGGGGTCGTTGGACCCTTTCGAATACCAGCTTGATGACTCATGGACTGCAAGTCAACCGTTGCAATCAGCGCAGACCATGAGTAAAAAGACCCCTTTGACCCAGATAAAGACTTATATCTAAAGGGGTCAAGCCCATTGCCTTCTGGCCATGGTTGGAGCCGAGAAACTCCTTCGGATGCCACGCCCTTAGGCTCGGCACTGAAAAAAGCCAAAGGCAAATCTTCGGCATCGACCTCAGGTGCCCATACCTCCATCTCGTCACCGACCAATTGCAAACGGTGCTCCGGTACCAGCCATTTCAGCACAGATGAAAAACCTGCCATCCTTTGTTTTGGTGCCAAAATTATCCCACAAACTCAAATCTTTTGAACCGAAAATGTTAAAAAAGACTTCATTTGATTCTGGACAGTATTCAGCCACCCCTTCACCACCGGGACCAATTTTAGATGTTATGGACGCTTGACAGCGCCGACTTCAGATTTAGGATGGAACAGGACATATGATAACTTCACCCCCTGTTGCTTTAAAAAAGAAATTGACTTTTCAAGAGGTGCTTGACTCCTCTCCGCCTCCAGAAAAGCCTGCCAAGGACAAGGCTTCATCTCTCCCACAGCCTGCTCCTCAATACCCTCCACCTCCACCTCCAGATCCTTCTCCTCCACTATCTCCCCTTCCTTTGGGGTTTACACCACCTTAATCACCCCTGGGTGGGGATCATGACTTGGGAGACATGTTATATGACCTAGACCCATGGGATGCTTATGATCTGTGTAGGAAAGTACCCTTTTTTGGCTTGGTTACACACACTTTTTGCCTGCTATCAGTGTGCTTTGATTGTTTTCACTGGGATCCTACCAACCAGGACCCCAGTGATTGTGCGCTCTCCCTCCAAATTTGGTTACCTTGGACTTTTGTGCACTCCACAATTGGCATACTTGTGTCCCCTTATAAGTCTCTTGTATATGGTACTTCGGTACCCAGGGCAGTGGTACACCACGGGTCCCCACATGAACTGCAGCATGTATTATGCAGCCCATAGGAGCCCATGCAAAATGTGCCTCCAGGCCTGCCGTTGCAGCCTGCGTGAAAAGGTGCATGCACCCTTTCACTACAGGTCACTACACCAGGTCACTGTAAGTCACCCCTGTGGTATGCCCTTCTAACCCAAAGGGCAGGGTGCAGGTCCCTCTGAGTGAGGGCACCCCTGCACGAGCAGAGGTGTGCCTATGAACTACAGTTCCATTGCACTGGACTTAGTAAGTGTGGGGAAGCCATTTTACCTTTGTACTGGACACAGGTCACTCACTACCTGTGCCAGCTAAATAATGGTAACTGCGAACCTGGGCATGTTTAGTATCAAACATGTCTGAATCCTACACCAATACTAATGCCACTATAGATTGTATGATTCCATGCACTCTAAGGGCTTAGAGAACACCCTGCTTTGCTTCTACCAGTCTTCCAGGGTTTGTGGGCAGTGTAGGAGGCTGGCCTGGTTTGTAGTGGATACCTTGGTTACCTACACCTTATACCAGGTCCAGTTATCCCGTAGTAGTGAAATGTAGTAGTGTTCTAGCAGCTTAGGCTGATAGAGGTAGCTGTAGCAGAGCAGCTTAGGCTGAACTAGGAGACATGCAAAGCTCCTGCAATACCACTTATAGTTCCACAGTACTTATACACAAGTAAAGACAATACTCAGTGTTACCAAAAATAAAGGTATTTATTTGGGTGACTGTAGGAGGCTGGCCTGGCTTATAGTGGGTACCTTGTGGTACTTACACCCTGTGCCAGGTCCAGTTATCCCTTATTAGTAGAATAGAAGTGTTTCTAGCAGCTTACGCTGATAGAAGGTAGCTATGGCAAAGCAGCTTAGGCTGAACTAGGAGACATGCAAAGCTCCTACTATACCACTTATATCATATAGCACAATATCATAAGAAAACACAATACTCAGAGTTACTAAAAATAAAGGTACTTTATTTTTATGACAATATGCCAAAAGTATCTCAGTGAGTACCCTCAGTTAGAAGGTAAGTAATATACACAAGTCATAAGTACACAAACCCAAAACAGGTAAGTAACAGTAAGAAAAATAGTGCAAACAATGTAGAATCACAATAGGATGCAATAGGTGAACATAGGTCTAGGGGCAACACAAACCATATACTCCAAAAGTGGAATGTGAATCACGAATGGACCCCAGACCTATGGGAGCTTGTAGAGGGTCACTGGGACTGTAAAAAAACAGTCAGGGTGTCCAAGATACCCCACCCCAAGACTCTGAAAAGTAGGAGTAAAGTTCCCCTACTACCCCAAACAATAGTCGTGATAGGCGGCTTCTGCAAGAACCACAAACACCAGCAAAGCACTGAAGACGGATTCCTGGACCTGAGGACCTGCAAGGCAAGGGGCCCAAGTTCAAGAGTTGCGATAGTGTCCAGGGGGGGCAGTAGCCCAGGAAACCCCGGATGAAGGTGCAAAGAGGCTGCCTCCGGGTGGAAGAAGCCGAAGATTCTGCAACAACGAAAAGGGCTAGGAACTTCTCCTTTGTATGGAAGATGTCTAAACGGCATACTGGATGTTGCAGAAGTGTTTCCTTGCTGAAATACCGCACACAAGCTTTCTAGCTGCAAGGTTCGCGGTAGAGGTTTTTGGTTGCTGCTGGGGACCAGGAAGGACCAGGATGTTGGAGGAGGAGACAGATGGGGCGCTCAGAACTCAGAGAGCCCCCGCAGAAGCAGGCAGCACCTGCAGAAGTACTGGAGCAGGCACTTAGAAGATTCGTGTAACCGGAGTCACAAAAGGAGGGTCCCACGACGTCGGAGTCCAACTCAGAGGGTTGAGCACTGCAGGACGGAGTGCTGGGGACCCAGGCTAGGCTGTGCACGAAGGAATCCTTGGAGAAGTGCACAGTAGCCGGAGCAGCTGCAAATCACGCATTACACAGGTTTGCAGTCTAGCGTGGGGAGGCAAGGACTTACCTCCACCAAACTTGGATTGAAGGATCACTGGACTGTGGGGGTCACTTGGATCTTGCTCCTGTGTTCCAGGAACCACGCTCGTCACGATGAGAGGGGACCCAGAGGACCGGTGATGCAGTCTTTTGGTGCCTGTATTAGCAGGGGGAAGATTCCGTCAACCCACAGGAGATTTCTTCTTGGCTTCCAGTGCAGGGTGAAGGCAGACAGGCCTCAGAGCATGCACCACCAGGAAACAGTCGAGAAAGCCGGCAGGATGAGGCGCTACAATGTTGCTGGTAGTCGTCTTGCTACTTTGTTGCAGTTTTGCAGGCGTCCTGGAGCAGTCAGCGGTTGATCCTTGGCAGAAGTCGAAGAGGGAAGTGTAGAGGAACTCTGGTGAGCTCTGGCATTCATTATCTGAAGAATACCCCAGAGGAGAGACCCTAAATAGCCAGAAAAGGAGGTTTGGCTACCAAGAAAGGAGGTTTGGCTACCAAGAGAGGTAAGAGCCTATCAGAGGGGGTCTCTGATGTCACCTGCTGGCACTGGCCACTCAGAGCAGTCCAGTTTGCCCCCAACACCTCTGAATCCAAGATGGAAGAGGTCTGGGACACACTGGAGGAGCTCTGGGCACCTCCCCTGGGAGGTACTGGTCAGGGGAGTGGTCACTCCCCTTTCCTTTGTCCAGTTTCGCGCCAGAGCAGGGCTGGGGATCCCTGAACCAGTGTAGACTGGCTTATGCAGAGATGGGCACCATATGTGCCCATCAAAGCATATCCAGAGGCTGGGGGAGGCTACTCCTCCCCAGCCCTTTACACCTATTTCTAAAGGGAGAGGGTGTAACACCCTCTCTCAGAGGAAGTCCTTTGTTCTGCCTTCCGGGGCCGGGGCTGCCCAGACCCCAGGAGGGCAGAATCCTGTCTGAGGGGTTGGCAGCAGCTGCACCTGCAGTGCAAACCCCGGAAAGGCAGTTTGGCAGTACTGAGCTAGAGACCCAGGGGATCATGGAATTGTCCCCCCAACACCAGAATGGTATTGGGGGGACAATTCCATGATCTTAGACATGTTACATGGCCATCTTTGGAGTTACCCTGGTGACGCTACACATAGGTGCACGCGTGTAATGGTGTCCCCGCACTCACAAAGTCCGGGGAAATTGCCCTGAACGATGTGGGGCACCTTGGCTAGTGCCAGGGTGCCCACACACTAAGTAACTTGGCACCCAACCTTCACTAAGTGAGGGTTAGACATATAGGTGACTTATAAGTTACTTATGTGCAATGAAAAATGGCTGTGAAATAACGTGGACTTTATTTCACTCAGGCTGCAGTGGCAGGCCTGTGTAAGAATTGTCTGAGCTCCCTATGGGTGGCAAAAGAAATGCTGCAGCCCATAGGGATCTCCTGGATCCCCAATACCCTGGGTACCTAAGTACCATATACAAGGGAATTATATGGGTGTACCAGTGTGCCAATGAGAATTGGTAAATTTAGTCACTAGCCTGCAGTGACAAATTTAGAAAACAGAGAGAGCATAAACAGTGAGGTTCTGGTTAGCAGAGCCTCAGTGATACAGCTAGGCACCACACAGGGAACACATACAGGGCATGCACTATGAGCACTGGGGTCCTGCCTAGCAGGATCCAAGTGACACAAGGGCAAAAACAAACATACATACAGAGAAAAATGGGGGTAACATGCCAGGCAAGATGGCACTTTCCTACACAACCCCCCCCCCCCCAAACGAAGGACAATAAGACTAGCCCTGACCTGATAAGTCTTCATTGTCTAAGTGGAAATATCTGGAGAGTCCATATGCATTGGAGTGGGTACTCCCAGGTCTATGTTCCACTGTATAGTCCATTCCCTGTAGAGATATGGACCACTTCAACAATTTAGGGTTTTCACCTTTCATTTGTTTTAGCCAACGTAGAGGTTTATGGTCTGTCTGAACAATAAAGTGAGTACCAAACAGGTATGGTCTCAACTTTTTCAGTCCCCAGACCACAGCAAAGGCCTCCCTCTCTATGGCATACCAACGCTTTTCTCTAGGGGTCAACCTTCTGATGATAAAAGCAACTGGTTTATCCTGGCCCTCAGAAATCAGTTGTGATAGTACTGCCCCAACCCCTAATTCTGATGCATCAGTTTGAACAATGAATTTATTGGAGTAACATGGGCTTTTTAGGACAGGTGCAGAACACATGGCCTGTTTGAGCTCCTCAAAAGCTTTCCGACAGCTAGCTGTCCATAACACCTTTTTAGGCATTTTCTTGCTAGTGAGATCATTAAGAGGGGCTGCTATGGAGCCATAATTCTTGATGAATCTCCTATAGTACCCTGTGAGGCCTAAAAAGGCTCTCACCTGGGTCTGAGTTGTAGGGGGGACCAAATCTATAATAGATTGGTTTTTCCCCTGTAGTGGTGCAATCTGTTCTCTACCAACCAGGTGGCCCTGATAAACCACTTTTCCCTGCCCTATCGGGCACTTTGAGGCCTTGATAGTGAGGCCTGCTTTTTGCAGGGCCTCCAAAACTTTCCATAGGTGGACCAGGTGATCATCCCTGGTTGAGCTAAAGACAGCAATATCATCTAGATATGCTGCACTGAAAACCTCCAACCCTTGTAGGACTGTATTCACCAACCTCTGAAAAGTGGCAGGTGCATTTTTCAAACCAAAGGGGATTACTGTGAATTGGTAGTGCTCTCCAATGGTTGAAAATGCAGTCTTGGGTTTAGCATCTTCTGCCAATCTAATCTGCCAGTACCCTGCAGTTAGATCAAAAGTGCTAAGATACTTGGCAGAAGCCAGTGTATCAATGAGCTCATCTGCCCTGCGTATAGGGTGAGCATCAGTGTTGGTTACCTGATTGAGCCCTCTGTAATCTACACAAAACCTCATCTCCTTCTTTCCATCTTTGGTGTGAGGTTTTGGTACAAGAACAACTGGGCTAGCCCAGGGGCTTTCAGAATGTTCAATCACCCCTAAATCCAACATTTTCTGCATCTCTTGTTTAATGCAGTCCCTGACATGGTCAGGCTGCCTATAAATTTTACTTTTGACAGGCAGGCTGTCTCCAGTATCAATTGTAAGTTCACACCAGGATGTTGTACCTGGTACCAATGAAAGGAGTTCAGAAAACTGACTTAGGAGATTGACACAGTTGTCTTTCTGTTCTGCAGTAAGACAATCTGCTAAGACCACTCCCTCCACTAAGCCATCAGCTTCAGTGGTGGTGAAGAGATCAGGGAGAGGGTCACTCTCTTCTTCCTGTCCCTCATCTGTTGCCATGAGCAGGGTGAGATCAGCCCTGTCATAGTAGGGTTTTATGCGGTTGACATGAATCACCCTAAGGGGACCCCTGGCAGTGCCCGGGTCTATCAAATAGGTAACCTCACCCTTCTTTTCAACAATTTGATGGGGTCCACTCCATTTGTCCTGGAGTGCTTTTGGGGCAACAGGCTCCAATACCCACACCTTCTGTCCTGGGTGGTACTGGGTCAGGACAGCCTTCTGGTTATGCCATTGCTTTTGCAGCTCCTGGCTGGCCTGAAGGTTTTTACTGGCCCTTTTCATATACTCAGCCATTTTGGATCTAAGGCCAAGTACATAGTCTACTATGTCCTTTTTAGGAGCTTTTAAAGGTTGTTACCAACCCTCCTTCACAAGAGCAAGTGGACCTCTTACAGGGTGTCCAAAGAGGAGTTCAAAGGGGCTGAAGCCCACTCCTTTTTGGGGGTACCTCCCTGTAAGCAAAAAGGAGGCAAGGTAACAGGGCATCCCATCTCCTCCTGAGTTTTTCAGGGAGTCCCATTATCATACCTTTGAGAGTTTTATTAAACCTCTCAACCAGACCATTTGTTTGTGGATGGTAAGGGGTGGTGAACTTATAGGTTACACCACACTCCTTCCACATTGCTTTTAGGTATGCAGACATGAAGTTACTACCTCTGTCTGACACCACTTCCTTAGGAAAACCCACTCTGGAAAATATTCCCAGGAGGGCCTGTGCCACTGCAGGAGCTATAGTGGTACTTAAGGGGATGGCTTCAGAATACCTAGTGGCATGGTCCACTACCACAAGGATGAATCTATTGCCTGAACCTGTTGAAGGGTCAAAGGGGCCAACTATGTCAACCCCTATCCTTTCAAAGGGCACCCCAACCCCTGGAAGTGGAATTAAGGGGGCCTTTGGAGTGCCACCAGTCTTGCCACTGGCTTGGCAGGTCACACAAGATTTACAAAAGTCTTTTGTGTCCTCTGACATATGAGGCCAGTGAAACAAGGGGACAAGTCTTTCCCAAGTTTTCGTCTGGCCCAAATGCCCAGCCAAAGGAATGTCATGTGTCAGGGTAAGAAGAAACTCTCTTTACTGCAAGGGAATGACTACCCTCCTGTCAGCTCCAGGTTTAGGGTCCCTTGATTCTGTGTACAAGAGGTTATCTTCCCAATACACCCTGTGGCTATCACTGACATCCCCATTCTGCTGTTTGACAGCTTGCTGTCTTAAACCCTCTAATGTGGGGCAGGTTTGCTGTGCCACACTGAGCTCTTCCCTGGCAGGCCCTCATGCACCCAAAAGCTCAGCAGTGTCTGCTGCCAGCTCCTCTGGTGTAGGTTCTGCACAGGGAGAGGATTCCTCTTCCTCAAAAGGGGAATCCTCTGTAGAGGGAGTGATAGTGGATAGGCAGTTACCTTTTCTACCCCTAGTTTTTGGGAGCACTTGGTCCATTGTTCCAGGATCCAAGTTTCCCTGTCCTTTTTGCTTCTTGGCCAGAGCCCTTGTCAAAGCAAAAATATGCACTGGAATACCCAGCATTGCTGCATGAGCCTCCAACTCCACTTCTGCCCAAGCCGATGTTTCCAAATCATTGCCCAGTAAGCAATCTACAGGTAATTCAGTGGCTACCACAACTTTCTTTGGAACAGTAACCCCCCCCCCCCCCCAGTTAAGATTCACAACAGCCATAGGGTGGCTAAGAGTGTTGTTATGAGCATCAGTCACTTGGTACTGCTGACCAAGTAGGTGTTGATCAGGGTGGACCAGTTTTTCTATCATCATAGTTACACTGGCTCCTGTGTCCCTGTAGGCCTCAACACCATTGATTAGGGGTAGCTGCTCTTACTTACCCATATTAAGGGGACAAGCAACCAAGGTGGCAAAGTCAATGCCACCATCAGAGACTAACACAGCCTCTGGGGTCTCCCTAACAAGACCAACCCCAACTACACTGCCAATAGTGAGCCCAGCTACACCCTTGGATTGGCTATTAGTAGTAGATTTCCCACCACCACTGCTATTACTAGGGGCAGTAGAGATTTCAGTTGGGGTTGTGGTGGTGGGAGGTTTGGTGTTTTTCTTTGGACAAGTGGAATCACTTGCCCAATGGCCTTTTACTTTAATAAATAACACCAAGGCTTTTTCTGATTGTTTGAAGAGGATTTGGGCCCACTACCCCCAGAGGATTTTTGTGGGCCTGATGACTCAGAATGCTTACTTTTGTCCCCACCCTTGTCAGAAGACTTACCATCCTTCTTCTTGCCATCCTTGTCACCCCCTGTATGAACTTTTCTGTTCACTCTTGTTCTGACCCATTTGTCTGCCTTCTTTCCCAATTCTTGGGGAGATCTCATATCTGAATCTACCAAGTACTGGTGCAACAAATCAGACACACAATTGTTAAGAATATGCTCTCTCAGGATAAGATTATACAGGCTTTCATAGTCAGAAACGTTACTGCCATGTAACCAACACTCCTAGGCCTTCACTGAACAGTCAACAAAATCTGTCCAGTCTTGAGAGGATTCCTTTCTGGTGTCTCTGAACTTAACCCTGTATTGTTAAGTGGTTAAGCCAAATCCATCCACGAGTGCATCCTTTAAAACTTTGTAATTATTGGCATAACTTTATCTGACAGTAAGGAGCCTATCCCTACCCTTTCCAGTGAAAGATAGCCACAAGATAGCAGCCCACTGCCTTTGAGGGACCAACTGTACCATGCAGGCCCTCTGAGATGCAGCAAACCACTTATTAATGTCATCCCCCTCCTTGTACGGGGGGAGTATTTTATGCAGGTTTCTGGAATCTTGCTCTCTGACAGGATTACTATCTTAAACACTGCTGCTGCCACCATGGGGACCTAACCCCATTCTCTGTCTTTCCCTCTCTATATCTAGGGATCCCCTGCCTAAGGCCAGCTGCTGCTGTTTAAGCTTCAGTCTGGTCTCTTCCAATCTCAGCTTTCTGAGTTCCCTTTCTATTAAGTTATCCTCAGGGTGGGAGGGTTGGGAATGTTTGGATACAAAGCTCATGCAATACCACTTATAATTACACAGTACTTATACACAAGTAAAGACAACACTCACTGTTACCGAAAATAAAGGTATTTATTTGGGTGACACAGTACCAGAAATATCTTAGACACAATACTCCTTCTGGAGGTAAGTATTATACACAATATATACACTAGATACCAAAATTAGACAAGTAAATAGTCATAGAACAATGCAAACAGTAGGAAATGCCTTAGAAATCAATGGAAGAAAATAGGTCTGGGGCAACACAAACCATATACTAAGAAATTGAAATGCGAATCACAAATTCCCCCCTAGACAAGTGTAGTGTGTGCAGAATCGCTGGGAGAATAAGAATACAGTAAAGGTAAGTAAATTACCTCACCCAGAGCCCCAAAAAGCAGGAGTAAAGTACTGCAAGTTTCCTTAAGACACATTACACCTTATGATTGGGATATTGCAATAACCAACCAAGTCTGCAAATAACAACTGCTGGATTCCTGGACCTGAAGACCTGCAAAAGAAGGGGACCAAGTCCAGAAGTTGAAAGAAGTTCCAGGAAGGACAGGAGCCCCTGCCAACGCAGAAGAGGGTGCAAAAGAAGAGTCCCCGGTTAGTCGAAGACTGCAGGAATGCACCCTAGGAAGACGCCAGCGGGTTCCTGTGTGATGCAAAAGATGTCCCACGTTGTGAAGATGGATGCAGATGTGATTTCGTGTTGGAAGTCACCAACAAGCCTTGGTTATGACAAATATACGTTTTGCATCAATATAGCGCTGGCTGGACCCATGGGGGACCTGGGGTCCTCAACTCTGTGTGAGGATGAAGAGGGGGCTCTCAGCACTTTAGAGAGCCCTCAGGATGCCAGACAGCACCCACGGGAGAACAACACAGTGAGTTGAGCGTCGCAGGATGGAGTGCTGGGACCTGGGTCAGGCTGTGCATGAAGGAATTTTGCAAAGAGTGCACAGAAGCCTCTGGAGGTGAAGAAGATGCAGTACACAGGTATACCATATCTCTCAGGAGAGGCAAGGTCTTACTTCCTCCAATTTACATCAGCAGGACCTCAGGACAGTCTAGGTCGATGGGGCCATCCTCTGTGTCCTTAGGAGCACACTCGTCGCTGTGAGAGGAGTCCAGGTCGTCATCTTGGAAGGTGCTTGCATGAGCAGGAGAGTGACTCCGTCACCCCACGGGAGGTTTCTTCAGTCCTTCTGGTGCAGGATGTCCTGCATAGTTTGTGGCCTAATGTGTATGCCTGTGCAGTGCCTAACTGTGTCACTGAGGCTCTGCTAACCAGAACCTCAGTGCTTATGCTCTCTCTGCTTTTAAATTTGTCACTGTAGGCCAGCGAATTCATTTACCAATTTCAATTAGCATACTGGACCCCACCTTATAAGTCCCTAGTATATGGTACCTAGGTATCCAGGGCACTGGGCTTCCGGGAGATCCATATGGGCTGCAGTAATTCTTTTGCTACCCATAGGGAGCTCAGACAAACCCTTACACAGGACTGCCACTGCAGCCTGAGTAAAATAGTATCCACGTTATTTCACAGCCATTTACCACTGCACATAAGTGCACCTATATGTCTAACCTTCACCTGGTGAAGGTTGGGTGCCAAGTTACTTAGTGTGTGGGCACCCTGGCACTAGCCAAGGTGCCCCCACATCGTTCAGGGCAAATTCTCCAAGCTTTGTGAGTGCGGGGACACCATTACACGCACGCACTGTACATAGGTCACTACCTATGTATAGCGTCACAATGGTAACTCCGAACATGGCCATGTAACATGTCTAAGATCATAGAATTGTCACCCTAATACCATTTTGGTATTAGGGGGACAAATCCATGATCCCCCGGGTCTCTAGCACAGAACCCGGGTACTGCCAAACTGCCTTTCCGGGGTCTCCACTGCAGCTGCTGCTGCCAACCCCTCAGACAGGTTTCTGCCCTCCTGCGGTCCAGGCAGCCCTGGCCCAGGAAGACAGAACAAAGGATTTCCTCTGAGAGAGGGTGTTACACCCTCTCTCTTTGGAAATAGGTGTGAAGGGCTGGGGCGGAGTAGCCTCCCCCAGCCTCTGGAAATGCTTTGATGGGCACAGATGGTGCCTATCTCTGCATAAGCCAGTCTACAACGGTTCAGGGATCCACCAGCCCTGGCGTGAAACTGGACAAAAGAAAGGGGAGTGACCACTCCCCTGACCAGTACCTCCCTGGGCAGGTGCCCAGAGCTCCTCTAGTGTGTCCCAGACCTCTGCCATCTTAGAAACAGAGGTGTTGGGGGCACACTGGACTGCTCTGAGTGGCCAGTGCCAGCAGGTGACGTCAGAGGCTCCTTCTGATAGGCTCTTACCTCTCTTGGTAGCCAAACCTCCTTTTCTGGCTATTTAGGGTCTCTGCTTTGGGGAATTCTTCAGATAACGAATGCAAGAGCTCACCAGAGTTCCTCTGCATCTCCCTCTTCACCTTCTACCAAAGGATCGACCACTGACTGCTCCAGGATGCCTGCAAAACCTCAACAAAGTAGCAAGACGACTACCAGCAACATTGTAGCACCTAATCCTGCCGGCTTTCTCGACTGTTTACAGGTGGTGCATGCTGTGGGGGTAGCCTGCCTTCACCCTGCACCAGAAGCTCCGAAGAAATCTCCTGTGGGTCGACGGAATCTTCCCCCTGCTAACGCAGGCACCAAAAGACTGCATCACTGGTCCTCTGGGTCCCCTCTCATCCTGACGAGCATGGTCCCTGGAACACAGCAACTCTGTCCAAGTGACTCCCACAGTCCAGTGACTCTTCAGTCCAAGTTTGGTGGAGGTAAGTCCTTGCCTCCCCACGCTAGAATGCAAAGCTGTGTACCGCATGATTTGCAGCTGCTCCGGCTCCTGTGCACTCTTCCAGGATTTCCTTCGTGCAAAGCCTGGGTCCCCAGCACTCCGTCCTGCAGTGCACAACCTTCTGAGTTGTCCTCCGACGTCGCGGGATCCCCTTTTGTAACTTCTCGTGGACTCTGGTTCACTCTTCTTCCAAGTGCCTGTTGGGGTACTTCTGCGGGTGCTGCCTACTTCTGTGAGGGCTCTCTGAGTTGCTGAGCGCCCCCTCTGTCTCCTCCTCTAAAAGGGGACATCCTGGTCCTTCCTGGTCTTCAGCAGCACCCAAAAACCTCTACCGCGACCCTTGCATCTAGCAAGGCTTGTTTGCAGTCTTTCTGCGTGGGAATACCCCTGCAAGCTTCATCGTGACGTGGGACATCTGTCTTCCAAAGGAGAAGTTCCTAGTCCTCTTCTTTCTTGCAGAACTCCAAGCTTCTTCCAACCGGTGGAAGCTTCCTTGCACCTTCAGCTGGTGTTTCCTGGGCTCCTGCCCCCCCGGACACTGTTGCGACTATTGGACTTGGTCCCCTTGTCTTACAGGTACTCAGGTCCGGAAATCCGTTGTCAGTGCACTGCTGGTGTTTGTTCTTCCTGCAGAATCCCCCTATCACGACTTCTGTGCTCTCTGGGGGTAGTAGTTGTACTTTACTCCTACTTTTCAGGGTCTTGGGGTGGGGTATTTTTCTAACCCTCACAGTTTTCTTACAGTCTCAGCGACCCTCTACAAGCTCACATAGGTCTGGGGTCCATTCGTGGTTCGCATTCCACTTTTGGAGTATATGGTTTGTGTTGCCCCTATACTTATGTGCTCCTATTGCAACCTATTGTAATTCTACACTGTTTGCATTACTTTTTTTGCTCTTACTTACCTAATTTTGGTTTGTGTACATATAACTTGTGTATAGTACTTACCTTCTTACTGAGGGTACTCACTGAGATACTTGTGGCATATTGTCATAAAAATAAAGTACCGTTATTTTTAGTAACTCTTTGTATTGTTTTTTCCTATGATATTGTGCATATGATATAAGTGGTATAGTAGGAGCTTTGCATGTCTCCTAGTTCAGCCTAAGCTGCTTTGCCATAGCTACCTTCTATCAGTCTAAGCTGCTAGAAACACCTCTTCTACACTAATAAGGGATAACTGGACCTGGCACAAGGTGTAATTACCTCTGCTACCCACTAAAAGCCAGGCCAGCCTCCTACACTACCCCCCTTGCGCTAACATAATCCCCACAGGCCTGTGACCTGAAACTGCGGGTACATACCTGCAATCTCTCTTTTTCCCGAGTGCCCCCGGTCCTCATAGGAGTCCATTGAAAACCCAACGCCAACTGTAGGAGGCTGGCCTGGTTTGTAGTGGTCGACCTATGGTAGTTACACATTATCCCAGGTCCAGTTAGCCCTTATTAGTGAAATATAGGCAGTGTCTAGAAGCCAGGCTATCTAGGGGTAGCTGTAACTGAGCAGCCAAGGCTTATCTGGAAGACATGCAAAGCTCAGGCAATACCACTGTAGTCACACATTACTCACACACATGAAAGAAAATTCTCAGTGTTACAAATATAAAGGTAGTTTATTTTGATGGCACAAATGCCAAAAATAAGAGAGAATATACTCCCTTAGGAGGTAAGTAATGCACAAATTATATACACTAGTATGCAAAATCATGTGTAAAAACTATTAGAAAACAGTGAAAATAGTGAAAATCACAATAGTTAGAAATGGGCCTAGGGGGAACACAAACCATATACTAAGAAACTGGAATGCGAATGTTGGTTTCCCACCTAGGCAAGTGTAGTGTGTAGAGGGGCGCTAGGAGTTTTAGAAAACACCAAAGGTAAGTAATAGAACCCACCCCAGAGCCCAGGAAAGCAGGAGTAAATCACAGAAACTTTTGTAGAACACACAAGAACAGGAGAAAAAAAGATTATGTAAGAACCAGAAGAGACTGCAAGACACCAACAGTGGATTCCTGGGCCTGATGACCTGTGGAAGAAGGGGACAAAGTCCAAGAAGCACAGAAGAGTCCAGGGAGAACAGGAGCTCCTGCTAACCCGGATGAAGGTGCAAAAGAAGAACCACGGGTTAAGAACAGTCAGTACTGCACCCAAGAACACAGATGCGGGTTCCTGGTTGGTGCAGATGATGTCCCATGCAGGATGGAAGATTGCAGTCTGGTTTGTGTTGCTGGATTCCGCCAACAAGCCTTGGCACACGCAAAGCTCGCGGTTAGCGAAAAATTATGCTGCCCGGGACCAGGAGGGACCTGGTGGACTCTACCCGGGGGGGAGTCAGTGGGGGCTCTCAGCAACTCAGAGAGCCCACAGAAGACCATGCAGTGTGCACAGGAGTACCACAGCACTGGGACCAAAGAAGGTGCAAAAGAAGGCCCACGCAGTACTACAACAAAGGATCCCACGCCGCCGGAGAACCACTCAGGAAGATGTGCGTCGCAGGATAGAGTGATGGGGGCCGCAGGATAGAGTGCTGAGGGCCAGAGCTGCACGGTGCACGAAGAACTTCATGGAAGGATGCCAACAATCCTTGACAACTGCAGAACAGATGGTTCACGGGGGTACTGTCTTGCGCGGGGAGGAAAGCTCTTAACTCCACCAAAGTTAGACAGTAGGACGTCAGGACCACTTCAGTCCACCACCCGTGAGGCAGGATCCACGCAGCTCGTCGGGAATGGGGACCCACGTTGTCGGTCGTCGCTGCAGAGGGGTGCCTTCTGAAGCAGGGAAGTGACTCCTTCACTTCAAGGGAGATTCCTTCATTCTTCTGGTGCAAGCTGAAGAGTGGCTGTCCTCTGAGGATGCACAACCTGGAAACTATTGCAGTTGCTGGCAGGAGCTGAAAATACAGTGTTGCAGGGGGCGTGGCCAGGCCTGCCAGCAAGATGGCAGTAACGTCATGAGGCTCTGCTGGGCTTAGGGCCTAATTTGAACATTTCTCCTGCTGGAGCGGCCAGTTCAGTGTTTTCTTCCTCGGATGGCCTCCCCGAGCTTAGTGTGCTGCTTCTGGGCCCTGCGGTCGGTGTTCCCGGGCCGTTTGGCCGCTGGTTTTTCTGCCCACCAGGGACGGGCCTGACGGCCTGGGCTGTGGGCCGCGGCGCGCCTCGCTGGGCCGCATCCATGCCTCTGGGGTGTGCCGCGGCCGTGGCGGAGTTGCGCTCTGTGCACCTGGAGCCGCGGGCCGGTGAGCTCCCTCTCTGGAGGCCTGCTCGGCAGTCGGTCTGCCCTTCCAGACGGGGGGCCTACTCGCCTTGCGGTGCCGGCGGCGGGCTGGGCCAGGCAGAGGAGTGGTGCTCGGGCCGGCCCTTCGGAGTGCCCCTCGTGTTTTGGGTTCTCTAACTGTTACTGGGGCCCCTGAGTGAGACTCTGGCTTGAATGTGCGGCGAGGGATGGCTGGCTGGATGTGAGAGGAGGTGAGAAGCCTCCGGTGCAGACTTTCCCCCCTGGTTGGAGGCCTGCTGTAAACATTTCGGCTCGAAGGTGCATTTCGGGCCAAGCTTGCTGAGGGGTCCCTTCGCCGGTTGGTTCGGACCGGGGGCTGTCTGCAGTGTTCCCGGGGCAGTGGGGGTCAGCCGGGGCCCCTGGCTTGCCTTGAGTGCCAGCTGCTCTGGGGTGGGCATTGTGGCTCTGCTGCATGGAGGACGTGGCCCATCGCCTGTTGGACGCCTGACGTCCCCAGAGGAAACCCTGAAGTGAGTGTCGCTGTGGGTCTGCCTGCTGTTACCTGCGGTCTGGGGCTTGGATCTGCTCGGTGGGAGCGAGCGTGGTGATTTTGGCTGGGCCGGGGTGCTGTTACTTACTCTGCGGGGCTGTGCCTTGAGGCTCACCTGGTCGCTGGACGCTGCTCCCATTGTGGGATCTCGGGGGCCAGCCGCTTTGTTGGATTTTCGGCAAGAAGATTCTTTAGGCAGCACCCTTGTAATTGTGAGAATGGGCAAGGCGGAGCAGAGGCAGGCGAAGTTATCCTTTGATGAAGGAAAGAAGAGGAGCGGCCTTTTGGCCTCTCAACCGAGGGACGTGCCTCCCGGATACATCGGTCAAGGCCATGTTTCTGGACCTTAAGAATAGCCTTGCTGGAATAGACGCTAAGCTTGATCACCTGACTGAGCAGCTAGATAGAATTAAGGCCAGGGTGGATAATCACGATTCCCTGTTTGATCGGTTGGAGACGCGCACTTCTGAGTTGGAGGATCAACAGATGGGTGAACGGGAGCAATTGTTGCGCATGGAGCGCGTGCCGGAGGTCATACGCAATAAAAATGTGGATTTGGAGGCGCGGTCCAGGCGTAATAACATTAGAATTGTTGGGCTCACGGAGTCCACGGACATAGGCAGGATGGAGGATTTTGTAGAGCACATGCTTTCTGAGCTCTTTCCCAGTGAGCTATCCCAGCTGTTGGTGGTAGAGAGAGCTCACAGGTCTTTTGGGCCTCGGCCCCCACCCGGTACTCCGCCGCTCCCCATTATTGTTCGGCTGTTGAATTATTGCGACAGGGATACTGTCCTCTGCCTGGCCAGGGAGCGGTGCCCAGTGGTCTACAAAAACACTGAATTGCACATTTTTTCAGACTACATCCCCAGTGTGCAGGCTGCCCGCAGGGCCTTTCTGCCGATTAAACGGGCGCTCAGTCAGACGCTCGATTCTCCCTTATTTACCCTTCGAAATTGAGAGTGCAGCATGGCGGCAAGCTGCATTTCTTTACGGACCCGAAATTTGCAGCTAAATTCGTTAAGGCGATTCCCTAGTGGTCTGCCGCTGCTGACTCGGATGCCTCGGGCGCTGAGCGGGCGGACTTAAGTGACAATGATTGACTTGGTCGGGGTGCTGATGATTTGGGATGCTTCTACATTGCTGTTGGGGTGCACCATTACTGTGATATATGTTCTATTGGCCATTCTAGGGTTTAGTTGACATGAGACCCTTTGCCCTCCCCTCCCCTGTCCCGCATGGGATGGTGGGATCGCTGGCTTGGCATTCGCCCCTTAGATGCGTCCTAATCTTATGCTGTATCTTAAGGGGTGGGTTTTTGTGGTTAGGGAGGGAGGGTGTAGGAAAGTACCATCTTGCCTGGCATGTTACCCCCATTTTCACTGTATGTATGTTTGTTTTTGCCCATGTGTCACTGGGATCCTGCCAGGCAGGACCCCAGTGCTCATAATGTATGCCATGTATGTGTTCCCTATGTGGTGCCTAACTGTATCACTGAGGCTCTGCTAACCAGAACCTCAGTGTTTATGCTCTCTCTGCTTTTCACAATTTTCACTGCAGACTAGTGACTATCTTCACCAATTCTCATTGGCACACTGGAACACCCTTATAATTCCCTTGTATATGGTACCTAGGTACCCAGGGTATTGGGGTTCCTGGAGATCCCTATGGGGTGCAGCATTTCTTTTGCCACCCATAGGGAGCTCTGACAATTCTTACACAGGACTGCCACTGCAGCCTGAGTGAAATAACGTCCACGTTATTTCACAGCCATTTTTCACTGCACATAAGTAACTTATAAGTCACCTATATGTCTAACCCTCACTTGGTGAAGGTTAGGTGCAAAGTTACTTAGTGTGTGGGCACCCTGGCACTAGCCAAGGTGCCCCCACATTGTTCAGGGCAAATTCTCCGGACTTTGTGAGTGCGGGGACACCATTACACGCGTGCACTACACATAGGTCAATACCTATGTGTAGCGTCACAATGGTAACTCCGAACGTGGCCATGTAACATGTCTAGGATCATGGAATTGTCACCCCAATACCATTCTGGTATTGGGGGGACAAGTCCATGCACCCCCGGGTCTCTAGTACAGAACCCGGGTACTGCCAAACTGCCTTTCCGGGGTTTCCACTGCAGCTGCTGCCAACCCCTCAGACAGGTTTCTGCCCCCCTGGGGTCTGGGCAGGCCAGTCCCAGGAAGGCAGAACAAAGGATTTCCTCTGAGAGAGGGTGTTACACCCTCTCCCTTTGGAAATAGGTGTGAAGGGCTGGGGAGGAGTAGCCTCCCCCAACCTCTGGAAATGCTTTGATGGGCACAGATGGTGCCCATCTCTGCATAAGCCAGTCTACACTGGTTCAGGGATCCCCCAGCCCTGCTCTGGCGCGAAACTGGACAAAGGAAAGGGGAGTGACCACTCCCCTGACCAGTACCTCCCAGGGGAGGTGCCCAGAGCTCTTCCAGTGTGTCCCAGACCTCTGCCATCTTGGATTCAGAGGTGTTGGGGCACAATGGACTGCTCTGAGTGTCCAGTGCCAGCAGGTGACGTCAGAGACCCCTCCTGATAGGTGCTTACCTTTTTCAATAGCCAAGCCTCCTTTCTTAGGAGCCAAACCTCCTTTTCTGGCTATTTAGGGTCTCTCCTCTGGGCTATTCCTCAGATAACGAATGCAAGAGCTCACCAGAGTTCCTCTGCACTTCCGTCTTCAACTTCTGCCAAGGATCGACCGCTGACTGCTCCAGGACGCCTGCAAAACTGCAACAAAGTAGCAAGATGACTACCAGCAACATTGTAGCGCCTCACCCTGCCAGCTTTCTCGACTGTTTCCTGGTGGTGCATGCTCTGAGGGCTGTCTGCCTTCACCCTGCACTGGAAGCCAAGAAGAAATCTCCTGTGGGTCTACGGAATCTTCCCCCTGCCAACGCAGGCACCAAACTTCTGCATCACCTGTCCTCTGGGACCCCTCTCATCCTGACGAGCGTGGTCCCTGGAACACAGGAGCTGGGTCCAAGTGTCTCCCACAGTCCAGTAGCCCTTCTATCCAAAGTTGGTGGAGGTAAGTCCTTGCCTCCCCACGCCAGACAGCAAACCTGTGTACTGCGTGATTTGCAGCTCTTCCGGCTTCTGTGCACTTTTACAAGGATTCCTTTGTGCACAGCCTAGCCTGGGTCCCCAGCACTCCGTCCTGCATTGCCCAACTCGCTGAGTTGGACTCTGACGTCGGGGGACCCTCCTTTGTGACTCTGAGTCGCCCGCTGACCTCAGATCTTCTAAGTGCCTGTTCCGGTACTTCTGCGGGTGCTGCCTGCTTCTGCGGGTGCTCTCTGAGTTGCTGAGCGCCCCCTCTGTCTCCTCCTCCAAGGGGCGACATCCTGGTCCCCAGCAGCACCCAAAATCCTCAACCGCAAATCTTGCAGCTAGCAAGGCTTGTTTGCGGTATTTCTGCGTGGAAACACTTATGCAACATCCAGCACGCCGTGAGACATCTTTCATCCAAAGGAGAAGTTCCTAGCCATTTTCGTTGTTGCAGAATCTTCGGCTTCTTCCACCCGAAGGCAGACCTTTTGCACCTTCATCTGGGGTTTAGTGGGCTCCTGCCCCCCCTGGACACTCTTGTGACTCTTGGACTTGGTCCCCTTTCTTTACAGGTCCTCAGGTCCAGGAATCCATCTTCAGTGTTTTGCTGGTGCTTGTGGTTCTTACAGAATCCCCTATCACGATTATTCTGTCTTTCTGGGGTAGTAGGGTAACTTTACTCCTACTTTTCAGGGTCTTGGGGTGGGGTATTTTGGACACCCATACTGTTTTCTCACAGTCCCAGTGTGAGAAAGTAGCCTCTTTCTAGCCTTATTACCCCCACTTTTGGCCTGTTTTTGAGTATATGTCAGGGTGTTTTCACTGTCTCACTGGAATCCTGCTAGCCAGGGCCCAGTGCTCATAGTGAAAACCCTATGTTGTCAGTATGTTTGTTATGTGTCACTGGGACCCTGCTAGCCAGGACCCCAGTGCTCATAAGTTTGTGGCCTATATGTATGTATTCCCTGTGTGATGCCTAACTGTCTCACTGGGGCTCTGCTAACCAGATCCCCAGTGGTTATGCTCTCTCTGCTTTCCAAATTTGTCACTAACAGGCTAGTGACTAAATTTACCAATTCACATTGGCATACTGGTACACCCATATAATTCCCTAGTATATGGTACTGAGGTACCCAGGGTATTGGGGTTCCAGGAGATCCCTATGGGCTGCAGCATTTCTTTTGCCACCCATAGGGAGCTCTGACAATTCTTACACAGGCCTGCCAGTGCAGCCTGAGTGAAATAACGTCCACGTTATTTCACAGCCATTTACCACTGCACTTAAGTAACTTATAAGTCACCTAAATGTCTAAACTTCACCTGGTGAAGGTTGGGTGCAAAGTTACTTAGTGTGTGGGCACCTAGGCACTAGCCAAGGTGCCCCCACATCGTTCAGGGCAAATTCCCCGGACTTTGTGAGTGCGGGGACACCATTACTTGGGTGCACTGAACATAGGTCACTACCTATGTACAGCATCACAATGGTAACACCGAACATGGCCATGTAACATGTCTAAGATCATGGAATTGTCACCCCAATGTCATTCTGGCATTGGGGTGACAATTCCATAATCCCCCGGGTCTCTAACACAGAACCCGGGTAATGCCAAACTGCCTTTCCGGGGTCTCCACTGCAGCTGCTGCTGCTGCCAACCCCTCAGACAGGTTTATGCCCTCCTGGGGTCCAGGCAGCCCTGGCCCAGGAAGGCAGAACAAAGGACTTCCTTTCAGAGAGGGTGTAACACCCTCTCCCTTTGGAAATAGGTGTGAAGGCTGGGGAGGAGTAGCCCCCCCCAGCCTCTGGAAATGCTTTGATAGGCACAGATGGTGCCCATCTCTGCATAAGCCAGTCTACACTGGTTCAGGGATCCCCCAGCCCTGCTCTGGTGCGAAACTGGACAAAGGAAAGGGGAGTGACCACTCCCCTGACCTGCACCTCCAAGGGGAGGTGCCCAGAGCTCCTCCAGTGTGTCCCAGACCTCTGCCATCTTGGAAACAGAGGTGTTTGTGGCACACTGGACTGCTCTGAGTGGCCAGTGCCAGCAGGTGACGTCAGAGGCTCCTTCTGATAGGCTCTTACCTCTCTTGGTAGCCAATCCTCCTTCCTAGGTAGCCAAACCTCCTTTTCTGGCTATTTAGGGTCTCTGCTTTGGGGATCTCACCAGCTAACGAATGCAAGAGCTCACCAGAGTTCCTCTGCATCTCCCTCTTCACCTTCTGCCAAAGGATCAGATCGCTGAATGCTCAGGACGCCTTCAAAACCGCAACAAAGTAGCAAGACGACTACTAGCAACCTTGTATTGCTTCATCCTGCCGGCTTTCTCGACTGTTTCCAGGTGGTGCATGCTCTGGGGGTAGCCTGCCTCCTTTCTGCACCAGGAGCTCTGAAGAAATCTCCAGTGGGTCGACGGAATCTTCCCCCTGCAACCGCAGGCAACAAAGGACTGCATCACCGGTCCTCTGGGTCCCCTTTCAGCACGACGAGCGTGGTCCCTGGAACTCAGCAACTCTGTCCAAGTGACTCCCACAGTCCAGTGACTCTTCAGTCCAAGTTTGGTGGAGGTAAGACCTTGCCTCTCCACGCTAGACTGCATTGCTGGGTACCGCGTGATTTGCAGCTGCTCCAGCTCCTGTGCACTCTTCCAGGATTTCCTTTGTGCACAGCCAAGCCTGGGTCCCCGACGCTCTAACCTGCAGTGCACAACCTTCTGAGTTGTGACTTTGGTGGACTCCAGTTCACTTTTCTTCTAAGTGCCTGTTCAGGTACTTCTGCGGGTGCTGCCTGCTTCTGTGAGGGCTCCCTGACTTGCTGGGTGCCCCCTCTGTCTCCTCATCCAAGTGCCGACATCCTGGTCCCTCCTGGGCCACAGCAGCATCCAAAAACCCTAACCGCGACCCTTGCAGCTAGCAAGGCTTGTTTGCGGTCTTTCTGCGTGGGAACACCTCTGCAAGCTTCATCGTGACGTGGGACATCTGTCTTCCAAAGGAGAAGTTCCTAGTCCTCTTCTTTCTTGCAGAACTCCAAGCTTCTTCCAACCGGTGGAAGCTTCCTTGCACCTTCGGCTGGTGTTTCCTGGGCTCCTGCCCCCCCGGACACTGTTGCGACTATTGGACTTGGTCTCCTTGTCTTACAGGTACTCAGGTCCGGAAATCCGTTGTCAGTGCACTGCTGGTGTTTGTTCTTCCTGCAGAATCCCCCTATCACGACTTCTGTGCTCTCTGGGGGTAGTAGTTGTACTTTACTCCTACTTTTCAGGGTCTTGGGGTGGGGTATTTTTCTAACCCTCACTGTTTTCTTACAGTCTCAGCGACCCTCTACAAGCTCACATAGGTCTGGGGTCCATTCGTGGTTCGCATTCCACTTTTGGAGTATATGGTTTGTGTTGCCCCTATACTTATGTGCTCCTATTGCAACCTATTGTAATTCTACACTGTTTGCATTACTTTTTTTGCTCTTACTTACCTAATTTTGGTTTGTGTACATATAACTTGTGTATAGTACATCCATCCTCCAAAGGGGAAGTTCCTAGTCCTCTTCGTTCTTGCGGAACACTAAGCTTCTTCCAACAGGTGGCAGCTTCCTTGCACCCGCATCTGGCATTTCTTGGGCTCCTGCCCACTCTCGACACTGTCGCGACTCTTAGGCTTGGTCCCCTTGTCTTACAGATACTCAGGTCCGGAAATCCACTGTTGTTGCATTGCTGGTGTTTGTTCTCCTTGCAGAATCCCCCTATCACAACTTCTGTGCTCTCTGGGAGTATTAAGTGCACTTTACACCTACCTTTCAGGGTCTCGGGGTGGGCTATTTTTCTAACCCTCACTGTTTTCTTACAATCCCAGCGACCCTCTACAAGCTCATATAGGTTTGGGGTTCATTCGTGGTTCGCATTCCACTTTTGGAGTATATGGTTTGTGTTGCCCCTATACCTATGTGCTCGTATTGCAATCTACTGTAACTTTACATTGCTTGCATTACTTCCTATTGCTATTATCTGCATAATTTTGGTTTGTGTACATATATCTTGTGTATATATCTTATCCTTATACTGAGGGTACTCACTGAGATACTTTTGGCATATTGTCATAAAAATAAAGTACCTTTATTTTTAGTGTATCTGTGTATTGTGTTTTCTTATGATACTGTGCATATGACACCAGTGGTATAGTAGGAGCATTACATGTCTCCTAGTTCAGCCTAAGCTGCTTTGCCATAGCTACCTTCTATCAGCCTAAGCTGCTAGAAACACCTCTTCTACACTAATAAGGGATAACTGGACCTGGCACAAGGGGTAAGTACCTCTGGTACCCACTACAAGCCAGGCCAGCCTCCTACACCCAGCAACCCTATCCAATCTCCCATAAGCCTGGGGTCCATTCGTGATTCGCATTCCCCTTTTGGAGTATATGGTTTGTGTTGCCCCTAGGCCTTTGTCTACCTATTGCATCCTATTGTGATTCTACATTGTTTGCACTACTTTTCTAACTGTTACTTACCTGTTTTGGGTTTGTGTACATATAATTTGTGTATATTACTTACCTCCTAAGTGAGGGTATCCTCTGAGATACTTTTGGCATATTGTCACTAAAATAAAGTACCTTTATTTTTAGTAACTCTGAGTATTGTGTTTTCTTATGATATTGTGCTATATGATATAAGTGGTATAGTATGAGCTTTGCACGTCTCCTAGTTTAGCCTAAGCTGCTTTGCCGTAGCTACCTCTAACAGCCTAAGCTGCTTAAAACACCTCTATTCTACTAATACAGGATAACTGGATCTGGCACAAGGTGTAAGTACCACAAGTTACCCACTACAAGCCAGGCCAGCCTCCTACAGAGGGTTCCTTGCTTTGGCCCGTTTGGGGGCTCTGCGTGGGTGGGGGGTTGTTTTTGTTCATGTTTTTGCCCTTTCTTCTTTTCCTGTTTTTTTCTTTCTTTCTTTTTCTGCTTGAATGCAGGCGGTGGGCTTGGCTGGATGGTGAGGTTTTGCGGTGCCATGGCATGGATACCTCGATGGCACCGGGGCCGATGACATTGGTTCGCTGTCTTACTTGGAACGTGCGTGGCTTGAATGATGGGCGAAAGTTGCGGCTTATGTCTGCTTATGTTATGCGCCAGGAAATAGATATATGCATGCTGCAAGCGACACATTTGGTGAAGCTACGCAGCATCGGTTGAGAGCCGGCTGGATTGGAGAATCTTACGGGGTGGTGTTTTCGAGCTATGCAAGGGTGTGGTGATTCTGCTGCGCAAGGGGCTGCATTGGCGTACCCAGAAAACTATAATAGATCTAAATGGCAGATATGTCTTGTGGAGCAGAACGCTGCTAGATAGACCTTGTAGGCTTGTTTCAGTTTATGGTCCAAATACTGATGACCCTGAATTATTCCGTGAAGTGTGGCGTTTGGTTGAGTCGCTGGGCAGTGGTGCTGTGATCTGGGGTGGGGCTTTCAATATGATTTTGTATCCGTTGGTGGACCGCGGGAGTCTGGCACGTTGTGGGAGGCGTTCAAGGTGGTTATTGGCAGGGTATGCCTCTCTAAACAACATGGTGTATTATGGATGCTGCGGCGAGAGCTGGCTGATCTAGAGGCGCAGATCTGGAGAGACGACTGGTGTCGGATTGGTCTGGTGCTTCGTTAGCGGCTCCTCGGAGTGCTGTGTCTCAATACGAAGAGGTCCCAGAGAGAGATTTGTTTCCTGGGGAAGTTTGGCAGGGCAAGGCGCTATGGGGAGGGTGAAAGGGCCAGGCGCACACTGGTGAACCTGTTACATTAGCCTTGGGCCAGTAATTATATTACTGAAATTGATAGCTTGGAGGGTGAGCGTGTGGTGGGGACGGATGATGTCATGCAGGTTTTTACTAATTTTTTTACGGATCTGTACGCTGAGCCTTCCGGGCTGGACGACGAGGTGGCACAAGCTTACTTTTCTGAGATCAGCTTACTCTGGTTTGATGAGGCTCACCATTCTTATTTTGACTCTCCCTTCTCAGTAGAGGAGGTGAAATCGGCGATCCGCAGCCTGCCTGGGGATAAGTCCCCTGGCTTGGACGGACTGACTCCTGCGTTTTACAAGGAATACTCTGATATTCTTGCTCCTCAGCTTTTGGAGGTGTATGCGGAGGCTATGGAGACTGGAGCTCTTCCTCCCTCCCTTTGCAATCCCTGATTGTTACAATTCTCAAGCCTGGTAAGAATCCACATTGCTGTGATTCGTACCGTCCGCTCTCAATGATTAATATAGACAATAAAATCTTGGCTAAGATGATAGCTGCGCGACTGCAGCCACTGTTGCCACAGCTGGTGCTCCTGGACCAGTCTGGGTTTGTACCGGGCCGGTCTACATCGCATAATCTGCGTACATACTTCGCGGTCGCGGGCTCGATTGAAGGTGAGGATGATGCGTGGCGGTGTTCCTTGACCGCCACTAAGGCTTTCGACTCGCTGGCATGGAAGTATATGTTTGCGCTGCTCGCTAGAGTGGGTCTGAGCGCGCGATTTGGGCAATAGATTCGCTTGCTGTATTCGGAGCCCACAGCTAGATTGCGACTAAATGGTAGCATTTCTGACACCTTTAGGGTAGCTCGTGGGACTTGCCAGGGATGTCCTTTATCTCCATTGCTTTTTGCAATTACGATGGAGCTGTTGGCGGCATGCCTGAGACAACATCATAATTCAAGAGGGCTGCCGTTTCGGCAGCGGCCCATACTGATTTCCAGGTATGCAGATGACATCAAGCTGTATCTACGCGAGCCACTCAAAAACCTTGATGTTCTGCTTGATGACATTGCGCACCTTGGGGCCTTCTTGGGCATCGTGATTAATTGGTCCACGTCGGTAGTGATGCCCCTTTCTGAGGGCCCGGCGAGATTTCCCTCCCAGAATCCAATTGGGTGGGCGGATGTTCCAGTACGCTATTTAGGAGTGTGGCTGAGTCGTGATGTGGAAGCACTTTGGTTGGCCAATTATGGTAGGGCTATCTCGTGGCTGGAAGACAGGGTCGAGGTGTGGAGCTTGTTGCCACTGTCTTATTGGTTGCATTGCTATTGCTAAGATGGTAGTGCTGCCAAAGTTCCTGTACCTGTTTGTGAATATTCCTCTCATCCTCACTGCAAGCTTTCTGCGGCTCCTACGTTCTGCTTTGAAACGGTTGGTTTGGGTGGGCGGACAGCCTAGAATTGACTGGGAGAAACTGACGTTACCCTTTGAGCTTGGTGGCCTTGCTGCTCCCGACCTGGAACTCTATTATTATTGTGCGCAGGCCCATTTTGCGTATTACTGGTTGCGCCCGGTTCGTTACCTACCGCATCTGGCACCTGAAAGTGATGCGGTGTGGCCAGACGGCCTGTCATGAGTTCTGGGGAGTCCCTCTCGGCCCAGGCTGCATGGTGTAGATACTGTGGCTTGTACTGCTAAAGCTTGGTCTGTCCTTCTGTGCTGTGATGATGCGCGTGAGCCCTTCGCCCCCTCGATGCCGGTGCTGGCTGTCGCAGATGAGAGGATGCATCGCGATGCCCAGCTGCGTGATTTCTTGCGGGACTCTAGTTTGACTAAATTGGGTGATTGGTTTGTGGAGGGGCGGTTGATCTCCCCGGAGGCGGTGCTTGGGGATGGGCGTGACGACTCGTTGCACAGGTTGTATGTATTGTGTGTCGGCGCGATGCTGCGTGCGCGCTTCTCCAATCTGCCTGCGACTCCATCGGTTTGTCAGGTCCTGGAGGTGATATGTAGGGCACGGTCTTCTCGCGGCCTCATTACCAAGCTTTATAACTGATTGAAAGGTCATCGGGGTGGTGCTGCTGAGTCAGCTAAAGCTAAATGGGAGGCTGATATCGGTGAGACCATTTCTGATGATGCGTGGAGTGTAGGAGGCTGGCCTGGCTTGTAGTGGGTACCAGAGGTACTTACACCTTGTGCCAGGTCCAGTTATCCCTTATTAGTGTAGAAGAGGTGTTTCTAGCAGCTTAGGCTGATAGAAGGTAGCTATGGCAAAGCAGCTTAGGCTGAACTAGGAGACATGTAAAGCTCCTACTATACCACTGGTGTCATATGCACAATATCATAAGAAAACACAATACACAGAGTTACTAAAAATAAAGGTACTTTATTTTAGTGACAATATGCCAAACGTATCTCAGAGGATACCCTCACGTAGGAGGTAAGTAATATATACAAATGATATGTACACAAACCCAAAACAGGTTAGTAACAGTAAGAAAAGTAGTGCAGACAATGTAGAAACACAGTAGGATGCAATAGGTGAACATAGGTCTAGGGGCAACACAAACCATATACTCCAAAAGTGGAATGCGAATCACGAATGGACCCCAGACCTATGGGAGCTTGTAGAGGGTCGCTGGGACTGTAAAAAAACAGTCAGGGTGTCCAAGATACCCACCCCAAGACCCTGAAAAGTAGGAGTAAAGTTCCCCTATTCCCCCAAAAGGACACAATATATATGTACACAAATCAAACTTAGGTAAGTATTAGCAAGAAAAGTAATGCAAACAGTGTAGAATTACAGTAGATTGCAATAGGAGCACATACGTATAGGGGCAACACAAACCATATACTCCAAAAGTGGAATGCGAAACACGAATGGACCCCAAACCTATGGGAGCTTGTAGAGGGTCGCTGGGACTGTAAGAAAACAGTGAGGGTTAGAAAAATAGCCCACCCCAAAACCCTGTAAGGTAGGTGTAAAGTGCACCTTCAACCCCCAGAGAGCACAGAAGTCGTGATAGGGGGATTCTGCAAGGAAAACCAACACCAGCAATGCAACAACAGTGGATTTCCGGACCTGAGTACCTGTAAGACAAGGGGACCAAGTCCAATAGTTGCGACAGTGTCGAGAGTGGGCAGGAGCCAGCTGAGGGTGCAAGGAAGCTGCCACCGGATGGAAAAAGCTTGGAGTTCTGCAAGAAAGAAGAGAGCTAGGGACTTCTCCTTTGGAAGACGGATGTCCCACGTCGCAATGAAGCTTGCAGAGGTGTTCCCATGCAGAAAGACCGCAAACAAGCCTTGCTAGCTGCAAGGGTCGCGGTCAATGTTCCGTGTAAGGCGCGAGCGCCCCTTTCCTTCCCCCATCGTGCAGGCCCCTTTGGCATGCGCGCACGTTGTTCCACCATTCCTGTACTTTGCGGTAGTTTATATGCGTTATCACTTTCTAAGCCTAAATAAGCCTTTTAGAGCGATATACGTGCTCCCCTAAGGCAGATAATGCTCATATTTGAATCTGGATTGAAGTCAATGAAAACAGCGTTTAAAGGCCTCGGGGAGTGTTTTAAACATCATTTGCCGTACTTTAGCATACAAGCGAGCAAGTGATATTTATGTTGAAAATTAATGGTTAATGAGTTAGGAAATGCTTCAGAACAGTAAAAATGTGCTGTTATCAACTTTTCCATAATTGTCGTACTTCATAGTTGTTTATATGCATTATCACTTTCTCAGCTCAAATAAGCCTTTTAGAGCGATAGTCGTGCTCTCCTATTGCAGAAAATGCTCATATTTGAATCTGGATTGAAGTCAATGAAAACAGCGTTTAAAGGCCGCGGGGAGTGTTTTAAACATCATTTACCGTACTTTAGCATACAAGTGAGCAAGTGATATTTATGTTGAAAATGATTGGTTAATGAGCTAGGAAATGCTTCAGAACAGTAGAAAATGTGCTCTTATCAACTTTTCCATCATTGTCGTACTTCATAGTTGTTTATATGCATTATCACTTTCTCAGCTCAAATAAGCCTTTTAGAGCGATAGTCGTGCTCTCCTATTGCAGAAAATGCTCATATTTGAATCTGGATTGAAGTCAATGAAAACAGCGTTTAAAGGCCGCGGGGAGTGTTTTAAACATCATTTGCCGTACTTTAGCATACAAGCAAGCAAGTTATATTTATGTTGAAAATTAATGGTTAATGAGCTAGGAAATGCTTCAGAACAGTAGAAAATGTGCTGTTATCAACTTTTCCATCATTGTCGTACTTCATAGTTGTTTATATGCATTATCACTTTCTCAGCTCAAATAAGCCTTTTAGAGCGATAGTCAGCAGAAAATGCTCATATTTGAATCTGGATTGAAGTCAATGAAAACAGCGTTTAAAGGCCACGGGGAGTGTTTTAAACATAATTTGCCGTACTTTAGCATACAAGCGAGCAAGTGATATTTATGTTGAAAATTAATGGTTAATGAGCTAGGAAATGCTTCAGAACAGTAGAAAATGTGCTGTTATCAACTTTTCCATCATTGCCGTACTTCTTAGTTGTTTATATGCATTATCACTTTCTCAGCTCAAATAAGCCTTTTAGAACGATAGTCGTGCTCTCCTATTGCAGAAAATGCTCATATTTGAATCTGGATTGAAGTCAATGAAAACAGCGTTTAAAGGCCGCGGGGAGTGTTTTAAACATCATTTGCCGTACTTTAGCATACAAGCGAGCAAGTGATATTTATGTTGAAAATTAATGGTTAATGAGCTAGGAAATGCTTCAGAACAGTAGAAATGTGCTGTTATCAACTTTTCCATCATTATCGTACTTCATAGTTGTTTATATGCATTATCACTTTCTCAGCTCAAATAAGCCTTTTAGAGCGATAGTCGTGCTCTCCTATTGCAGAAAATGCTCATATTTGAATCTGGATTGAAGTCAATGAAAACAGTGTTTAAAGGCCGCGGGGAGTGTTTTAAACATCATTTGCCGAACTTTAGCATACAAGCGAGCAAGTGATATTTATGTTGAAAATTAATGGTTAATGAGCTAGGAAATGCTTCAGAACAGTAGAAAATGTGCTGTTATCAACTTTTCCATCATTGTCGTACTTCATAGTTGTTTATATGCATTATCACTTTCTCAGCTCAAATAAGCCTTTTAGAGCGATAGTCTGGTCTCCTATTGCAGAAAATGCTCATATTTGAATCTGGATTGAAGTCAATGAAAACAGCGTTTAAAGGCCGCGGGCAATGTTCCCTTTAAGGCGCGCGTGCACCTTTCCTTCCCCCGTCGCGCAGGCCCCTTTGGCAAGCGCGCATGTTGCAACGTTCTTGCAACGGCGCTCCCTGCATCATGCACAGCAAATGTGACAAGACAACAACAAGACGTAAAGGCACCTTCATTGCTCATTTACCGTCTGAATGGACAGAACACTTTTTTTGTCCGCTTGCCAGAACGAGCCAGTAGGCCTAAAAATGGCTCACCCTTATAAATCCGATTAGTCATAGCGAGTGGCTGAGCAGATAACTTGAGGTCTCTACTTCAAGTTCCGATCTGTAACATCAACAGAGCACAAAACAGTGTTTGGGGGAATTGTAACTCTGAGTGCATGCAATGCGGAGGCTATCACTACAGCTGTAAAAGAGTTCTACAATGCCAATAAGCTGGACCTTATGAAAATGGTCATGTTTACATCAGATGGTGCATCAGTGATGCTGGGAAAGAACAATGGTGTTGCTACCCGCCTCAAACAATCCATTCCTCATCTAGTTGAGCAGCACTGTGTTGCGCACAGAGAAGATTTGGGAGTTGATGATGCCTGGAAAAAAGTGCTGATGATCAGGGAAATGGAAACATTACTGAGGACTGTCTACACTGTGTTCTCCTGCTCACCTTTAAAAAAGTCCAAGCTGGACGAAATTGCTTTGGTCACTGAATCGGTCTCCTTTCGGCCACTCAATGAGGTGCGGTGGCTTTCAAGGCATTTTGCTGTTGGTGCACTCTTGCGTAATTATGAGGTTGCTCTCAAATACTTTGATCATGAAAGAGTTGAGGAGAATGACCCAATTGCTAAATATTGCTACAAAAAACTATCGGATTCAAACTACCATATTTCCTTTGCAGCACTAAATGACATTCTGGGTGAACTTGCATCTTTGTGCAAGTTGTTTCAGAAAAGCCCTTTGATCACCGTTGAAGCTGTACAGTATGCAAGAGCAAAAATTACCCAAATAAAGGAACAGTACTTGGGCGACACTGTCTTTTGGAGCGACACAGTAAGAGATCTGATGGCTTTGTGCAGAGAGGACCGAGAGTATGATAGTGAGCCGATGTTATCTTTCATTAAACATCTTTGTGAGCACATAGAAAGAAGGTTCCCAGAAGATGAATTGAAGGAATGGACAAGCTTTGATTTCCATACAGTAACAACACAATCACAGTTTGATTTTGGGACTGAGAATGTACAAAGACTTGTTGAGAAGTATAAGAAGGCCTTGGTCCTGGGTGATTGTGACACCCCTGGTGATGTTGTTCGGCAGTACAGAGATTATAAATGTGTGGTGGCAGCGCATATAAAAAACTGATTGTTTAAGACCTTTCAAGACATGGTGAATTTCACTCTGCGGAATGCTGCACAGTATAGTGTTGTATCTCAGCTTGTTGATATCTGTGCAACTTTCCAGGCTTCAAGTGCAGACTGCGAACGAGGATTCAGCCTCATGAACTCAATCAAGTCCAAATTAAGAAACAGACTAGAGGAGAGTCACCTAGATATGCTGATGAGGACAAAGGCTTACCTCTCAAATGGGAAAGTTGATTTGGACCGAGTTTATCAGCACTGGAAAAATGGCAAGGACCGGCGAGAGAAAAACAAACATGTCACACATCTAACGTTGGCACCTGACTTGTCTAAACTCTGATGCGGCTTCTCCTACAGTCCGTGTGTGGGTGGGGTAGGAACATTTCTCAGCCTGTATCTTGGCAGTGGCATCATGGCATTCATCAGCAGTGTGTTCATCAAACTGTAAATGTTAACCAATTGTACAACTGGCTGTATTTTATGTGCGGGGTCCTCTGCAGCACTCTGAGAGTATGCATTAAAGTTTCATAATGGTTCAACCTCCTGATTTCTGTTTTCTCTAACTGGGGTGTAGGTGGCACTTAATAGGTCATGTCCTTGGGGTGTGCAACCAGGTCACAAAACTGCCTTGATGCCCTATTGCATGGAGCAATGATATCCCTTTTTTGTTTTAGTGGTATGGAGAGGCTATTGCCAAAGATCTTGGCTAGTTATGCGCTGCGCGCGCGTGAATGGTCAATTTCTTGGCGCACGTATCCTTGGCTGCAGCGCACAGCGACCGCACACAGTGGAAAAAAATTAGAGGGAACATTGGTCGCGGTAGAGGTTTTTGGGTGCTGCTGTGGCCTAGGAGGGACCAGGATGTCGCCACTTGGAGGAGGAGACAGAGGGGGCGCCGAGCAACTCAGGGAGCCCTCACAGAAGCAGGCAGGACCCGCAGAAGTACCTCTACAGGCACTTGGAAGTAAAGTGAACCGGAGTCCACGAGAAGTCACAAAAGGGAGTCCCACGACACCGGAGGACAACTAAGAAGATTGTGCACTGCAGGATAGAGTGTCGGGACCCAGGCTTGCCAGGAAATCCTGGAAGAGTGCACGGAAGCCGGAGCAGCTGCAAATCACGCGGTACCCAGCAATGCAGTCTAGCGTGGGGAGGCAAGGACTTACCTCCACCAAACTTGGACTGAAGAGTCACTGGACTGTGGGAGTCACTTGGACAGAGTTGCTGAGTTCCATGGACCACGCTCGTTGGGCTGAGAGGAGACCCAGAGGACCAGCGATGCAGTCTTTTGGTGCCTGCATTAGCAGGGGGAAGATTCCGTCGACCCACGGGAGATTTCTTCAGAGCTCCTGGTGCAGGGAGGAGGCAGGCTACCCCCAGAGCATGCACCACCTGGAAACAGTCGAGAAAGCTGGCAGGATGAGGCGATCCAAGGTTCCTAGTAGTCGTCTTGCTACTTTGTTGCGGTTTTGCAGGCGTCCTGAGCAGTCAGCGGTCGATCCTTTGGCAGAAGGTGAAGAGGGAGATGCAGAGGAACTCTGGTGAGCTCTTGCATTCGTTATCTGAAGAATTCCCCAAAGCAGAGACCCTAAATAGCCAGAAAAGGAGGTTTGGCTACCAAGGAAGGAGGATTGGCTACCAAGAGGGGTAAGAGCGTATCAGAAGGAGTCTCTGACATCACCTGCTGGCACTGGCCACTCAGAGTAGTCCAGTGTGTCCCCAGCACCTCCAAACCCTGCCTGCTGCACCCAGGACCCGACAATTGCCGCTGAGGAGCTGCTGGACAACTGGACAACTCCACAAAAACCCCAGAGGACCTCCAAACTTCACAAATCGCCAGAGAACTCCCTCCAGAGTGGAGGTACCACTCTAAAACTGCAAGAAACCAACAAGCCAGTGAGGGTCACTTCACAGACCAGCTGCTAACTTCCAAATCGGACGCCGCAGCTAAACCAAAGTACACACCGACCGAGAGGGTAAACCCTGCGAGTGTGCCAAGTTTGGTAGCACTGCGCCCTCCAGCGGCATATTGGTTATTGGGTATTGGTCAGCTAACGTCGGACATCAAGACAAACAGCCCCCCGGGGCTGCAAAAGGACAACGTGGAAGCCCCAGTCGAGGGACCTCAGGAATACCACGGACCTCCTGCCAGAGTGCCCCCTTTGTCCTGCAATCAGTCATTGAACCAACTTACCTTCCGCTCCTGAGAGCACGCAGCTCTTAGCTCACTGATTCTCTCTGCACCCAGCTACCCTGTGCCCTGCACCAAAGAACCTGCTGTGCTGTAGGGGTCCCCAGCCCTTGCGACCTCAACAATCCAAGGGGACCCCAAGGAATCATCTTTAAACTTACCTGTGAAGCGCTTTTCCTAGTGGTCCTCCACCTTGGTCCTGCATCAACTCCGGAGACATTCTTCCGCTGTTCCCGCACAAATCGGGAGCTCCACTAATGTGTCCAGCTGGCATTGTGTGCCCACCAACAACCTCTACCAACCTGCAAAGGAAGAACTTGGTAAACCAACTGTGCGATTTTGAATATATTTTTAAAGGTGATTCTCCGTTGATTTCTGTGGTGCGTATTTACGCATAAAAAGACTATTTTTTATTAAAATGCAGAAATTCTTATCACGAAAAGTACTTACCCAAGTTTGATGATCTTGGTCTTAAAATTGATGTAAAAATCTGAAGTATGTTTATAAATTGGTCTCTAGTTATTCCTTTGAGTGTGTGAGTTGCAAGATTGATGCTGGGAGTACAACAAATGCTTTGCACTTCTCCAAGATTGGCCTAACCCCTCGACCAAGCTACCTTAAAATGTAGAGCATTAGGTTGTCTTGTTTTTACCCCTGTAAACCAACAAGTGGTTGCCTGGACCCCCTGCACAGGGTGCCTAGCTCTGCACACTACATAGAGGGCCAGCGCCTATAGGTGCCATGTAAATACTAAATTTAGGGTTGTTACTAGGAGTGCTAGGTGGCAGCCCATTGATTGCATATCTTTAGGGTGACTACACTCTTTCACTCTTTCTATGTCCACTTCCATTGGGAAGTGGACATAACCCTTACTCTAGTGGCCTAATTCTTTCCAAACCAAAATGGAGGAATTTAAAAAGTGATGTTCACTTCAGTCTGTTCACCTTACGGGGGGCTCACATGAAGTAGGCACACCTTATCTGCCTAATTTTCCTGCCTGTCTTGCTGTCAAAAATGAGGTAAGGACAGGAGGGGTGGGTTGGTCATCTCTGCCATTTGGAGAGACCTGTGTCACATTACAAAGGCGGCTAGGCCTTTGAAGCTTCCCTCCTTAGAGTGTCCAACCTGCCTGCGGGAGGTGTCAGCACCCCTTCCCAGGGCAGGCTTTTGTCTCTGGACCCAGAGAGTTCTAGCCCTCGCCTTGGTGGGTCAGAAACATGGCTATGGTGGCTGAATTGTTCAGGGCTAGTCAGTTAACACAATATTAGTAGGTAGTTTTTCAGAATTCACCTCTAAGGTGCCCTCTGGTGCATGTGTTGATAAATCCAACACTCTCATCAGTGTGGGTTCACCAATACGTGATATTTGATACCAAACATCCCTACTTTTAGTGAAGCCATTATGTCGCTGGGAAACTAGTAGTGACCAGTATCCAACACATGTATTTAAAATGGCTTTCCTGGTCACTTACTATGTCTAAGAATCGACAAAGAGATAGCAGGGGCATATCTCCTTGTGCAGATATGCCCTCACATGTAATATAATGCACCCTGCCTTAGGGTGGTAACGCCTTCTAGAGGGGTGACTTACATATATTGCATGCAGTGTTTGGGGACAGGGCACACAGGCTGTGTGCCATGTCGTGTTTTCAGTTCTGGGAGCACTTTGGTCACGCAGTCTGCAATGGCAGTCTGCATAAGGTTGATGCTGGGTCCCGCAGAGTGGCACAAGTTGTACTGCAGCTCTGAGGGGCCCTCTTCAGTGCCCCTGTCCTAGGTACCAGGTGTACCATTTACTAGGGACTTATAGGGGGCTGGTGTCTTGTTTCAGGGAGGGAACACTGGCACTGGGGACCTGGTTAGCAGGAATCCAATGCACTTCAGTTGAAGTTGTATCTAAAAACCAGGCAAAAGGTGTGTGTGAGGGGGAGGGTGTACTGCAGCCAGAACCCAGCTCCTGACAAGTGCCAGTGTTCCCCTATCTCGACGACTGGCAGGTGAAGGTGGGCTTGCCCCTAGCTGTCGTCTCCCACCTCCAGACTACAAGGGACCCCCTGCATTCGCTGGGGTTCAGTATCAATGTGCCAGAGTCACACCTGACTCCCTTTCATCAGAGCTGTTCTGGACAAAGTGCAGTTTCAGGCCTGTCCTCCAGAATTTGAGTCCAATATATTTATGCTATGATACCGATGTTTTAGCCCTTATCCTGTATGTTGGTGTGACTTACTTTGAGGCTGCTTGGCCACATGGCCTCTTGCATCCTGCTTGTGACACATCCTGTAAGGAAATGCCTCCTTGGCATGGTTACCCCCTGACTTTTTGCCTTTGCTGATGCTAAGTTTTGATTTGAAAGTGTGCTGAGGCCTGCTAACCAGGCCCCAGCACCAGTGTTCTTTCCCTAACCTGTACCTTTGTTTCCACAATTGGCACACCCTGGCATCCAGGTAAGTCCCTTGTAACTGGTACCCCTGGTACCAAGGGCCCTGATGCCAGGGAAGGTCTCTAAGGGCTGCATCATGTTTTATGCCACCCTGGGGACCCCTCACTCAGCGCAGACACACTGCTTGCCAGCTTGTGTGTGCTAGTGGGGATAAAAAGACTAAGTCAACATGGCACTCCCCTCAGGGTGCCATGCCAACCTCACACTGCCTACAGGTATAGATAAGTCACCCCTCTTGCAGGCTTTACAGCCCTAAGGCAGGGTGCACTATACCATAGGTGAGGGCATAAGTGCATGAGCACTATGCCCCTACAGTGTCTAAGCAAAACCTTAGACATTGTAAGTGCAGGGTAGCCATAAGAATATATGGTCTGGGAGTCCGTCATGCACGAACTCCACAGCACCATAATGGCTACACTGAAAACTGGGAAGTTTGGTATCAAACTTCTCAGCACAATAAATGCACACTGATGCCAGTGTGCATTTTATAGTAACATACACCCCAGAGGGCACCTTAGAGGTGCCCCCTGAAACCTTAACTGACTACCCGTGTAGGCTGACTGGTTTTAGCAGCCTGCCACACACCAGACATGTTGCTGGCCACATGGGGAGAGTGCCTTTGTCACTCTGTGGCTAGTAACAAAGCCTGTACTGGGTGGAGGTGCTTCACACCTCCCCCTGCAGGAACTGTAACACCTGGTGGTGAGCCTCAAAGGCTCACCCCCTTTGTTACAGCACCCCAGGGCACTCCAGCTAGTGGAGTTTCCCGCCCCCTCCGGCCATGGCCCCACTTTTGGCGGCAAGGCCGGAGGAGATAATGAGAAAAACAAGGAGGAGTTACTGGCCAGTCAGGACAGCCCCTAAGGTGTCCTGAGCTGAGGTGACTCTGAATTTTAGAAATCCAACATCTTGCAGATGGAGGATTCCCCCAATAGGGATAGGAATGTGCCCCCTCCCCTCAGGGAGGAGGCACAAAGAGGGTGTAGCCACCCTCAGGGCTAGTAGCCATTGGCTACTAACCCCCCAGACCTAAACACACCCTTAAATTTAGTATTTAAGGGCTCCCCAGAACCTAGGAAACCAGATTCCTGCAACCTAAGAAGAAGAGGACTGCTGAACTGAAATACCTGCAGAGAAGACGGAGACACCAATTGCTTTGGCCCCAGCTCTACCGGCCTGTCTCCCCACTTCTAAAGACACTGCTCCAGCGACGCGTTCCCAGGGTCTAGCAACCTCTGAAGCCTCAGAGGACTACCCTGCATCTAGAAGGACCAAGAACTCCAGAGGACAGCGGCTCTGTTCACCAAAGCCTGCAACTTGGCAACAAAGAAGCAACTTTGAAACAACACACGTTTCCCGCCGGAAGCGTGAGACTTTGCACTCTGCACCCGACGCCCCCGGCTCGACTTGTGGAGAACAAACACCACAGGGAGGACTCCCCGGCGACTACGAGCCCATGAGTAGCCAGAGCTGACCCCCCTGACCCCCCACAGCGACGCCTGCAGAGGGAATCCCGATGCTCCCCCTGACCGCGACTGCCTGCTTCAAAGACCCGACGCCTGGTAAACTCTGTACCCCCAGGACCTGAAGGATCCGACCTCCAGTGCAGGAGCGACCCCCAGGTGGCCCTCTCCCTTGTCCAGGTGGTGGCTACCCCGAGGAGCCCCCCCCCCCCTGCCTGCCTGCATTGCTGAAGAGACCCCTTGGTCTCCCATTGATTTCTATTGCGAACCCGACGCTTGTTTGCACACTGCACCCGGCCGCCCCCGTGCCGCTGAGGGTGCACTTTCTGTGCTGACTTGTGTCCCCCCCAGTGCCCTACAAAACCCCCCTGGTCTGCCCTCTGAAGACGCGGGTACTTACCTGCTGGCAGACTGGAACCGGGGCACCCCCTTCTCCATTGAAGCCTATGCGTTTTGGGCACCACTGTGACCTCTGCACCTGACCGGCCCTGAGCTGCTGGTGAGGTAACTTTGGGGTTGCTCTGAACCCCCAACGGTGGGCTACCTTGGACCCAAACTTGAACCCCGTAGGTGGTTTACTTACCTGCAAAAACTAGCAAACAGTTACCTCCCCCAGGAGCTGTTGAAAATTGCAGTGTCTAGTTTTAAAATAGCTATATGTCATTAATGTGAAAACTGTATATGCTATTTTGCTAATTCAAAGTTCCTAAAGTTCCTACATAAAATACCTTTCATTTGAAGTATTACTTGTAAATCTTGAACCTGTGGTTCTTAAAATAAACTAAGAGAATATATTTTTCTATAAAAAAAACTATTGGCCTGGAATTGTCTCTGAGTGTGTGTTCCTCATTTATTGCCTGTGTGTGTACAACAAATGCTTAACACTAACCTCTGATAAGCCTACTGCTAGACCACACTACCACAAAATAGAGCATTAGAATGATCTCTTTTTGCCACTACCTTACCTCTAAGGGGAACCCTTGGACTCTGTGCATACTATTCCTTACTTTGAAATAGTGCATACAGAGCCAACTTCCTACACATCCCCACTAACATATGCCGGCTGTTCAGTGGGACCTGACGTTCCAGTGGGCGCATCAGGGAAATCTCTCCCACATGGTCCAGATCTCGAAGGGAACTGCAAATAACCTGCAGTGATGGTTAACGAACTGTGATTGGCTCAGCGGCAGACCCTTCTCCAAACATATTTCACAGTAGTGATAGATTTGTCACTCCTGGGATAGGGTGGCCATCTGGGAGATGGAAATCAGAGGCATCTGGTCTCTGGTGGAATCCAAACTCCACATCAACCTACTGCAGATCCTGCATCGAAAGACTTTCTACCCTCCATCAAGGAAAGCTGTTGCAGGTGTTCACGGACAACACCACTGCCATGTGGTACTGCAACCATCAAGGCAGGGTGGGGTAGTGGACCCTTTGTCAAGAGTCCCTGCGTCTCTAGACATGGCTGGGACATCAGGGCATATCCCTGGTAGTTCAACAACTGGTAGACTCTTTGAACACCATTAGGCAGACAACGTTGCCTAGAGTATCATAAATGCAGTCTCCATCTGGAGGTGGAACAAGGCAGCTTTCAGCAGTGGGGAGAGCCTTGGTTAGATCAGGTTCACCACCACTGAGAACGCATAATGTCAGTAGTTCTGCATGCTGGAGCTTCTGAGGCGTCTCTTGCTCGGAGATGCTTTTTGTCTCGAGTAGAACTCAGGCCTCCTGTAGGCTATCTGCCCATACCACTCTTGCACAGAGTTCTCAAGAATAGAAATGACCAAGCCATCTTGTGGCTGCAGACTGGACTCAGAGAGTTTGGAATCCTGAGCTGTTAAGCATGGCCATTGGTCCTCTGATCACGCTTCCTCTTCATAATTATCTTCTGTCGCAGCAGCAGTGGACGGTTCTGCACTCAAACTGTCCACACTTCTCCTCCTTGAGTGTAGATTGAGCGGCAGCAGTTGACAGCTTTTGACCTTGCTCCCAAAGTCTGTAACATAATCTTGGCAGACGGGCATCCCTCCACCAAAACGGTATACGCCTGCCATTGGAAGTAATTTGTGGCTTGGTGCTCAGACAAGTCTGTTGACTCCCTTTCGGCCCCTCTTTCTGAGGTTATTTTGTGTATACTTTCTTTGGCCCAGCAGTGCTCTGTTATGGGCAATCTCAAAGGTTATTTGTGTGCAAGTTCTGTTTTTTGCAGTTGCCTGATCAACCTTCTTTCTTTAAGAGTCTTACACATATGTATCCTCCATCCCCATTCATTATGCCTCAATGAGATTTGAATTTGGTTCTTACATTTCTGATGTGTGCTCCTTTCGAGCATTTCCACAATTGTCCTCTCAGGCTTCTCACTTTGAAAACAACCTTTGTCGTTGCTATTACATCTGTGAATTGCAGGCATTGTCATCTAAGCCACTCTGTTTCCATCTATGCTGACAAAATAGTGCCTCGCACTAGGGCTTCTTTTCTACCAAAAGTGTCTGTCTTTTCATGAAGGCCAATCCATCACTTTACCTACTTTTTACTCACCCCCACATCCCTTTAAGGAAGAGGAGAGACTCCACAATCTGGACCCAAAAAGAGCACTGGCGTGCTACCTTGATCGTACAAAAGAGTTCCGGGTGGATGATCACCTCTTTTTTGGTCATGTGGGTGCAAAGAAAGGTCTGGCAGTGCAGAACTGGACTATTTCCAGATGGGTTCTACTCTTCCTTAGGGTCTTCTATGCACTGGGCAAAAATCAACCCCCTGAAGGCTTGCATGCTCATTCTACTCGAGCTACAACTGCACCTACTCCATTAGCACACAGAGTTCCAGTCCTTGATATCATCCTTGCACACGTTCACCAAACACTACTGCCTGGACAGTTAGGTCTGTAGGGATAGGTACTTTGCAGGTTCTGTCCTACAGGACTTTCAAGTATGATTTTTGTTCTAATACCCACCTCCTGGGATGGTATTGCTTGGGTACCTACTCTAATGTAAGGAGTCTGTAACTAGAAATCTCTATCAGATGGATAAGTTACTTACCGTTGAGAACCCCTTTTCTGGTAGAGACAATATCTTGTTGCAGATTCCTTACCAACCCACCCATCCTCCCTGCTCTGTGAACTGATTTTTAGGGACAGGGACTCCCCCTTCAGGGCCTTAGTTTTGACGCACCAGTGATCAGTGTTCTTCATGCCTCTGCGCTTCTGGCGTGGAAAGTTGTAAAAAGAAACTGATGTCGCCTGTAGGAAAGTGCTCATAAGTATGTGCCCTGTGTGATGCCTAACTGTCTCACTGAGGCTCTGCTAACCAGAACCTCAGTGGTTATGCTCTCTCTGCTTTCCAAATTTGTCACTAACTGGCTAGTGACTAAATTTACCAATTCACATTGGCATACTGGTACACCCATATAATTCCCTAGTATATGGTACTGATGTACCCAGGGTATTGGGGTTCAGGAGATCCCTATGGGCTGCAGCATTTCTTTTGCCACCCATAGGGAGTTCTGACAATTCTTACACAGGCCTGCCAGTGCAGCCTGCGTGAAATAACGTCCATGTTATTTCACAGCCATTTACCACTGCACTTAAGTAACTTATAAGTCACCTATATGTCTAACCTTCACATGGTGAAGGTTGGGTGCAAAGTTACTTAGTGTGTGGGCACCCTGGCACTAGCCAAGGTGCCCCCACATCGTTCAGGGAAAATTCCCCGGACTTTGTGAGTGCGGGGACACCATTACACGCGTGCACTATACATAGGTCACTACCTATGTATAGCGTCACAATGGCAACTACGAACATGGCCATGTAACATGTATAAGATCATGGAATTGTCACCCCAATACCATTCTGGTATTGGGGGGACAATTCCATGATCCCCCGGGTCTCTAGCACAGTACCCGGGTACTGCCAAACTGCCTTTCCGGGGTCTCCACTGCAGCTGCTGCTGCAGCCAACCCCTCAGACAGGTTTCTGCCCTCCTGGGGTCCAGGCAGCCCTGGCCCAGGAAGGCAGAACAAAGGACTTCCTCTGAGAGAGGGTGTGACACCCTCTCCCTTTGGAAATAGTTGTGAAGGCTGGGGAGGAGTAGCCTCCCCCAGCCTCTGGAAATGCTTTGATGGGCACAGATGGTGCCCATCTCTGCATAAGCCAGTCTACACCGGTTCAGGGATCCCCCAGCCCTTCTCTGGCGCAAAACTGGACAAAGGAAAGGGGAGTGACCACTCCCCTGACCTGCACCTCCCAGGGGAGGTGCCCAGAGCTCCTCCTGTGTTTCCCAGACCTCTGCCATCTTGGAAACAGAGGTGTTGGGGGCACACTGGACTGCTCTGAGTGGCCAGTGCCAGCAGTTGACGTCAGAGGCTCCTTCTGATAGGCTCTTACCTCTCTCTGTAGCCAAACCTCCTTTTCTGGCTATTTAGGGTCTCTGCTTTGGGGAATTCTGCATATAACGAATGCAAGAGCTCACCAGAGTTCCTCTGCATCTCCCTCTTCACCTTCTAGCAAAGGATCGACCGCTGACTGCTCAGGACGCCTGCAAAACCACAACAAAGTAGCAAAGACAACTACTGCAACCTAGTATTGCTTCATCCTGCTGGCTTTCTTGCCTGTTTCCTGGTGGTGCATGCTCTGGGGGTAGCCTGCCTCCTTCTTGCACCAGGAGCTCTGAAGAAATCTCCCGTGGGTCGAAGGAATCTTCCCCCTGCAACCGCAGGCAACAAAAGGTCCTCTGGGTCCCCTCTCAGCATGACGAGCGTGGTCCCTGGAACTCAGCAACTCTGTCCAAGTGACTCCCACAGTCCAGTGACTCTTCAGTCCACGTTTGGTGGAGGTAAGTCGTTGCCTCCCCACGCTAGACTGCATTGCTGGGTACCGCGTGATTTGGAGCTGCTCCGGCTCCTGTGCACTGTTCCAGGATTTCCTTTGTGCACAGCCAAGCCTGGGTCCCCAGCACTCCTTCCTGCAGTGCACAACCTTCTGGGTTGTCCTCTGGCATCGTGGGACTCCCTTTTGTGACTTCGCGTGGACTCCGGTTCACTTTTCTTCCAAGTGCCTGTTCAGGTACTTTTGCGTGTGCTGCCTGCTTCTGTGAGGGCTCCCTGAGTTGCTGGGCGCCCCCTCTGTCTCTTCCTCCAAGTGGCGACATCCTGGTCCCTCCTGGGCCACAGCAGCACCCAAAAACCTCTACCGCAACCCTTGCAGCTAGCAAGGCTTGTTTGTGGTCTTTCTGCGTGGGAACACCTCTGCAAGCTTCATTGCGATGTGGGACATCCATCTTCCAAAGGAGAAGTCCTTAGCTCTCTTTCTTGCAGAACTCCAAGCTTCTTCCAACCGTTGGCAGCTTCCGTGCACCCTCAGCTGGCATTTCCTGGGCTCCTGCCCACTCTCAACACTGTCGCGACTATTGGACTTGGTCCCCTTGTCTTACAGGTACTCAGGTCCGGAAATCCACTGTTGTTGCATTGCTGGTGGTTCTTCCTGCAGAATCCCCCTATCACAACTTCTGTGCTCTCTCGGGGTAGTAGGCGCACTTTACAGGTACCTTTCAGGGTCTTGGGGTGGGCTATTTTTCTAACCCTCACTTTTTTATTACAGTCCCAGCGACCCTCTACAAGCTCACATAGGTTTGGGGTCCATTCGTGGTTCGCATTCCACTTTTGGAGTGTATGGTTTGTGTTACCCCTATACCTATGTGCTCCTATTGCAATCTATTGTAATTCTCCACTGTTTGCATTACTTTTCTTGCTATTACTTACCTAATTTTGGTTTGTGTACATATATCTTGTGTATATAACTTATCCTCATACTGAGGGTACTCACTGAGATACTTTTGGCATATTGTCATAAAAATAAAGTACCTTTATTTTTAGTAACTCTGTGTATTGTGTTTTCCTATGATATTGTGCATATGACACCAGTGGTATAGTAGGAGCTTTACATGTCTCCTAGTTCAGCCTAAGCTGCTTTGCCATAGCTACCTTCTATCAGCCTAAGCTGCTAGAAACACCTCTTCTACACTAATGACCGATGCCTAGAGTCACGATGACGCCGTTTCTTATGACTCGACTTCCCTGAAGACGAACCATGGTGCTGCTTCCTCTCCTTCTTTGACTTGGCTAAGAATAGCTTAGCCTCACGCTCCTTTAGGGCCCTCGGCTTCATCTTTTGACATGACCCACATTCCTGGACATCATGATCCGAACTCAGGCACCATAGGCAGTCGTTGTGAGGATCCGTCACCGACATCCGACCTCTGCTCTATCTGCAGGGCTTAAAACCTGACTTCTTTGGAGCCGACATGAGGAAAAAACACAAAGTATCCCTTCTGAAGAGCAAACGATACAGGTAGCTAAAAAATTAACCGTTATCGAAGACACAGAAAAAAGGGAACTGACGTCAGCACGCCAGCGAGAGCCTCTTACTGCCACAATGACGTCAGGCGGAGCCGCGTGGAGTTGGGCAATTGTGACGTCCTCGCCAACGTGCAGAGCTAGAGAGAAGTATCCGTTGAATGCTACGCATGGGGAGAATTCATTAGATGAGGAATCATTAGGTGAGGAATCCACAGGTAGCCAGTGTATCCACCAGAAAAAGCGTTACCGAAGGTAAGTAACTTGCTCTTTAGGGACGTTACAGGGAGTGACAGGTAGCCAATGAATTGCCCATCTAGGGTGACTATGCCCTCATTGACTACTTCCGCCGGGAAGTGGGCATACCCCTGCACTAAAATACTAAATCTGATAGAGACTTCTAGCTGCAGCTTCCTTACCTTAGAATTCCCTGGCGTCAGCTTCGAATCCGGAGCTTTTTGTGAGCAGTACCCTGCGCGTGCGCCGTCGGGCGGCGTTGTTCGGATCCGCGTGCGTCGACCAGCTCCACGTGCATCGTCAGCGTAGTTGGAGTCGTCTATGATGTCACGGTTGTCTATGTAGATGCCGTCTCAGCGCGCGTACGTCAGTTCTTTTCCTTCCGCGCTGGTTAAGCGCAGTTTTGGAAAGAGCTACCCTGCTTCGACGGTTTGTTGACGCTTTTTTGACTGTTTGGAGTCATGTCTTCGAGAAAGACAGGATTCAAGCCGTGTGGTGCATGTCATCGCACCATGTCGGTGACAGATCCGCACCGAGTTTGTCTTTGGTGCTTGGACAAGGACCACGATTCCACCTCGTGCTCCGATTGTCGGGCCATGGCACCGAAGGCCTTGAGGGAGAGATCCCTTAAGCTTCTTGCGGCCCGACATTCGTCTTCGGTCGCAGCGACTCCGCAGAGGTCACGGTCTCGCAGTAGGAGGAGGTCGCGGCACTGCTCCCGGAGCCCCAAGTCCTCTTCCTCGCATTCGAGGTCATCGGAAGGTAAGAGGCACAACAAGAAGAAGAAGTCCAAGCGGACTGCGTCTTCGCCACGCCCGTCGACCGACGAGGCGTCTAGGGAGCGTCAACGTTCCAAGCGCGGTTCTGCGGAGCCGTCACCAGGGTCGACTCCGCGTCTTCCCCCCTTTCCAGGGACCGGATCGACCCCCGCTCAAATTAAAGAATTTTACGAGGCCATGCGTCTCGTCTTTGAGCGGGCTGTACCCTCGGGTGGGTCTTCGGGCCCCGCAGGGTCAGCAGGGGCCCATTTGGATTCGACGCCGGCGGCTTCAGCCTCAGCGCCGTTGGGGACCTCAGGATCCGATAACGGATCTGGACCGGTACCGGTCTCTCACAGTCGACCTTCTTCGGCACCGGGTCCGACGTTGACGATTCCGCCACTGGCACCCACCGGTGGCAGCCCCATCCTTATTCCGGATGTCCAGAGCCGGAGCGACGTTGTACGACGTCGACTCCGATTTCGACAGAGACGATTCGCCCCAGATCATTGTCTGAGCATTATTTGGAACAGCCAGACGGAGGAGAGGAATGGGAGGGGTCTGAGGACCCTTTAGAATCAGGATTGCAGCAGGACTGGTATGTGGATCTAGGGGAGGCCAGTGGACTGGACACATCTCCAGATACTGGTATGCTCTCTCCTCCTAATGTGGCTACGGAGGAGGGGGCTTCTTTCGCTATGGTGGTGCATAGGGCAGCTGAGGTCTTGGACCTAGATTTGCCTACGGTGCCAGTCAGGACAAATATCCTGACAGAAGTGCTTCAGCCGGGGGTGTCATCATCGGAACCGTTGTTGCCCTTCAATGAGGCTCTTACAGACGTCCTTCTGGGTACGTGGTCCAAACCCAGCACAGGGGCTCCTGTGAATAGGGCGGTCGGCCGCCGCCATAGACACGCTCCCAGCGACCCTAGTTTCCTGACACAACACCCCACTCCTGAGAACTTAGTTGTCCAAGCCTCTACTTCACGTGGTGCCTTCCCTTCCGCTCCCCCGGATAGGAAATCTAAGAGGCTGGATCAGCTTGGGAAGAAGATGTTTTCTTCCTCCAGCCTGGCATTGAGGTCTGTAAACACCTATTGGGCCGTTATTCCCATACTTTATGGGATACGGTGGCGCAAGTGCTGCCCCAGGTCCCGGAGGGTGTACGGGACACTCTCACCCAGGCTGTAAAGGATGGGAGAGATGCAGCCAAGTTTACAATCCGGTGTGGCTTGGACACGACCGACTCGCTGGGCAGAGCGATTTCATCGTCAGTGGCCCTTCGTCGCCACGCCTGGCTACGTTCTACTGGTTTTTCAGGGGACGTCCAGTCCAGCTTGATGGACATATCCTTTGATGGCTCTCGCCTTTTTGGCGAAAAGGCAGACTCCGCGCTTGAGAGGTTCAAGGATTCTCGAGCCACGGCCAGATCCTTGGGCCTTTCAACGCTGGCACGACAGCAGTCTGTCTTTCGCCCCTTCCGAGGCTTCGGGAGGGGCGTGGTGCCATGCCAGCCACAGTTTAGCCACCGTCCTCAGGCTTCACAGCATCCCGGAAGAGGACGTGGTCGTGGTACCATCAGACCCAGAAGGTCGGGCCAGAGGTCGACCGCCACACAGCCCCCCTCCACTGCGTCCAAGCCCTCCTAGTGTGGTTCTGCGGGATCACGTCCGTCCAGTTGGAGGGAGGATTCGTTTTCATCTCCCTCACTGGCTTTCCATCACCACAGACAAGTGGGTCCTGCAGATCATACGGAAGGGCTACTCCCTTCCCTTCCAGTCTTTCCCTCCTTCTTTCCCTCCGACAAAGGAATGGCTGATGGAGGACCATTTAGCTTTGCTCCGCGATGAAGTTACGGCTCTTTTGGCCAAAGGAGCCATAGAAAGAGTCCCGATATCAGAAGTAGACAGTGGTTGTTATTCCCGCTACTTTCTGATTCCCAAAAAGAAAAAAGGCCTTCGCCCTATTTTGGATTTAAGGGACGTCAATCTCTTCCTCAAGAAGGAGAAATTCAAGATGCTCACTCTTGCTCAGGTTTTGCTGCCCTAGACCAAGGAGACTGGATGGTAGCGTTGGATTTGCAGGATGCGTATTTCCATATTCCTATCCTGCCAAGCCACAGGCGTTACCTGCGGTTCAAGGTGGGCCACGAGCACTTTCAGTTTACCGTGCTTCCTTTCGGTCTCGCCAGTGCCCCTCTGGTGTTCAGAAAGGTGATGGCGGTGGTGGTAGCTCTTTTGCGCAGGTCAGGGATTTCAGTCTTCCCCTACCTGGACGATTGGCTGTTGAAGGCTCCTACGCCCCAGGCTCTTGTCACCCACCTTCAGACGACGGCGGACCTCTTGCATTCGCTGGGGTTCACTATAAATGTGCCGAAGTCACACCTGACTCCCTCTCAGAAGCTCTCTTTCATCAGAGCTGTTCTGGACACAGTGCAGTGTCGGGCTTATCCTCCCGGTCAGCGGGTTCAAGATATTCAGGTTATGATTCCGATGTTTCGGCCTCTATCCTGGATCTCGGTGAGACAGACTCTGAGGCTGCTGGGACTCATGGCTTCCTGCATCCTGTTGGTCAAGCATGCCAGATGGCGCATGAGGGCTCTGCAGTGGGACCTGAAGTTCCAATGGCCACAGCATCAGGGAAATCTTACCGACGTGGTTCAGATCCTGGAGAGGACTGCGGAAGATCTGCAGTGGTGGTTAGTGAACTGCGAGTGGGTCAAGGACAGACCCCTCTCCCTTCCCCAACCAGATCTAACGGTAGTGACAGATGCGTCACTTATGGGATGGGGCGGCCATCTGGGGGAGGTGGAGATCAGAGGTCACTGGTCTCCGGCGGAATCTGGGCTCCACATCAACTTGTTGGAGCTTCGGGCAATCCGGCTAGCATTAAAAGCACTTCTTCCTGTTGTGAAAGGGAAGGTGGTGCAGGTGTTCACGGACAACACTACCGCAATGTGGTACTGCAACAAGCAGGGTGGTGTGGGGTCGTGGACCCTTTGTCAAGAGGCTTTACGCCTCTGGACATGGCTGGAACAGCAGGGCATGACCCTGGTGGTTCAACACCTGGCAGGTTCTCTGAACGCCAGAGCAGACGAACTCAGCTGAAAATGCTTAGAGGATCACGAATGGTGTCTCCATCCGGAGGTGGCGCAAGGACTCTTTCAGCATTTGGGAGAGCCTTGGTTAGATCTGTTCGCCTCCGCAGAGAACGTGCAATGTCAGCAGTTTTGCACGTTGGAGTTTCCCAGGGGGCTATCACTAGGCGACGCTTTTCGTCGCGAGTGGAGTTCAGGCCTCCTGTACGCCTTTCCGCCTATACCACTTCTGCCCAGAGTTCTCAAGAAAATCAAGAACGACTGGGCCCAAGTAATCCTTGTGGCTCCGGATTGGGCACGGAGAGTTTGGTATCCAGAGCTTCTCAAAATGAGCATCGGTCCTCCAATCAGGCTGCCTCTTCGTGAGGATCTTCTGTCGCAGCAGGGGAAGGTTCTCCACCCGAACCTGTCAACTCTGCGCCTTCATGCGTGGAGATTGATCGGCGACAGTTGATGGTTTATGACCTCCCTCCCGAGGTCTGTGATGTCATTCTGGCAGCCAGGCGTCCCTCAACTTAGTCGATCTATGCCTGCCGTTGGAAACGTTTTGTTTATTATTGTTCAGAGAGGTCTATTGATCCTCTTTCTTCTTATCTGTCTAACATCCTTTTGTTTATTTTGTCTTTCGCCCAGCAGGGTTCCTTCTTGGGAACTCTCAAGGGCTATCTTGCAGCCTTATCGGCTTTTCTTCAGTTGCCTGATCAACCATCTCTGTTTAAATCACCTATAGTACAGAGGTTTTTGAAAGGGCTTGTACATCTGTTCCCACCTGTGCCTTTCGTTATGCCCCAGTGGGATCTTAATCTGGTTCTTACCTTCCTTATGTGTGCTCCTTTCGAGCCCTTGCATAACTGTCCTCTACGGCTGCTCACTATTAAGACAGCCTTTTTGGTGGCAATTACATCTGCCAGGAGAGTGAGTGAGCTGCAGGCTTTAGCTTCTAAACCTCCTTATCTAATGATATATCCTGACAAGGTGGTTCTAAGAACTCGTGCCTCTTTTCTCCCCAAGGTGGTGACCCCCTTCCATCTGGGTCAAAATATCACCCTGCCCACCTTCTTTGCACCACTGCATCCCTCTAAGGAAGAGGAGCGTCTCCATCGACTGGACCCAAAAAGAGCGTTATCGTTCTACCTTGACCGCACTAAAGAGTTCACGGTGGACGACCAACTCTTAGTGGGGTACGTTGGTGCAAAGAAGGGTCGGGCAGTACAGAAACGATCCATTTCGCGCTGGGTCGTTCTCTGTATAAAAATATGCTACGCTTTGGCGAAGAAGCAGCCTCCTGAGGGCTTGAGAGCTCATTCCACTAGGGGGAAAGCTGCTACCACTGCGTTAGCACGTGGCGTACCGGTGGTGGACATCTGTCAGGCCGCAACGTGGGCTTCTTTACACACGTTTGCGAAGCACTACTGCCTGGATAGCCAGGTGAGAAGAGAGGGGCATTTTGCCTGTTCTGTCTTGCAGGACTTCCTTATATAAAATAAAAAAAATACAAATAAAAAAATCTCTTTCAGACCCACCACCATGGGTTATAGCTTGAGTATCTATTCTAAGGTAAGGAAGCTGCAGCTAGAAGTCTCTATCAGATGAACAAGTTAGTTACCTTCGGTAACGAGGTATCTGGTAGAGACTCTATCTAGCTGCAGATTCCTTACACCCGCCCAAGCCTCCCCGCTCTGGGGAAATTTTTTCTCATGTGCATATGTGTATATATATGTATATATATGTAGGAAAGTACCATCTTGCCTGGCATGTTACCCCCATTTTTCACTGTATATATTTTGTTTTAGTTGTATGTGTCACTGGGACCCTGGTAACCCAGGGCCCCAGTGCTCATAAGTGTGCCTGAATGTGTTACCTGTGTAGTGACTAACTGTCTCACTGAGGCTCTGCTAATCAGAACCTCAGTGGTTATGCTCTCTCATTTCTTTCCAAATTGTCACTAACAGGCTAGTGACCATTTTTACCAATTTACATTGGCTTACTGGAACACCCTTATAATTCCCTAGTATATGGTACTGAGGTACCCAGGGTATTGGGGTTCCAGGAGATCCCTATGGGCTGCAGCATTTCTTTTGCCACCCATAGGGAGCTCTGACAATTCTTACACAGGCCTGCCACTGCAGCCTGAGTGAAATAACGTCCACGTTATTTCACAGCCATTTTACACTGCACTTAAGTAACTTATAAGTCACCTATATGTCTAACCTTTACCTGGTAAAGGTTAGGTGCAAAGTTACTTAGTGTGAGGGCACCCTGGCACTAGCCAAGATGCCCCCACATTGTTCAGAGCCAATTCCCTGAACTTTGTGAGTGCGGGGACACCATTACACGTGTGCACTACATATAGGTCACTACCTATATGTAGCTTCACCATGGTAACTCCGAATATGGCCATGTAACATGTCTATGATCATGGAATTGCCCCCTCTATGCCATCCTGGCATAGTTGGCACAATCCCATGATCCCAGTGGTCTGTAGCACAGACCCTGGTACTGCCAAACTGCCCTTCCTGGGGTTTCACTGCAGCTGCTGCTGCTGCCAACCCCTCAGACAGGCAGCTGCCCTCCTGGGGTCCAGCCAGGCCTGGCCCAGGATGGCAGATCAAAGAACTTCCTCTGAGAGAGGGTGTGACACCCTCTCCCTTTGGAAAATGGTGTGAAGGCAGGGGAGGAGTAGCCTCCCCCAGCCTCTGGAAATGCTTTGTTGGGCACAGAGGTGCCCAATTCTGCATAAGCCAGTCTACACCGGTTCAGGGACCCCTTAGCCCCTGCTCTGGCGCGAAACTGGACAAAGAAAAGGGGAGTGACCACTCCCCTGACCTGCACCTCCCCTGGGAGGTGTCCAGAGCTCCTCCAGTGTGCTCCAGACCTCTGCCATCTTGGAAACAGAGGTGCTGCTGGCACACTGGACTGCTCTGAGTGGCCAGTGCCACCAGGTGACGTCAGAGACTCCTGCTGATAGGCTCCTTCAGGTGTTAGTAGCCTATCCTCTCTCCTAGGTAGCCAAACCCTCTTTTCTGGCTATTTAGGGTCTCTGTCTCTGGGGAAACTTTAGATAACGAATGCAAGAGCTCATCCGAGTTCCTCTGCATCTCCCTCTTCACCTTCTGATAAGGAATCGACTGCTGACCGCGCTGGAAGCCTGCAAACCTGCAACATAGTAGCAAAGACGACTACTGCAACTCTGTAACGCTGATCCTGCCGCCTTCTCGACTGATTTCCTGCTTGTGCATGCTGTGGGGGTAGTCTGCCTCCTCTCTGCACCAGAAGCTCCGAAGAAATCTCCCGTGGGTCGACGGAATCTTCCCCCTGCAACCGCAGGCACCAAAAAGCTGCATTACCGGCCCTTGGGTCTCCTCTCAGCACGACGAGCGAGGTCCCTCGAATCCAGCGACTCTGTCCAAGTGACCCCCACAGTCCAGTGACTCTTCAGCCCAAGTTTGGTGGAGGTAAGTCCTTACCTCACCTCGCTGGGCTGCATTGCTGGGAACTGCGACTTTGCAGCTACTCCGGCCCCTGTGCACTTCCGGCGGAAATCCTTTGTGCACAGCCAAGCCTGGGTCCACGGCACTCTAACCTGCATTGCACGACTTTCTAAGTTGGTCTCCGGCGACGTGGGACTCCTTTGTGCAACTTCGGCGAGCACCGTTTCACGCATCCTCGTAGTGCCTGTTTCTGGCACTTCCCCGGGTGCTACCTGCTTCAGTGAGGGCTCTTTGTCTTGCTCGACGTCCCCTCTCTCTTCAGGTCCAATTTGCGACCTCCTGGTCCCTCCTGGGCCCCGGCAGCGTCCAAAAACGCCAAACGCACGATTTGCGACTAGCAAGGCTGGTTGGCGTCCTTCCGGCGGGAAAACACTTCTGCACGACTCTCCAAGGCGAGAGGGATCCGTCCACTAAAGGGGAAGTCTCTAGCCCTTTTCGTTCCTGCAGAAACCTCAGCTTCTTCTGTCCAGTCGAAGCTTCTTTGCACCCGCAGCTGGTATTTCCTGGGCATCTGCCCATCTCCAACTTGCTTGTGACTTTTGGACTTGGTCCCCTTGTTCCACAGGTACCCTAGATTGGAAATCCACAGTTGTTGCATTGCTGGTTTGTGTCTTTCCTGCATTATTCCTCTAACACGACTACTTTGTCCTTAGGGGAACTTTAGTGCACTTTGCACTCACTTTTCAGGGTCTTGGGGAGGGTTATTTTTCTAACTCTCACTATTTTCTAATAGTCCCAGCGACCCTCTACAAGGTCACATAGGTTTGGGGTCCATTCGTGGTTCGCATTCCACTTTTGGAGTATATGGTTTGTGTTGCCCCTATCCCTATGTTTCCCCATTGCATCCTATTGTAACTATACATTGTTTGCACTGTTTTCTAAGACTATACTGCATATTTTTGCTATTGTGTATATATATCTTGTGTATATTTCCTATCCTCTCACTGAGGGTACACTCTAAGATATTTTGGCATATTACCATAAAAATAAAGTACCTTTATTTTTAGTATAACTGTGTATTGTGTTTTCTTATGATATTGTGCATATGACACTGAGTGGTACTGTAGTAGCTTCACACGTCTCCTAGTTCAGCCTAAGCTGCTCTGCTAAGCTACCATTATCTATCAGCCTAAGCTGCTAGACACCCTATACACTAATAAGGGATAACTGGGCCTGGTGCAAGGTGCAAGTACCCCTTGGTACTCACTACAAGCCAGTCCAGCCTCCTACATTGGTTGTGCAGTGGTGGGATCAGTGCTTGAGACTACTTACCACTCTTGTCATTGTACTTTTCATAAGAGAAAAATATACAAAACAAGGTCAGTGTATATACACATAGCCAAAAAGCTTTGCATTTCCTCTTTTCACTCTTTTCTAAGTGCTGAAAAGTACTTCTAAACTTTCAAAAAGTTCTTAAAAGTTTAAAAAGTTTTTTTCTGTCTTTCCAAAAAGTTCTGAAAACTTTTTTCTCTTTTTCTATCACTTTAACTCTCTCTAAAAAATGTCTGGCACAGGCCAAACTGTTGATCTGTCCAAACTTGCATATGACAACCTTAGCTGGAAAAGAGCAAGGAGTCTCTGTATAGAGAGAGGTTTGAGTGTAGGGAAAAATCCTTCCTTGGAACTGTTACTTAACATGCTTAGAGAACAGGATAAGGCCATAGGTGCCCCATCTGTTGAAAAAGTACCTAATAGTTCCCAATCTGATTCAGGGACTCCCCCAGGAAAAGATTCAGGAAAGAAACTTCCTAGCCTGCCCATTACTAGACAATCTAGCATAGATGGTAATGATGATGAGCCACACCATATAAATAGTGTTGTCTCACACCATAGCAAAAGCATTTATTCTCACCATACTGGTAGTAATGTTTCTGTAAACCAAGCTGTTAGGGTGGCTTCTGTAAGGTACAGGTCTCCTTCTGTTCATTCCCATCATAGCTCTGTTTCTAGAAATGTCCCTCCCACCAACCCTGATGACAGAATGTTAGAGAGGAAACTCAATAAGTTGAGGGTGGAACAAACCAGACTGAAGCTTAAAAAGCAACAGCTGGATTTGGATAGACAGTCTTTTGAATTAGAGAAGGAAAGGCAGAAGTTGGGTTTAGATACCCATGGTGGCAGCAGCAGTATTCCCCATAGTCATCCTGCAAAAGAGCATGATTCCAGGAATCTGCACAAGATAGTTCCCCCTTATAAGGAGGGGGATGACATTAACAAGTGGTTTGCTGCACTTGAGAGGGCCTGTGTTGTACAGGATGTCCCTCAAAGGCAGTGGGCTGCTATCCTATGGCTATCATTTAGTGGAAAGGGTAGGGATAGGCTCCTTACTGTGAAAGAAAATGAGGCTAATAATTTCCAAGTTCTTAAGAATGCACTCCTGGATGGTTATGGCTTAACCACTGAACAGTACAGGATAAAGTTCAGAGAGACCAAAAAGGAGTCTTCACAAGACTGGGTTGATTTTATTGACCATTCAGTGAAGGCCTTGGAGGGGTGGTTACATGGCAGTAAAGTTACTGATTATGACAGCCTCTATAACTTAATCCTGAGAGAGCATATTCTTAATAATTGTGTGTCTGATTTGTTGCACCAGTACTTGGTGGACTCTGATCTGACCTCTCCCCAAGAATTGGGAAAGAAGGCAGACAAATGGGTCAGAACAAGAGTGAACAGAAAAGTTCATACAGGGGGTGACAAAGATGGCAACAAAAAGAAGGATGCTAAGTCTTCTGACAAGGGTGGGGACAAATCTAAAAATGAGTCTTCATCAGGCCCACAAAAACACTCTGGTGGGGGTGGTGGGTCCAAATCCTCCTTTAATCAGAACAAGGAAAAGAAACCATGGTGCTATTTATGTAAAATAAAAGGCCATTGGACAACAGATCCCAGTTGTCCAAAGAAAGGCACCACAGCTCCTACCACTACAACCCCTACTGCTACACCTAGTGTCCCTACTAATAGCAGTGGTGGTGGGAGCAAACCTACTAATAGCCAATCCAAGGGAGTAGCTGGGCTCACCTTTGGTAACTTAGTTGGGGTTGGTCTGATTAGGGAGACCACAGAGGCTACTTTAGTCTCTGAAGGGGCTATTGATTTAGCCACTTTGGTTGCTTGCCCCCATAACTTGGAGAAGTACAAGCAACTAACCCTAATAAATGGTGTTGAGGTCCAGGCCTACAGGGACACAGGTGCCAGTGTCACAATGGTGATTGAGAAACTGGTGCACCCTGAACAACACATACTTGGACACCAGTACCAAGTAACCGATGCTCACAACATAACACAAAGCCACCCCATGGCTGTTGTAAATCTCAACTGGGGGGGGGTAACTGGTCCAAAGAAAGTTGTGGTAGCTTCAGATTTACCTGTAGACTGTCTATTAGGGAATGATTTGGAGACATCAGCTTGGTCAGATGTGGAGTTGGAGGCCCATGCAGCAATGCTGGGCATCCCAGGGCATATTTTTGCTTTGACAAGGGCTCAGGCCAAAAAGCAAAAAGGACAGGGAAGCTTGGATCCTGGAACAATGGACCAAGTGCTCCCTAAAGCTAGGGCTAGTAAAAGCAAACCACTTCCTACTATCCCTCCCTCTACAGTGGATTCTACTTCTGAGGAAGAAGAATTCCCTCCCTGTGCAGAACCTACACCAGAGGAGCTGGAAGCAGACACTGCTGAGCTTTTGGGTGAAGGGGGGCCTGCCAGAGAGGAGCTGAGTGTGGCACAGCAAACCTGTCCCACATTAGAGGGTCTCAGACAGCAAGCTGTCAAACAGGCTAATGGGGATGTCAGTGACTCTCACAGAGTTTACTGGGAGGACAACCTCTTGTACACTGAGCATAGGGATCCTAAACCTGGAGCTGCCAGGAGATTAGTGATCCCTCAGGAGTACAGAAAGTTCCTCCTAACACTGGCACATGACATTCCCTTAGCTGGGCATCTAGGACAAATGAAAACTTGGGACAGGCTTGTTCCCCTGTTTCATTGGCCTAGGATGACTGAGGACACAAATGAATTTTGTAAGTCCTGTGAAACCTGTCAAGCCAGTGGCAAAACAGGTGGCACCCCAAAGGCACCCCTTATCCCACTGCCTGTGGTTGGGGTTCCCTTTGAAAGGGTAGGGGTTGACATAGTTGGCCCCCTTGACCCTCCTACTGCTTCAGGCAATAGGTTTATCTTGGTGGTAGTGGACCATGCCACAAGATATCCTGAAGCAATTCCTTTAAGGACCACTACAGCTCCTGCAGTGGCAAAGGCCCTCCTGGGAATATTTTCCAGGGTGGGCTTCCCAAAGGAAGTAGTATCAGACAGAGGAAGCAATTTCATGTCTGCATACTTAAAGGCCATGTGGAAGGAGTGTGGTGTAACGTACAAGTTCACAACACCCTATCATCCACAAACAAATGGACTGGTGGAGAGATTTAATAAAACTCTCAAAGGCATGACTATGGGTCTCCCTGAAAAACTCCGCAGGAGATGGGATATCCTTCTACCATGCCTCCTTTTTGCCTACAGGGAGGTACCCCAGAAAGGAGTGGGCTTCAGCCCCTTTGAACTTCTTTTTGGACACCCTGTTAGGGGTCCACTCACACTTGTAAAGGAGGGTTGGGAACAACCTTTAAAAGCTCCTAAGCAGGATATTGTGGATTATGTACTTGGCCTCAGATCAAGGATGGCTGAGTACATGAAAAAGGCCAGTAAAAACCTTCAGGCCAGCCAAGAGCTCCAGAAGCAATGGCATGATCAGAAGGCTGTTTTGGTTCAGTACCAACCAGGGCAGAAAGTGTGGGTCTTTGAGCCTGTGGCCCCAAGAGCACTCCAAGATAAATGGAGTGGACCCCACACAATTGTTGAAAAGAAGGGTGAAGTCACCTACTTGGTTGACTTAGGCACTGCCAGGAGTCCCCTTAGGGTGCTCCATGTCAACCGCCTGAAACCCTACTATGACAGGGCTGATCTCACCCTGCTCATGGCAACAGATGAGGGACAGGAAGAAGACAGTGATCCTCTACCTGATCTCTTCTCTTCCACAGATCAAGATGCTCTTGTGGAAGGTGTAGTTTTGGCTGATTGTCTTACTGCTGAGCAGAAAGACAATTGCATAAATCTCCTAGGACAATTTTCAGAACTCTTCTCTACTGTGCCAGGCACCACTTCTTGGTGTGAGCACACTATAGATACTGGAGACAGTTTACCTGTCAAAAGTAAGATCTATAGGCAGCCTGACCATGTCAGGGACTGCATAAAGCAAGAAGTTCAGAAAATGTTGGAACTAGGAGTGGTTGAGCACTCTGACAGTCCATGGGCTTCTCCTGTGGTACTGGTACCAAAACCCAATTCTAAAGATGGAAAGAAGGAAATGCGGTTTTGTGTAGACTATAGAGGTCTCAACTTGGTAACCAAAACTGATGCTCACCCTATACCCAGGGCAGATGAGCTTATAGATACACTGGCATCTGCCAAGTATCTAAGCACTTTTGATTTGACTGCAGGGTATTGGCAGATCAAATTATCAGAAGATGCTAAACCTAAAACTGCATTTTCTACCTTTGGAGGACATTACCAGTTTACTGTAATGCCTTTTGGTTTGAAAAATGCACCTGCCACTTTTCAGAGGTTGGTGAACACAGTCCTGCAAGGGCTGGAAGCTTTCAGTGCAGCATATTTGGACGATATAGCTGTCTTTAGCTCCAGCTGGGATGATCACCTGGTCCACCTATGGAAAGTTTTGGAGGCCCTGCAAAAGGCAGGCCTCACTATCAAGGCTTCAAAGTGCCAGATAGGGCAGGGTAAGGTGGTTTATCTGGGACACCTTGTTGGTGGGGAACAGATTGCACCACTTCAGGGGAAAATCCAAACTATTATTGATTGGGTTCCCCCTACCACTCAGACTCAGGTGAGAGCCTTCCTAGGCCTCACTGGGTATTACAGGAGGTTCATTAAGAACTATGGCTCCATTGCAGCCCCTCTTAATGACCTCACATCCAAGAAAATGCCTAAAAAGGTATTATGGACAGCAAACTGTCAGAAAGCTTTTGAGGAGCTGAAGCAGGCCATGTGCTCTGCACCTGTCCTGAAAAGCCCTTGTTACTCTAAAAAATTCTATGTCCAAACTGATGCATCTGAATTAGGAGTAGGGGCAGTCCTATCACAACTTAATTCTGAGGGCCAGGATCAACCTGTTGCTTTTATTAGTAGAAGGTTGACCCCTAGAGAAAAGCGTTGGTCTGCCATTGAGAGGGAGGCCTTTGCTGTGGTCTGGGCTCTGAAGAAGTTGAGGCCATACCTGTTTGGCACTCACTTCATTGTTCAGACAGACCACAAACCTCTACTTTGGCTAAAACAAATGTAAGGTGAAAATCCTAAATTGTTGAGGTGGTCCATATCCCTACAGGGAATGGACTATACAGTGGAACATAGACCTGGGAGTAGCCACTCCAATGCAGATGGACTCTCCAGATATTTCCACTTAGACAATGAAGACTCATCAGGTCATGGCTAGTCTTATTGTCCTTCGTTTGGGGGGGGGTTGTGTAGGAAAGTACCATCTTGCCTGGCATGTTACCCCCATTTTTCACTGTATATATGTTGTTTTAGTTGTATGTGTCACTGGGACCCTGGTAACCCAGGGCCCCAGTGCTCATAAGTGTGCCTGAATGTGTTACCTGTGTAGTGACTAACTGTCTCACTGAGGCTCTGCTAATCAGAACCTCAGTGGTTATGCTCTCTCATTTCTTTCCAAATTGTCACTAACAGGCTAGTGACCATTTTTACCAATTTACATTGGCTTACTGGAACACCCTTATAATTCCCTAGTATATGGTACTGAGGTACCCAGGGTATTGGGGTTCCAGGAGATCCCTATGGGCTGCAGCATTTCTTTTGCCACCCATAGGGAGCTCTGACAATTCTTACACAGGCCTGCCACTGCAGCCTGAGTGAAATAACGTCCACGTTATTTCACAGCCATTTTACACTGCACTTAAGTAACTTATAAGTCACCTATATGTCTAACCTTTACCTGGTAAAGGTTAGGTGCAAAGTTACTTAGTGTGAGGGCACCCTGGCACTAGCCAAGGTGCCCCCACATTGTTCAGAGCCAATTCCCTGAACTTTGTGAGTGCGGGGACACCATTACACGCGTGCACTACATATAGGTCACTACCTATATGTAGCTTCACCATGGTAACTCCGAATATGGCCATGTAACATGTCTATGATCATGGAATTGCCCCCTCTATGCCATCCTGGCATAGTTGGCACAATCCCATGATCCCAGTGGTCTGTAGCACAGACCCTGGTACTGCCAAACTGCCCTTCCTGGGGTTTCACTGCTGCTGCTGCTGCTGCCAACCCCTCAGACAGGCAGCTGCCCTCCTGGGGTCCAGCCAGGCCTGGCCCAGGATGGCAGAACAAAGAACTTCCTCTGAGAGAGGGTGTGACACCCTCTCCCTTTGGAAAATGGTGTGAAGGCAGGGGAGGAGTAGCCTCCCCCAGCCTCTGGAAATGCTTTGTTGGGCACAGAGGGTGCCCAATTCTGCATAAGCCAGTCTACACCGGTTCAGGGACCCCTTAGCCCCTGCTCTGGCGCGAAACTGGACAAAGGAAAGGGGAGTGACCACTCCCCTGACCTGCACCTCCCCTGGGAGGTGTCCAGAGCTCCTCCAGTGTGCTCCAGACCTCTGCCATCTTGGAAACAGAGGTGCTGCTGGCACACTGGACTGCTCTGAGTGGCCAGTGCCACCAGGTGACGTCAGAGACTCCTGCTGATAGGCTCCTTCAGGTGTTAGTAGCCTATCCTCTCTCCTAGGTAGCCAAACCCTCTTTTCTGGCTATTTAGGGTCTCTGTCTCTGGGGAAACTTTAGATAACGAATGCAAGAGCTCATCCGAGTTCCTCTGCATCTCCCTCTTCACCTTCTGATAAGGAATCGACTGCTGACCGCGCTGGAAGCCTGCAAACCTGCAACATAGTAGCAAAGACGACTACTGCAACTCTGTAACGCTGATCCTGCCGCCTTCTCGACTGATTTCCTGCTTGTGCATGCTGTGGGGGTAGTCTGCCTCCTCTCTGCACCAGAAGCTCCGAAGAAATCTCCTGTGGGTCGACGGAATCTTCCCCCTGCAACCACAGGCACCGAAAAGCTGCATTACCGGTCCCTTGGGTCTCCTCTCAGCACGACGAGCGAGGTCCCTCGAATCCAGCGACTCTGTCCAAGTGACCCCCACAGTCCAGTGACTCTTCAGCCCAAGTTTGGTGGAGGTAAGTCCTTGCCTCACCTCGCTGGGCTGCATTGCTGGGAACCGCGACTTTGCAGCTACTCCGGCCCCTGTGCACTTCCGGCGGAAATCCTTTGTGCACAGCCAAGCCTGGGTCCACGGCACTCTAACCTGCATTGCACGACTTTCTAAGTTGGTCTCCGGCGACGTGGGACTCCTTTGTGCAACTTCGGCGAGCACCGTTTCACGCATCCTCGTAGTGCCTGTTTCTGGCACTTCCCCGGGTGCTACCTGCTTCAGTGAGGGCTCTTTGTCTTGCTCGACGTCCCCTCTCTCTGCAGGTCCAATTTGCGACCTCCTGGTCCCTCCTGGGCCCCGGTAGCGTCCAAAAACGCCAAACGCACGATTTGCGACTAGCAAGGCTTGTTGGCGTCCTTCCGGCGGGAAAACACTTCTGCACGACTCTCCAAGGCGAGAGGGATCCGTCCACCAAAGGGGAAGTCTCTAGCCCTTTTCGTTCCTGCAGAAACCTCAGCTTCTTCTGTCCAGTCGAAGCTTCTTTGCACCCGCAGCTGGTATTTCCTGGGCATCTGCCCATCTCCGACTTGCTTGTGACTTTTGGACTTGGTCCCCTTGTTCCACAGGTACCCTAGATTGGAAATCCACAGTTGTTGCATTGCTGGTTTGTGTCTTTCCTGCATTATTCCTCTAACACGACTACTTTGTCCTTAGGGGAACTTTAGTGCACTTTGCACTCACTTTTCAGGGTCTTGGGGAGGGTTATTTTTCTAACTCTCACTATTTTCTAATAGTCCCAGCGACCCTCTACAAGGTCACATAGGTTTGGGGTCCATTCGTGGTTCGCATTCCACTTTTGGAGTATATGGTTTGTGTTGCCCCTATCCCTATGTTTCCCCATTGCATCCTATTGTAACTATACATTGTTTGCACTGTTTTCTAAGACTATACTGCATAGTTTTGCTATTGTGTATATATATCTTGTGTATATTTCCTATCCTCTCACTGAGGGTACACTCTAAGATACTTTGGCATATTACCATAAAAATAAAGTACCTTTATTTTTAGTATAACTGTGTATTGTGTTTTCTTATGATATTGTGCATATGACACTGAGTGGTACTGTAGTAGCTTCACACGTCTCCTAGTTCAGCCTAAGCTGCTCTGCTAAGCTACCATTATCTATCAGCCTAAGCTGCTAGACACCCTATACACTAATAAGGGATAACTGGGCCTGGTGCAAGGTGCAAGTACCCTTGGTACTCACTACAAGCCAGTCCAGCCTCCTACAATATATATATATATATATATATATATATATATATATATATATATGTTTCATTTTGGCAACTTTTGCCTTTCTTACAGGCATTAAAGTGTTTTTCTCCAAACAGTCAAAGAGGTTAAAAGTGTATTGGTTGGTTCTTCCATGACTCTGTGCTTCTGGCGCGGGAAGTTGTGGAAAAGAACTGACATACGTGCGCCGAGACGGCATCTATATAGACAACCATGACGTCATAGATGACTCCAACGACGCTGACAACGCACGCGGAGCTGGTCAACACACGCTGATCCGAACGACACCGTCCGACGGCGCGCGCGCAGGGTACTGCTCACAAAAAACTCTGGATTCGAAGCTGACGCCAGGGAATTCTAAGGTAAGGAATCTGCAGCTAGGTAGAGTCTCTACCAGATACCTCGTTACTGAAGGTAAATAACTTGTTCTTCCGTCCCAAACAAGATGGAGGAATATGAAAAGTGGTGTCCATGTCAGCCGGTCCAACCTAGGGGAGGGACTGGCATGATGTGGGTACACATCATACTAATTTTCCAGCCTGTCTTGCCACCAAGAAGTGGGGTCAGGACAGGGGGTTGGTCTTTTCCTTCATCTCGAGAGACCTAGGTCGCATAACAAAGGCTGCTGGTGCTTTGAAGCTTCCTGCCCTGGAATATCCATCCTGCCTGAAAGAGGTGATAACACCTCTGCTCAGACCAGGCTTTTGTTCCTGACCTCTAAGAGCACTAGCTCTCACCTCATGAGGTCAGAAATCTGTCTAGGGTGGCTGTGCCGGTTCAAACCAGTCAGTCAACACACTAGCAGTTGGTTATATTTTCAGGGGGTACCTCTGAGGCGCCCTTGTGTGTATGTATAAATAAATCCCTCACTGTAATCAGTGAGAGTTTATTAATACGAGATGTTTGATACCAAAAATCCCTTGTTTCAGTGAAGCCATCATGTAGCTGGGGAATTCGTATTGACCAGTGTCCAGCAAATGTATCTAAACTGGCTTTCCTGTTCACTTAATGCTTAAGAATCGACAAAGACATAGCTGTGGCATATCTGCTCATGCAGATATGACCTCACATGTGATATAAGGCACCCTGCCTTAGGGCTGGAAGGCCTTCTGTAGGGGTGAGATACAAATATCATATGCAGTGGTAGGGGACCTGGCACATGGGAATGTGTGACAGGAAATGTTTTCACTTTTGTCTGCACCAAGACACGCAGCCTGTGATGACAGCACTGTGTGTGTTTGGTGAGGGGTCCCTGAGGTTGGCAAAATTCATGCTGCAGCCCTTATAGACATTATTTAGTACCTCAGGCTATATGTACCAGGTTTACTGTAGGAAAGTACCATCTTTCCTGGCATGTTACCCCCATATTTCACTGTATATATGTTGTTTTAGTTGTATGTGTCACTGGGACCCTGCCAGGCAGGGCCCCAGTGCTCATAAGTGTATGCCCTGTATGTGTTCCCTGTGTGATGACTAACTGTCTCACTGAGGCTCTGCTAACCAGAACCTCAGTGGTTATGCTCTCTCTGCTTTCCAAATTGTCACTAACAGGCTAGTGACCAATTTCACCAATTCACATTGGCGTACTGGAACACCCATATAATTCCCTAGTATATGGTACTGAGGTACCCAGGGTATTGGGGTTCCAGGAGATCCCTATGGGCTGCAGCATTTCTTTTGCCACCCATAGGGAGATCTGACAATTCTTACACAGGCCTGCCAGTGCAGCCTGAGTGAAATAACGTCCACATTATTTCACAGCCATTTACCACTGCATTTAAGTAACTTATAAGTCACCTATATGTCTAACCTTCACCTGGTGAAGGTTGGGTGCAAAGTTACTTAGTGTGTGGGCACCCTGGCACTAGCCAAGGTGCCCCCACATCGTTCAGGGCAAATTCCCCGGACTTTGTGAGTGCGGGGACACCATTTCACGCGTGCACTATACATAGATCACTACCTATGTATAGCTTCACAATGGTAACTCCGAACATGGCTAAGATTGTGGAATTGTCACCCCAATGCCATTCTAGCATTGGGGGGACAATTCCATGATTGCCCAGGTCTCTAGCACAGAACCCGGGTACTGCCTTTCCCGGGGTTTCACTGCAGCTGCTGCTGCTGCCAACTCCTCAGACAGGTTTCTGCCCTCCTGGGGTCCAGCCAGGCCTGGCCCAGGAAGGCAGAACAAAGGACTTCCTCAGAGAGAGGGTGTTACACCCTCTCCCTTTGGAAAAAGGTGTCAGGGCTGGGGAGGAGTAGCCTCCTCCAGCCTCTGGAAATGCTTTGATGGGCACAGATGGTGCCCATTCTTGCATAAGCCAGTCTACACCGGTTCAGGGATCCCCCAGCCCTGCTCTGGCGCAAAACTGGACAAAGGAAAGGGGAGTGACCACTCCCCTGACCTGCACCTCCCAGGGGAGGTGCCCAGAGCTCCTCCAGTGTGCTCCAGACCTCTGCCATCTTGGAAGCAGAGGTGTTGCTGGCACACTGGACTGCTCTGAGTGGCCAGTGCCATCAGGTGACATCAGAGACTCCTTCTGATAGGCTCTTACCTTTCATACTAGCCTATCCTCCTTCCTAGGTAGCCAAACCTCCTTTTCTGGCTATTTAGGGTCTCTGCTTTGGGTAATTCTTCAGATAACGAATGCAAGAGCTCATCAGAGTTCCTCTGCATCTCCCTCTTCAGCTTCTGCCAAAGGATCGACCGCTGACTGCTCAGGACACCTGCAAAAACGCAACAAAGTAGCAAAGATGACTACTGCAACCTTGTATCGCTTCATCCTGCTGGCTTTCTCGCCTGTTTCCTGGTGGTGCATGCTCTGGGGTTAGCCTGCCTCCTTCTTGCACCAGGAGCTCTGAAGAAATCTCCCGTGGGTCGACTGAATCTTCCCCATGCAACCGCAGGCAACAAAAGACTGCATCACCGGTCCTCTGGGTCCCCTCTCAGCATGACGAGCGTGGTCCCTGGAACTCAGCAACTCTGTCCAAGTGGCTCCCATAGTCCAGTGACTCTTCAGTCCAAGTTTGGTGGAGGTAAGTTCTTGCCTCCCCACGCTAGACTGCATTGCTGGGTACCGCGTGATTTGCAGCTGCTCCGGCTCCTGTGCACTCTTCCAGGATTTCCTTCGTGCACAGCCAAGCCTGGGTCCCCGACACTCTAACCTGCAGTGCACAACCTTCTGAGTTGTCCTCCGGCGTCGAGGGACTCCCTTTTCTGACTTTGGGTTGGCTCCGGTTCACTCCTCTTCTAAGTGCCTGATCCGGTACTTCTGCGGGTGCTGCCTGCTTCTGTGAGGGCTCCCTGAACTGCTGGGCACCCCCTCTGTCTCTTCATCCAAGTGGCGACATCCTGGTCCCTCCTGGGCCACAGCAGCATCCAAAAACCCTAACCGTGACCCTTGCAGCTAGCAAGGCTTGTTTGCGGTCTTTCTGCGTGGGAATACCTCTGCAAGCTTCTTCAGGACGTGGGACATCCATCCTCCAAATGGGAAGTTCCTAGTCCTCTTCGTTCTTGCAGAAACCAAAGCTTCTTCCATCCGGTGGCAGCTTCTTTGCACCCTCAGCTGGCATTTCCTGGGCATCTGCCCACTCTCGACATTGTCGCAACTCTTGGACTTGGTCCCCTCGTTTCACAGGTACTCAGGTCCGGAAATCCACTGTTGTTGCTTTGCTGGTGTTGGTCTTCCCCTATCACGACTTCTGTGCTCTCTGGGTGTTGTAGGTGCACTTTACACCTACCTTACAGGGCCTTGGCGTGGGCTATTTTTCTAACCCTCACTGTTTTCTTACAGTCCCAGCAACCCTCTACAAGCTCACATAGGTTTGGGGTCCATTCGTGGTTCGCATTCCACTTTTGGAGTATATGGTTTGTGTTGCCCCTATACCTATGTGCTCCTATTGCAATCTATTGTAACTTTGCACTGCTTGCATTACTTCCTTTTGCTATTACCGCATAATTTTGGTATTGTGTACCTATATCTTGTGTATATTTCTCATCCTCATACTGAGGGTACTCACTGAGATACTTTTGGCATATTGTCATAAAAATAAAGTACCTTTATTTTTAGTATATCTGTGTATTGTGTTTTCTTATGATATTGTGCATATGACACTAGTGGTATAGTAGGAGCTTTACATGTCTCCTAGTTCAGCCTAAGCTGCTTTGCCATAACTACCTTCTATCAGCCTAAGCTGCTAGAAACACCTCTTCTACACTAATAAGGGATAACTGGACCTGGCACAAGGTGTAAGTACCTCTGGTACCCACTACAGGCCAGGCCAGCCTCCTACAGGTACCATTTACTAGGGACTTACAGAAGGTGCTAAAGGTTTTGCAAATTGGGGAAAAAGAGATCTGGCCTGGGGACCTGGTTAGCAGGAACCCAGGCATTTTCAGTCAAAATCACATCAGATATTAGGCAAAAAGTGGGGGTTAACCATGTCAAAATGTGTGCTTTCCTAAAGTAACAAAGTGCGGGACTATGAAGGACTCTATAGTTTGAATATGAAGGAGCACATTTTGTCAGTGTACATCAGAGAGTTTACATCAGCATCTAGTAGATAAACAGCGTACTGGTCCCAGAGAACTGTCTAAAAAGGCTGATGAATGGGATAGGACTATGATTTTCAAAAAGCAACAGGAAGGTATCCCAAGAAAGTGGGGTTTGACCCACAGAAGGGAAAAGAAGAAGTTGGTAAGTCCTCCAAAGAAGTTCCTTCAGAGACCCATGCCGCTAAAAGAGGGGATAGTGCATCCCACCCCAACTCCACTGATAGAGAGAAATCGGAATCCTAAGCTCAAAAAAGTTCTAGAGGGTAGGCACTGTTTTACTGTCAGCAAGTTGGGCAGCACAGAGGGGACACTGCTTGTCCCAAGAAAAAGGTAGGCAATGGGATTGTCAACGTAGCTTTGGAGGAATGCTCCTCAGATGAGGTCATCCTTTTCTCCTTTAACTGGGAAGTAGGACCAGAAGGTGAGTTGGTGATTCCACAGGAAGCAGGCACTTCCATCACATTTAGGTAAATGGAATCCAATCACCTCACTGAGGGATACTTGTGTCAGCTATGCCATTGTACATAACAGGTTGGTATACCCAGACCAGTATTTAACATGAAAGACTAAAAGAATAAGGGTTGTCCAGGGTAAGAGTACTGTTAGTAAAAAGAACAGATGGTGGACCCCTAGTCAGAGAGCTATATTTAATCCATTGTTCCTTTGTGGGCCATGCCATTCCAGTTTGGACCCAGCCATATTCAAATCAGTCTTGACCATGCGCCCAATGGGAACGGTCCAGCCTGAACTGCCAGGTCCTCCCTAGACTGGCAATGAGCATCCTGGGATGGGTTTCAGGGTATCACGCCTCATCAGCCAGGCTAGCTTGAATCTGGTGGTATAGGGAGCACGGGTCCCAAGTCTCGGCATACCCTTCCCACTTAGGGTGACAAGTGCAAAAAGAACAGATGATGAATGGAATACTAAACAATGCAAACATTCATCCCCAGTCATAGATCTGGATTTAATCCATCATTTTTTGTACACCATGCCTTTCCAGTTTTGACCCAGCCATATGCAAATCAGTCTTGACTCTGCTCGCCTTGGGAACAGTCGAGCCAGAACTGCCAGGTCATGTCTTTCCTGGAACGGAAACAAGCATCCTGGGACTGGTTTCAGGGTATCATCACTCATCAGCCAGGATAGCTTGAATCTGGTGGCATAGCGAGCATGAGACCCATGCATGGGCATACTCTTCCCACTTAGGACGACAAATACAAAAAGAACAGATGATAGACAGAATGCTGAACAATGCAAACATTCACCCCCCAGTCACAGATCTGAGTTTAATCCATCAATCTTTCTGTGCACCATGGCATTCCAGTTTGGGCCCAGCCATATGCAAATCAGTCTTGACCCTGCTCCCCAAGGGAACAGTGCAGCCCGAACTGCCAGGCCAGGTCCTCCCGGGACCGTAAACAAGCATCCTGGAAGTGGTTTCAGGTTATCACCCCTCATCAGCCAGGGTAGCTTGAATCTGGTGGCGTAGTGGGTGTAGGAAAGTACCCTCTTTTTGGCATGGTTACCCCCACTTTTTGCCTGCTGTCAGTGTGTTTTGACTGTGTTCACTGGGATCCTGCTAACCAGGACCGCAGTGACTGTGCTCTCTCCCTCTAAAATTGGTTGTCCTAACTTAGTACAACCCACAATTAGCATGCTGGTGCCCCCATGTAAGTTCCTAATATATGGTCCCTAGATACCCAAGGCATTGGGGCACCAGGGGTTCCCCATGGCTGCAGCATGTATTATGCCACCCATGGGAGCACCTGCAAATTGTCTGCAGGCCTACCATTGCAGCCTGCGTGAAAAGGTGCATGCACCCTATCACTTCAGGTCACTGCACCAGGTCACTGTAAGTCACCCCTGTGGCAGGCCCTCCTAACCCAAAGGGCATGGTGCAAGTACCTGTGTGTGAGGGCACCCCTGCATGAGCAGAGGTGCCCATACGAACTCCAGCTCCATTTTCCTTTTTCCTGGACTTCGTAAGTGCGGGAAAGCCATTTTCGCTGTGGACTGGACACAGGTCACTACCAATGTCCAGCTACGTAATGGTAACTCCCAACCTGGGCATGTTTGGTATTAAACATATCGGAATCATACCCCAATACTGTTGCCAGTATTGGTTGTATGATTCCATGCACTCTGGTGGCTCCTTAGAGGACCCCCAGCTTTGCTTCTACCAGTTTGCATGATTTTCCCAGGCAGCCCGCATTTCTGCCATCCTTCTGATAGGTTTCTGCCCTCCTGCTGCTTGACCTGCTCAAGCCCAGAAAGGAAGAACAAACGATTTCCTTTGGGAGTGAGAGGCAACAACCTCTCCCTATGGAAATAGGTGTTACATGGCTTGGGAGGGATAGCCTCCCCAAGCCACTGGTATACTTGGAAGGGCACATTTGGTGCCCTCTTTGCATAAACCAGTTTGCACCAGTCCAGGGACCCCCGGTCCCTGCCCTGGTGCGAAACTGGACAACGGAATGGGAAGTGACCACTCCCTTGTCCCCTGTCCATCACCACCCCAGGGGTGGTGCCCAGAGCTCCTCCAGGTGGCCACTTGATTCTGCCATCTTGAATCCAAGGTGGGCAAAGGCCCCTGGGAGCATCTAGGTGGCCATGTCAGGCAGGTCACGTCACAGGCCCCTCCTGATAGGTGGTCACCCTGCAAGGTGACCAATCCCCTTTCCTGGACTATTTAGGGTTTCCCTCCAAGGTGGGTCGTCAGATTCGATGTGCAAGATTCCAGCAGGACTCCTCTGCATTATTTACTTCCTCTTCCGGCCACCGGGACTGCACCTAGATCCTCCAGGAACTGAAAATCTGCAACTCCAGCGGCGACTCTACTTTGCAACATTGTTTCTCCGGCTCCTTCCAGCAACTGCAGCATTTCCCTGGCTGTGCATTCTCTGAGGGAGACGAGTCTTTAGCCTGCACAAGAAGCAAGAATGAATCTCCATTGGAGTGAAGGAATCACTCCCCTGCATCCCCAGGCACCAACTGCAACGACAACCGGCTGTGTGCATCCTGCATCACAGGTAGTGGTCTGGAGTGGTCCCCTTGGTCCTCTCTACCAGCTATCCAACTTGGGAGACGGTAAGCCCTTGCCTGTTCTTGCAGGACAGTACCCCTGTGCACAGCAGCTGTTGCAGTTACCAAGGCTTGTTAGCTCTTCTTGTGTGCTGAGTGGGCCTCATTGCGACTCCTGTGCCTGCTGCCTGTGAGTTGCCTGTGGGGACTTCTGACTCTCCTCACTGCTGAGGGGGGCTTGGGACGCCCCTCCTTGGGTTGAGTCCACCTGGAGCTTCGTGGTGCCAAACAGGTCTGCAACTCTTCATCTATGACTCTTCCTTTTCCCAAGGCTTGTTGGTGGTTTTTCCACACCACTGACTGACTGCAACTCTTGTTCTGACTTGGGACATCGACTGCATCACTCCTGGAACTCTTCTCCTGCGCCTCATAGCCAGCTCCTGGCCTTCACCGTCGACCTGGTTCTGCATTTCCAGAAGGGTGGGTGGTGGCTCCTGCCCCAACTGGACACTCCAACTGGAACTGGGCTTAGTCCACTTCATTTGCAGGTCCTCTTCTCTCAGGATCGATCTTCTGTTTCTTCTAGTATTGCTTGAGTCTTGCACAGTTCTTTTACAAAGTTTACCTGTGGGTTTGGGGAAAAAACAGGTACTTACCTCTTCTCTCCTGGTCCCTGGGGGGCACTCTGGTACTTACCTTTTGCGGTCCTAGTTCCTCCAGCTCCCCCCTACCGATTCTACTTCTTTGGGTGGGGACCTGACCTTTGCATTCCACTTATTTAGTATATGGTTTGGTCTCCCCGTTGGGTCTCCATTATTTCCTGTTATTTCACTGTTTTCTATGCCAATTCCTGACTTCTAATGTGTATACAATAGTGTGTTTACTCACCTGCTAGTGAATGCCTGTACAGTATTTTACTTTATTTTTGTAACACCATGTGGTTCTTTCATGTGTGTAAGTGCTGTGTGACTGCAGTGGTATTGCATAAGCTTTGCATGTCTCCTAGATAAATCTTGGTGGGTCATTCACAGCTATACCTAGAGAGCCCTGGCATCCTAGACACTGCCTCCACCTCACTAATAGTGGGATACCTGGTATAAGGTGATAGATCCATAGGTGTTCACCACACACGAGGCCAGCTTCCTACAGCAAGCACATACTTTTAGGCTGGGTTGCCTTAGTACCCTTAGAGATAGCTGGGTTCCTTAGTTGTCAGGGGGTGGTAGTCAACCAAGACCTCTCCCTTGATCGCCTCCTTGGAAATGAGCTCCCAGATGTTGGTCCGAGCTGAGAGGAGGTACTGGTCCAGTGCCAGTCATCTCCCAGGGATTCTGGAGGTGCTGAACCTAGAGCTAGTAAAAGCAGGCCCTTAGAAGAAAGGCAGGAAAAAGAAGTGTAGGAAAGGTGGACAAGGAGTTTCTGCTTCAGTAAGGAAACATTCCAGAGCTCGCACTGGTAAGGCCTTACCTGCCCTACAGTCCTGACTAGTTAGGCAACCGTTGGCAGGAGGTTGTGGCCCCACAGCTGACAGAACAGGAAGTGGAAGAAGGGTGTTTGCTACAAGATGTAGTAACCCCCCCACTCAAAAACAGCAGGAGGATCTCCTGACCCAAAGCAACCATTTACCTAGCCCATCCACCTGTCAGTGGAGAGCTTAAGGTGTGGTTCTGGGTGCTGACAGCTGTCAGTGGCCTCTGCTGGATGTTAGTCTTTATGGCTGTACAGTCCTTGGTATGGTGATCTGACCCAGTATCAAATAGCAAGTTAAGCCCCCTCACCCTGCTGGTCCTGGTGGGGTTACTCAAGTTAATGGTAACCTCTTTGGGTACGCTGGTTGTTACCCTGGCTAAGATATGGTTAGCATAGATAGGTAACTCTAACCCAAAAGAAAGGAGAACAAAGGAAACTGGTCTGGTTTAGTTTAAAATGAGTCCTATTACTTTCGGGATAGATCAACTAGAGGCAGTGACCTTAAAAGGAGGATGTGAGGCGGAGTAGGCCATGCAAGTTTCCTTATTCTTCTGCGTCTGACACACTAGGCAAACTCCCCAGATGTGGGCTGAGTCTCTTGGGTGTGTTGGCTTTTGTGTGTGTGTGTGGGGGGGGGGGGTAGGATACTGGTCTTCTTTGCAGACGCCCCCCTCTTTTTGCCACATTTTAGAACTACTAGATGCTGATTTTTGACTGAAAGTGCACTGAGGCCTGCAACTCAGACCTCAGTGCCAGTGCTCTTTTCTTAAAACAAAGTATGTCTGATTGACCCCTGGTAATTAGGGCATGGTTCATAAGGCTGCAGCATAATGTGTACCACCCTTAGGAACCCACACACAAATTGCACGCAGACTGCGTGTCAGTTTGCAAGCTCATCGTGAAAACACAACATGGCACACACATTATGGGGGTCATTACAACATTGGCGGTAAAAGCCGCTTACCGCCGTGCAGAAGACCGCAATTACACCGCCGTGGAATTCACCACAGCTATTATGACCCACATCTCGGAATCCGCCGAAATTCGGACACCCACACAAGTCCACCACACCAAAGGTCAGTGATAAACTGGCAAAAACAATTCCTCCACCGTCACGCCAACAGAAACACACCCATGCTATCACGACCCACTAATCCACGCGGCGGTCTGTCAACTGCGGTATTCCATTGGCGGTACACACCGCTGCGCTCAAAATACACACACATCTCCAAAACACCGTCACATTGGACAATTTCAAAGACACACACCTGATACACATACAAACACCACTCCCACACAATCAATACAATATAAAACACACACCCACATCACCCACAAATCCCTACAACCAAAAATTAGAGACGAAGGCGACAGAGACCACAGCAATAGACAACCCCACCACACAGAGGCACACAACACCATCACCCATACAACATCCACGCTCAAAATACCCCACACCACCACACGTCACCACACTCATCAACACATACACAACCCCACACATCACCTACACCACCCTATGTCACGCCAAAGACACCCCAGGTTTTCGGAGGAGGAGCTCAGGGTCATGGTGGAGAAAATCATCCGGGTAGAGCCACAGCTATTTGGAGCACAGGTGCAGCACACCTCCATAGCCAGAAAGATGGAGCTATGGCAAAGAATCGTCGACAGGGTCAACTCTGTGGGACAGCATCCAAGAAATCGGGAGGACATCAGGAAGAGGTGGAACGACCTACGGGGAAAGTGCGTTCAGTGGTATCCAGGCACAACATCGCGATTCAGACTGGCGGCGGACCCCCACCTCCTCCGCCACAACTAACAACATGGGAGGAGCAGGTCTTGATCATCATGCATCCAGAGGGCCTCGGAGGAGTAGGTGGAGGAATGGACACTGGTAAGTCAAATCTTAACTAACATATCCCCCATCCTACCTGCATGCTATCACACACCCCCACCCTCACCCCCTCCCCTATCACTCCAACTCCTCACTAATGTACTAAGAACATAAACCACACATCCCAACACCAAGCCCTGCATAACACAACTAAGCATGGACACCCATCACTAAAGCATGCCCACTGCACATACCCATAACACCCCCTCAACCATCATCACACAAGCCATCACACAGGAATGCTGGCACTGGGGTACACGCTCACCCACCCATTGCACACCATGACACACACACATGCAATAATCATGCTCTTATACCCCTGCAGGACCACTACGTAACGTCACCACACAGGAGGGTCCAGACATCTCCACTCCACCCACAGAAGAGGCCCACAGTGACAACAGCAGCTCTGGCCAACTGGATCCAGATGACCAGCCCGGACCATCGTGGGCCTCGGGGCAGTCGGTTCCCCTTGCACAGGCACAGCCCAACACTGACCTTCCCCCCTCTGGTAACACCAGCACAGCACCCACCCAGCGGGCCCATACCTCCGTCCCCAGGACACGTCAATCAGCTGTGTGTCCACCACTACAGGGAACCCAGGATAACCCACCACCCCAACAACAACAGGGACATGGGGGCAGTGGTAGTGGGCACACGGTCCAGGAGACGGAGGCCCAGGAACACAGGGGAACTGGGAGGGCTACTGTGCGACAGGGGGCGGACAGGCCAAGGGAACCCACTCTCCACGAGGCCCTCTCCTCCATCATGGGAGCATACCACCACTCCCAGGAGACGATGGCTACGGTCCTCGCCAAGTTTCAGGAGACCCAGCGCCTGCAGTACAAACAGTATTTGGGGTTCAGGGAGGAGCTCAGAATCATCAGCTCCGCCCTGGACACCATCGTAGGGGTGCTGAAGGACATACAAAAGACCATGAGGGACACCGTGGCACTCAAAGGGGCCCCAGACACTAGCATGGACGATGAACTGCCCACCACCTCCGCCGGCGCTAGTGGACAGGACGCCCCACCACAGGACCACCACACCAGCACCCCACCCCCTGCAGACGGAGAACCACCCCGCAAGCGGTCCCTGAAATCCAGGAACAGGACAGAGCAAGATGGCAAGACCCCCGCCAGGAAATGAGACCACCCTGATTGTCATCCCACTGTCCCACTTTGTTACCCTATCCAGATTGCAACTGCCCCAGCTCCACTTCCTATGCCCATTTGGGCAGTGCACCTGTGAGACTAATAGACTGGACTCTGCCATGGACATTCCTCCACCATCACCCATCACCATTTTGCCACCCCGTCCAATAATTAGCACTTCAATAAACACCCTTGAACCACAAAACAATCTGGAGTCAGTCTGTGATTTTGAAAATGTGTATTAGCAATGACAGTGACAAAATGCGTTTTCAAATGTAATGCCAACATACCTATGTCACACATCACAAGTCCATGAAGGATGCAAGTAGATGACACACGTTGGTAACCACACCTGTGAAACCGTAATGGAAATGTACAACTCAGTTACCAAATACTGCATCCAATTGACAGACAGGATAGAGGTAGAAGTGTGAAAGTGAATGTAATAGTAAAAAATTGTTCTCACCTGTGTGTCACTGGAAATATTGTGTATGACTGACTCCCTGTTGTCTGTCTTCTTCCTCAGCTTCCTCCTCATCACTGTCCACAGGCTCCACAGCTGGCACAACACCGTCATCTGGACCATCCTCCTGCAGAAAAGGCACCTGGCGTCACAAAGCAAGATTGTGAAGCATCGAGCAGGCGATGATGATCTGGCACACCTTCCTTGGTGAGTAGAATAGGGAACCACCTGTCATATGGAGGCACCTGAACCTGGCCTTCAGGAGGCCGAAGGTGCGTTCGATCACCCTCCTAGTCCGCCCATGGGCCTCATTGTAGTGTTCCTCTGCCCTGGTCCTGGGATTCCTCACTGGGGTCATTAACCATGACAGGTTGGTGTAACCAGAGTCCCCTAATAGCCACACACGGTGCCTCTGGAGTTGATCCATCACATACGGGATGCTGCTATTCCGCAGGATGTAGGCGTCATGCACAGAGCCAGGGAACATAGCATTTACCTGGGAGATGTACTGGTCTGCCAAACATACCATCTGTACATTCATGGAATGATAACTCTTACGGTTCCTGTACACCTGTTCACTCCTGCGGGGGGGACCAGAGCTACATGGGTCCCATCAATAGCACCTATGATGTTGGGGATATGTCCCAGGGCATAGAAGTCACCTTTCACTGTAGCTAAATCCTCCACCTGAGGGAAAACGATGTAGCTCCTCACGTGTGTCAGCAGGGCAGACAACACTCTGGACAATACGTTGGAAAACATAGGCTGGGACATCCCTGATGCCATGGCCACTGTTGTTTGAAATGATCCACTTGCCAGGAAATGGAGCACTGATAGCACCTGCACTTCAGGGGGTATTCCTGTGGGATGACGTATTGGTGAGATCAGGTCTGGCTCCAACTGGGTAGACAGTTCCTGTATTGTGGCACGGTCAAACCTGTAGGTGAAGATCAAATGTCGCTCCTCCATTGTTAACAGGTCCACCAGCGGTCGGTACACCGGAGGATTCTGCCATCTCCTCAAATGTCCCAGCTGACGGTGCCTAAGAAGGACAACAGCGACCACAGAGTCAACAAATTCTCAGGTATGTACCCACAGCTACACAGAACACAACACCAAATACAAAACTCTTCCTATATGTGTGTTGAGTGTAGGCCTAGGTATGTGTGACGCAGTAGTAAATGAAGCCATGTGGGCCCCTGAAATGGAGGCTGCCTGACCTCTAAACTGGGACAATGGGATGTGAGGTAACTGCGCTGGCGTCATAGACCGCGGCGCAATGCTGCATTGGTTAACATTGGACCCTATGGGTCCCAGGAGCAAATGATAAAGTGCGCCGGCGGTGATGATACGCACCGCCGCGGACGTCACCGCCATTTTCTATCTGTTCAATCACTCGATACCTGATCTTCGACAGGAGAGGACCTACACTGCAAGTGCTGCTGTGACCTCGGTCTGGAAGAGACAATGGCTGCTGCATCTGGGGAAAGGGCCCCTGCCTTCACTGCTCAGGAGTTGGAGAAGCTCGTGGACGGGGTCCGCCCCCAGTACACGCTACTCTACGGTCCTCCAGACCAACAGGTAAGTACACAGGGAGCACGTTGTATGGGCTATGCTGGGTGGAGAGGGCTGGATGTCAGTAGGAAGGGGGCAGAGTACTGCGACCATGAAGGAGTGTGAATGCATGTGCCACATGGCAAGGGTAGGAATGGGGGCCACTCACTTCGACGGTGCAGTTGGTAATGACTTCTCTTCCCCTGTACATGTCATGTAGGTCAGCGCCCACCATAAGAAGGACATTTGGCGTGCCATCGCCAAGGACGTCCGGACCCTGGGGGTCCACCAGAGACGGGGAACCCACTGCCGTAAAAGATGGGAGGACATTCGCCGCTGGAGCAAGAAGACAGCGGAGGCTCAGCTGGGGATGGCCTCCCAACGTGGGAGGGGTGCCTGTCGCACCATGACCCCCCTGATGTTCCGGATCCTGGTGGTGACCTACCCTGAGTTGGATAGGCGCTTGAGGGCATCACAGCAGACACAAGGGGGTGAGTACACTCTCATTCTGCGGACTTTGCGTGCAGTGGAGGGGTCTGGGTGGGGGAGGAGGGCTGTGGGTTTCCCTAGGCCCGGGCGAGTTATGTAGGCTAGGCCCCTTCGTAAGGCATGGCCCTGTGGCCCCCCACCCCACCTCTGTAGAGTGCCAAGTACAGGTATACATGCCCCTGTGTCATCTGTGTGGACAGATGACACTCATAGCCATGTAGGCCATATCCCAGGAATTGCATCTGTAGAGGCCAAGAGCAGGGCGTAGTGCAGGGGGCTACTGTGTCTGTAGTGTCCGTCAACGGTAGCGGTAAGCCATGCGCTCAACCTGTCTTTCTTCTGTCGCCCCCCCCCCTTTTTGTGCTCTCCCTGTTCTTTTGTGCATCAGCATCGTCAGGCGGAGGTACAGTGGCACCGGAGCACGAGTGTGCTGCATCCCACATGGCCATGGAGGGCCACACCACAGACTCTGAATACACCAGTGGGACGGAGGGCGAGGGGAGCTTCACGTCGGTCACCGGATCAGCAAACAGCGACACGGACTCGTCCGCCGATGGGAGCTCCCTTGTGGTGGCGGCACCATCTGTGCCCCCCACTTCTACAGGTACAGCCGCCACCCCCCCTACCAGCACCGCCCTCCCAGCAGCGCCTCAGCCTTCGCACTGTGCCCGCTCACCCAGGAGGGTGGGCATCACCTTCGCCCCAGGCACCTCAGCCCCTGCCCCTGTCACCCCTGCTGCCCTCAGTGAGGAGGCCATTGACCACCTTAGGTCCCTCACTGTTGGGCAGTCTACCATTGTGAATGCCATCCTGGGTGTGGAAAGGGAGTTGCAACACACTAATGCATTCCTGGAGGGCATTCATTCTGGTCAGGCTGCCCATCATCAAACCCTGCAATCTCTGGCCTCAGCACTGATGGCAGCCATTGTCCCTGTGTCTAGCCTCCCCCCTCCAACTTCCTCCACCCTGACCCAATCCCCTGTACCCCAGCCTATCCCAAGCACACCATCAGACAAGCATGCACACACCTCAACACACAAAAGTAGCTCAGGCAAACATAGGCACCACACATCCCACAGGCACTCACACAAGCATCACCCATATACAGACACAGCAACATCCACTGCCTCCACTGTGCCCCCCTCCTCGTCGTCTCCCTCCTCCCTCCCAGTGTCGTCTACACTCTCACCTGCATGCACTACATCTACAGGCACTAGGACTTGCACCAGAACACCCAGCACCACGCCCCACTCACCTGCACTCACCACCCCCACTACCATTTACACGTCCCCTGTGTCCACTCCCAGTGTGTCTGTGACGCCCCCTCCCAAAGTACACAAACACGGGCACCCACACACCCAACATCCATCCACCTCATGACAGCCTCCAGTACCTGCACCCAAATCACCTAAAGTTACACCTCCTACAACCACCTCCTCTTCCTCCACTCCCAGACCCCCTCCAGCTACCCATCCCAGTGTTCGTCAGAAACTCTTCCTCAGCAACGTTGACCTCTTTCCCACCACCCCCACCCCTCCAATTCATAGGTCCCGTAGTAGCACCTCAGCCAAAAATAGTCCGGTACCAGTGGTGCATGTTAAAGGTGTGTGGAGTGCACCGGCCACCAGGGCAGCCAGTGTGACACGGAGCCAAAGCACTGCCAGTCCACTCCCTGTAAAGCACCTTAAGTTGGAAAGTGGCCGATGGGAGAGGGTGAAGACTCCTGCCGGCTCACAAGGGTCCCGGGGGGAGTGCCGAGTCAGCTGTGACTCCCCCCAAGGTGGTAAAGGGGCAGAAGAAGTCTCCAAAGTCTGGTAAGAGCAGCACGGCGGAGAAGGCCGCCATCCTCCCCGCCGGCCGGGATGCCACCGCCAGCACTATCATCACAGGTCCAGAGACCACCGCCAGAGTCAGTGCCCTGGAGGGCAGCAGTATCGTCACTGGTCCGGAGACCACCACCAGAGTCAGTGCCCTGGAGGGCAGCAGTATCGTCACAGGTCCGGAGACCACCGCCAGAGTCAGTGCCCTGGAGGGCAGCAGTATCGTCACTGACCCGGAAACCACCGCCAGAGTCAGTGCCCTGGAGGGCAGCAGTATCGTCACTGGTCCGGAGACCACCGCCAGAGTCAGTGCCCTGAAGGGCAGCAGTATCGCCACAGGTCCGGAGACCACCGCCAGAGTCAGAGCCCTGGAGGGAAGCAGTATTGTCACAGGTCCAGAGAGCACCTCCAGAGTCAGTGCCCTGGAGGGCAGCAGTATCGTCACTGGTCCAGAGAGCACCGCCAGAGTCAGTGCCCTGGAGGGAAGCAGTATCGTCACAGGTCCGGAGACCACCGCCAGAGTCAGTGCCCTGGAGGGCAGCAGTATCGTCACTGGTCCGGAGACCACCGCCAGAGTCAGTGCCCTGGAGGGCAGCAGTATCGTCACTGGTCCGGAGACCACCGCCAGCGTCAGTGCCCTGGACGGCCCCGGCAGCCACAGCCCCGCTGGGCACTGAGGGACAATCATGCCACACACCGCTGCACAGGTCAGAGACAGCAAAGGCAAGCACCGCTGAACAGGGCAAAGACCGCCATGGTGAAGACCGCTGAACAGGGCAAAGCACCACCATGGCAAAGCACCGCTGAACAGGTCAGAGACAGCAAAGGCAAGCACCGCTGAACAGGGCAAAGACCGCCATGGTGAAGACCGCTGAACAGGACAAAGCACCGCCGTGGCAAAGCACCGCTGAACAGGTCAGAGACAGCAAAGGCAAGCACTGCTGAACAGGGCAAAGATCGCCATGGTGAAGACCGCTGAACAGGGCAAAGCACCGCCATGGCAAAGCACCGCTGAACAGGTCAGAGACAGCAAAGGCAAGCACCGCTGAACAGGGCAAAGATCGCCATGGTGAAGACCGCTGAACAGGGCAAAGCACCGCCATGGCAAAGCACCGCTGAACAGGTCATATACAGCAAAGGCAAGCACCGCTGAACAGGGTAAAAGACCGCCAAATCATGCATCGTTAGCCGATGTGCAGCTGGGACAGTGACGGGACTGGGACCATCACGGGGAGCATGATGCACTCTGGGCACCAGTCCCCCTCCATGACCAGTGGAGACCTGCATCCACTCTGTCTGTCCTTCACAGGATGAAGCACTCTGGGCACCAGTCCCCCTCCAGAACCAGTGGAGACCTGCATCCACTCTGTCTGTCCTTCACAGGATGAAGCACTCTGGACACCAGTCCCCCTCCAGAACCAGTGGAGACTGTTATCCACTTGAGAGACTGTGGCTTTGCACTCCCCAGGATGATACAGTGGGCAAACCACCCACTGTAGAGACTTGAGAGACTGTGGCTTTGCACTCCCCAGGATAAAGCAGTGGGCAAACCACCCACTGGAGAGACTTGAGAGACTGTGGCTTTGCACTCCCCAGGATAAAGCAGTGGGCAAACCACCTCTGGAGAGACTTGAGAGACAGTGGCTTTGCACTCCCCAGGATAAAGCAGTGGGCAAACCACCCACTTGAGAGACTTGAGAGACTGTGGTTTTGCACTCCCCAGGATGGTACAGTGGGAAACCACCCACTGTAGAGACTTGAGAGACTGTGGCTTTGCACTCCCCAGGATAAAGCAGTGGGCAAACCACCCACTGTAGGGACTTGAGAGACTGTGGCTTTGCACTCCCCAGGATACATCAATGGGCATGGAGCCCCGTCTTGGATCTGGCGTGGTGCTGTAATCCGGCTGAGGTGCCCCCCCTTCACTCCCCCCTGAGGTGCCTGTTGTATTTCTATCTGATGCCCCTGCAGTGTTCTCTCCGTTTGTGGACAGGTATCTAGTGTGGGCCTCGCCCATGCATTGTGGACCCAGTGGTCCACGGACATTGATATGTGCATACCTGCAGTACTAATCATGATGTATGATTTTTAGAATGTTTATATATATATCTGTATATATTTGCTCACTGTATTTTGATACATTACAATTTTTGAACTGATTTCCTTTTGTCTTTGCATTCTTCCGGGGGGGGTTGTGGGTTGTTACTGTGCTGTTTGGAAATGCATTGGTGCGTGTGTTGTAGTGGGTGAGGGTTGGGTTGGGGGTGGGGGTGTTGCGTGTGTGTGTCCCTAACTTTTGCCTCCCCCCTCCCATATGTCGTAGGTGCAGTACTCACCGTTGTCTTCGGCGCCTACGTTGCTGGTGTTCATAGAGGAGCAGGAAGGCAAGCGCAGGGAGTATTTGTAGTTCGGGCTCCATGGTGGCCTCCTTCCTCGTGGAGTGTGTTGAGGTGAGCGTTTTCCCATTGTAAAAGCTGTTTCCGCCGTTTTTTTATCAACGGTGAATCCGCCCCGGAAAAGGTGGCGGATTGGCGGGTTGTGATACTGTGGGCGGTACATTGTCTTCCGCCTGTCTGTTGGCGGTGAACACCGCGCTGCTTGTCTGTTCCGCCGTGGCGGTCGGAGTGTTAAAGTGGCTGTCTATGTTGGCGGTTTCCGCGCGGTCATAATTCCCTTTTTTGTCCGCCGGCCTGTTTGCGGTATTACCGCAGCTTTAACACCGTCCGCCAGGGTTGTAATGACCCCCTATGTGCCATGCCAAAGTCACTGCATGTGTTATATGTAGGTTGTCCCTACAACCGGCCTTTAGAGCCCTAAGGCAGGATGCATTATATTGCATGTAAGGATATATCTGCATGATTGGACTACAATGTCTAGTTCTATTCCTAGACATTGCAAGTGACCATACAGCATCTTAGAGCTTGTACTAGACACTGGTCAGCATGAGTGACCTAGCTACATAATGGCTGCACAGATAATAGTGGTGTTTAATATCAAACACCTCATCTTAAAAAATCGATACTGATTCCAGTATTGGATATATTATGGCATGCACCCAGAGGTCATGTTAAAGTTACCCCCTGAAACCTAGTCCTCTGGTGGGCTGACTGACTGGTATCTGGTTCAGATGTGACATCGTGAGCTGTGGTTCAATGCCGTATGGTGTGTTTGCCAAATCATCAGCTCTGTCCCCTCGTTAGAGCTACAGAAGAACTGCTTTTTTCACCGGTCCTCAACCATAGTGCTTAGTTCCAGTTTCTTGCTGACTACATACTTCTCAACTCCCACTATCAGGATCGAAATTTACTTTGTGTTGCAAAGGACTCCATTCGGATTCTGGACAACTTGCCACACCAAGTTCCAGAGGTCTGACCTTAAAGAAGCGTGCAATCTCGGCTTGTCTCCCGACCACCATGAATACCCTGTTCGGTGTGTCTTGCTTGAGGTAATAAAAAGTGTGGAACTGCTGTGTGCATGGACTTGCCTCTGACCATGGCACATAGAAGGGAGGTAGAACACACTCCAGACATCTTCAGGGAGCCTGAAGGGTCCGATGTAGAAGAATCAGATGCTGCAGGACTTAAAGTTGAGCAAGCCTTCTTGCTAGAAAGCGTTTATTTCAAAGCGGATATCAAGACCGAAGAAACTCCACCTCTCCAGCAGCAACAAAAGGTCTTAGTTGAGTACTCATTCTTTCCCCTACTCACCACTAGCAGGCATCAGCCTCGAGCTCCCGTGCCTGAGGTGTCTGGTGCACTGCTGCCTTCCAGCCATGGTCAACACCAACATCCTGAGACTGACCAGATGCCCACATTGCATTTGGTGCCAAAGTCCACATCGAAGTCTAGAGCCTCATCTGCTGCTTCAGTGCCAAATCTAAACAAGCTCACCTACCCTTAGAGCCAAAAGGGCTGGAACTGAAAATTTCAGAGCTGAAACATCCTGCACCAAAGTCTTCAGAGCTGAAGTTGAGCTTGACACCAAAACATTTGGTGCTGAAATTGACCTTGATGCCCTGTACTAGGTGACCATCCATACCATCAAGACCTTCTTCCACTGCTGCCTCCTCTGCAACCTCTGAGGACTTTGGGCAACTGATTGTAGAATGCCTGCAAGAATATCTAGACAATCATCACAAGAGGACACATTTTCAGCAGGGCACAGGAACAATCTTGGCAAAACCTCATAAGAAGTTGACTTTTGAAGAGCCCATCACCCCACTAATGCCTGTTCCTTCCAAGAGGCCTAAAAAGCGTAATAGGACTACCTCTTCTCCACTGTCTGCTCAGCCTCCTCCTCCTGTACCTCCTACGCTGACTTTGGAATACTCACTATACTCACTTAGGGGTTCTTCACACTGAGTGTATGGACAGACCTACACTCTCTTACACCCTATATTACCCAATTTATGACCCGCCAGATTCAGAACCTTGGGGTTATTGACATTGAACCTCCAACAGACACAGATTTGTATCCTGTCAAACCTCTCCCACCAGATGATGTCACTGCATATTATGAGATATTGCACAGGGCTGCTAATATTCACATTGTTGAGCTCCATGTACAGCAAGAAGAGGATGATTTCCTTGTGGAAACTCTTGTTTCCCCATCGCACCCTCTAATATCTCCCCGTGCTAAAAGGGATACTTAAGCCGGCCACTGACAGTCAAATCCAGAATATCACACCTAGGATGGATAAAAAATAATAATAATAATAAAGCTTCCGTTTTGTGATCCTCCATATATTCACGGTCATGTACCCTCTGACTCGCTCGTGGTACATACTACTTGAAAGCATGCCAACACCCACAGCACTGGTGATACTCCTGAGGGGGAGAGTAGGAAAATTGATACTGGTAGTAAAAGAAAGGCATCTCAATCCGCTACTCTTTGGCGGATAGCCAGTTCTTATCAGCTTATTGTCCTGATATGACCGCACTCACTGACACCAAAAGGCAGACTTGGCAGAATACCTCCCACAGCAATACTGCAAAAAATTTAAGATATTAGTGGCAGAGGGAATTATTATTTCAAATACAAATATTAGATAAGCTTTAGATGCTACAGATACAGCTGCATGCAGCATTCATTCCAGCATTCTTTTAAGACGCCATGCCAGGTTGAAGGTTTTGTGGTTAAACCTGAACTGCAACAACACCTGCTGAATGTGCCTTTCAATGGTCAACATTTCTTTGGCCCACAAGTAGATGAGATGCTTGAAAAAAGAAAGGACACAAACAGCAAAAGCAATCCGTGCTTTCCATACTCCTCCCATACAAGGCTTTTTGTGACGCTCACAATTAAGTGGCTCATCAAAAATACCCACGCCAGAAACCTCTGCCACATTCAACAGGCCATAGCACCAATCACCCTCATGCTGTTACTACAAGGGTGGATACCAGGGCAACAGTAACATGGGTAGATTAGAAATGCATCCCCAAAAGGACCCACCCCTTCAAAACAGTGATGCCCTTCAGCTTCCCCGGATCACAACCTGTGGGAGGAAGATTACAAGGGTTTTTACCCTGATGGTCAGAAAAAACATCAGACCTTTATGTTTTAGACATCATTAAGGAAGGGTGTTGTCTGGAGCTCATAGAAACACCACCAAACATTCCCCGTTCGTTGACACAGATTATCAGAGGAATATCTGTGCCTCCTTCACAAAGAGATACAAGTCTTCTGTAACATATAGGGGCCATAGAGCCTGTTCCGCATCAGCACCATGGAAAGGGAGTATACTCACTGTATTTTCGTACCCCAAAGAAAGACGGCTCTCTCATGCCTGTCCTCAATCTCAGGCCTCTCGACAAATAGATTCTGTCAGAGCACTTCTACATGGTGACTCTACAGGGCATCATACCACTATAGCAGAAAGGCAACTTCATGACAGCTCTAGATCTGAAGGACTCTTACTTCCGCAAACCAACCCTCCCAGTGCATCAGAAATACCTCTGGTTTGTGGTAGGTGTATAACATTATCACTTCATAGTGCTTCCCTTTGGGGTTACTACTGCACCAAGTGTCTTCACAAAATTTCTAGTCGTGGTGGCCTCTCACCTCAGGAGGTGCATTCACATGGTCCCTTACTTAGACGATTGACTGATCAAGAGCAGCACTCAACTCTCTCACCCAGACCATCATAAACACTTTGCACAGTCTGGGTTTCATCATCAGTTTAACCAAGTCCCATCTTCAACCTCTACAGGTACAATCGTTTCTTGGAGCAGTTGTAGATGCTTCCATCTGAAAAGCTTACCCCAGCCCAGTCAGAGTACAATCCTTTCAAAACATACTGTATTTTTCAACCAAATTGTCAGGTAACAGAAATGTAATGTCTCACTAGGGATGTTGTTGTTTCGCATAGCATTCGTTCCTCATACCAGGCTCCACATGTGTCCATTACAAGAGTGCCTATCAACACAGTGGTCTCAGGTGGAGGGTCATCTACAAGTTCTTGTGTTAATATGGGGCTTCATTCATAGATGTCTGCAGTGGTGGGACACAACTTATTAGATGAGCGGCCCTTCCTGGGCCCAGTTCCGCAAGAGCCCATCACTACAAACTCATCCCATATGGGTTGAGGAGCACACCTAAATCATCTCACTGTTCAGGAGCAATGTACTCCTACATAGCAAATGCTTCATATCAGTCCACTGAAACTCGTAGCTATCAAGCTTGCACTTAGGGCTTTCCACAATCACATTCAAAACAAAGCTGTCCTAATACACACAGACAACAACACTTACAAGTTCAATCTACAGAAACAAGAGGGGGCACATTCACCACAGTTGTCCAGACTAGCTCAAGGCATCTGGAAGTATGCAACTCATTAGAGTCCATCTACTCATCCAGCACATTCCTGGAGTGGACGACGATCTAGCAGACCTGCTTAGCAGGATGCATCAACAAGTCCACGACTCCATCCCCAAGGTATGTACATGTACTTTCACTGGGTGGTGTGTGGGGGTGTCAAATAGATTTTTTTGCCACTGTCGAAAACTCCAAATGCCTAAGCTTCACCGCCAGGCTACCATCATGGTCTGCACAATGCGCTATGGATCAATTGGTCCAGGATATTTTCTTATGCTTTTTCACCTCTCCCTTCCTACCTTTCGTGGTCAGAAGATTAGGACAGACACCCCTCATGCTGGTAGCTCCAACCTGGGCATGTCAAAACTGGTACCTCACACCTCTAGAACTCTCTAGTCCCTTATGAGAAGTTCTCCAACAGGCCAGCTCTTCTCACACAGAACCAAGGTACTCTCAGACGTCCCAACACTTAGGGACTCAACCTTATTGCCTCTTGCTCCTGTAATGTTAGAATTTGGTTAACTTGATCTACCAGAAGAGTGTATGACTATTTCAGAGGCACTACCACGGCCTGTTATTCAGATAAATGGAAACATTTTGCACACTGCCTTCTAAAACACATGAATCCCATCACAACACAAGTACAGGCTATTGCCTGTTAACTGTCAAACCTGCAAAAATCAGGTCTAACCTATACCTCAATCAGGTTACTTCTGGCTGCCATAGCTGCCTATCTACACAACAGAGAACACTTCATCATTCAGGATACCTGTTACTAAAACATTCATGAAAGGCGTTCAAATAATTATTCCACCCAGAACACCCTGGTTCCAGTTTGGAACTGGAGGAAGCTGGTTATTAAAGCTGTGTACCAAATGTAGAGTTACAGTATGCAAATGATACAATCAACCCTTATTGGTTTACAGGGGTAAAAGTGTATCAACTTAGCAAGTAACACCTTTACTCAAATGTGTTTTTACCCGGTAAAGGTTCCAAACTACTTATACTTCAAAGGGGCTCTTGCAAATACTTCTTGGGGGTCCCCAGTGGATAGTAGGGTGCTAGCGGTTTAAGATCACAAGCAAGACCAGCAATACAGTTTTACCTGCCCTATGTCATCTGGGTGCAGTGGTGCTAGTCGAGTCGGTGTCCTGCGTACAGCACAATTTGTGATGGGGGGTCACCTAGAAAGAGAGTGCAAGGGGGGACTTGGGGATAAGTCTCAAGCTCCCAATGGGAGGCTCAGTCGGTGGCAGCCCTGTGAGCAAGAGAACACCTTTGGATGTTGTGGACCTGGGCAGAGGAGCTCCAGTACAGCGAGTCTTTGTCATTGGTGTTCCTCCGTCAAGGTGCCCACTATTCTTTGGGGACCTGCAAGAGGAGGAACAAAACAGGGCAGCTAGACAGCTCTGGAAGATGTCCTCTGTGATGCAGACGTCCTTCGGCAGCTGGTCTTCGGATGCATTGTTGGAATTCTGATTGGACCTCAACAAGCCTTGATAGTTGCTATGTGTCCGGTACCCCAGGTATTGGTACAGCTCGGCTCTGGTTGCTCCTGACGTCTTCTCACTTGGAGGGGAGATGGGACAGGGCCTCTCGAAGCACAGTGATCTCCTCCTGGATGGTTGCTGTGTTGGTGGACCCGGTGGTCATCAGGGCTTTGAGCCAGACGTTGTGGTTGTTGCCTGCATGAAGCAGGGAAGTGACTCCTCCGCTCCAGGGGAGATGCTGACGGTCTGGCGAAGTGCTGGAGAACTTCCAAGGCTTTTGGAGTCCCCACAGGTGCAGGATGAGTCATGATGTCGGGAAAGGAACAGGTAGGCAGACAGGGTTTCATGCTAAGTCTCCCAGTCATCCACAGTTCTCTCTCCTTCGGCTCTTTGTCTTCTTCTTCTTTGGGTCAGACAAACTGTTCTTCTGGTGTCCGGGAGCCACCTAAACACTCAATTTAGGGGTGTGTGCAGGAGTAGCCAAGGGGCTACTTACCCTTTGGGTGACTACACCCCATATATAGCCACTTCTTTGGGAAGTAGAAATAACCCTGTCCCAGAGTTCCTAGTTTCACCAAAATCAAGATGGTGTATCTCTTCCTCAAGTGTCCACTTTGGGTAGCCCAAAGGTGGGTCACGCCTACTGCCTAACTAATTTTACCACCTGTTTTGGTGCCAAAAGGCCCTCTGGTCAGGGGGGAGGCAATCCCCAGGTCTGGGGAATCAAGGGTAGCATACTAAAGGTGCCAGGGTCATTGAAGTCCCTTGCCTTGGTATGCAGATTCACGAATCATCCTGCTATAGTAGGTAATAACTTCCTTTCCGCAAGGCCCTGGAAGATGTGTGTGAGCAGTATGGCACTGCTAAAATTCCCTGGTTGAGGTCCCTGAAAGCATGTTTGGGCTAAATTGGGTGTGAGAATTTATAGTCCTGTCCTGCAGCCATTACCGCAGTGTCTAAGACTGACCTGAAAGGTGCTTACTGGAACTATGTTGACAACTCATATCTGCACACTTCTAGAGTCGGGTCCCTTATGTCATCTTTCTTGGAGTTTAAAGTGGTGTGTCAGTTTGAGAAGTTCTTGAATGGGATTGAACCTCCTTCTGTGAAGAGCTCATATCTTAAATTGTGCTTGGGGACTCTGCCCGTTGGTTCTTTCTCCGCCAAGTGGAAAACCCATTCCAGGGAGCGGGACATTTTGGTCCAATCTGCCCACTGGTGGTCGAATTACCCTAATATGCTTTGTTGTTTTGCCTTGCCTGTCATGGGGTTAGAAGAAAATGGATCCTACCTGTTTGCCGTGGCTTGGGCTTATGGAAGTTTAGGACAGGCCTTAGAGTACTTCGGAGTGACAGTAATGAAGTCTATTGTCTTTGCTGTCTCTCGGTTTCTGTTGCACATGTGGAGGCTGGGCAGAAAGTGCTGTCCAGGTGAGGTATAGGTTTTTATACAGTCCCCCTTTCATTCGTTCGATCTTATCATCCATATGGTTTTACCATGTGCATTGCTATTTGTGTCTTAATTGCTGAGCTTTTAAAATGCGAACTGTTTTATTGCTTATTTATTGTTTTATATTGTATTGCAATTTTAACATTTTCTTTTATGGCTGTGTAACCAAAATAAAGATTGACTGACTGATAACACCTTCCTCTGGACAAGACACTGTTTCTGGCCTACAAGTGTGGGCTCTCACATCCAGGGGTTGAGAAACTTGTCTGTGGGGGCAGGCAGGCCGAAGCCAGTCTGCCCGCACACTAAGACAGTATTTCCCAACATTTTGACTCCTGAGGACCCCCACTGAATTACTACAGGAAGCCGGGGCAATTTGTATGATTTAAATTTCATACATTAAAACAGTAATTTGCAAAACATACACAAACAAGTACACACCAAACAAATACTCAAATTTCTTAAAGATATAATTTTATATTGAAAAAATGTGCAACAAATCGAAAAATGTTATTGGGAAGGTTGATGCTTCATCTCGACGACTAACTTATCAATGTTTGGTTTTCTTTAGGAAAGCTGAATCCTCAGGTCAGATTCTACATTTCCCAAACGATTTCTGTTTTTTTTTTTTTTTTTGGTACACAAGATCTTAGAAAGCTTTTTCACATAAATATGTGGTGGGGAAAGGAAGTAAAACTATAATGGCCTCTCGATCTCTCCATAGCCTCTCTGTCACATGTAATTAATTTGTTTCATAGCAACTCTCATGGCAGTGTAGGGTGTCGGAGCACTTTACATAGGACTACAAGGTGTAGTATCCACATATCATCCACACTGGTGAGCATTTTCTACGAGTGGAGAAGCTCAGAAAATAACAATGGTTAACGTTGACATTAATAATATGAATGCATATCTAAGCAAGCAAACCTTTTTTAGCAGCATAAGTAAAATGAACGACAGAGAAAAAAATATAACTTTCTAAATTGTGTCATGCAGTTTGTATATAGCTCATTGCCAGTTAATAGCTAACTCTGCTACATTATGATTGTAATTTATGAACTGCACAGTAACAAAAGAATATCTGTGACAAAAGCAGTAACCCACTGTAATGTGCAGATAAAATACTGTTCTTTACATGATACACGTTCTTTGCAGCAGACATATTAATCATCTGCGCTACCTTAGATGAGTCAAAACTGCCACTAGACAAAACTCCCATCTCTCTCAGGTACATTAATCACCAGTTATCTTGACGCTTTTATTTTTGCCCGAAAGCTGGTAGATGTACAATCATTTCAGGGATGGTGGCCTTATCCGCAGGATGGGCCAGTTCATACTCTGCCAACAGCTTCTGCAGTGATGGGGTGTAAGGCAGTTTTTATATTGTACCCTTTCAAGAGGGTCCTTAACTGCTTGTAGTTAAGCTGTATATAAGGGGTATAGTTGAGTCTCTTAGCCACATCGCCTGAGGTACTCATTATCACACTAGAGTTGCGACATTTCTGTAAGAAAGTAGCCTCTTTCTAGCATGGCCACCCCCAATTTTGGCCTGTTTGTCCGTGTGTTTTGATTGTGTCACTGGGACACTGCTAGTCAGGACCCCAGTGCTTATGGTTTGTGGCCTACTTGTCAGAATGTTTCACTGTTTTCATCAGTATGCTTGACTGTGTCACTGGGATCCTGTTAACCAGGACTCCAGCGCTTTTGCTCGCTTTGGTTCCAGATTTGTCCTTACATACTGGTAACCCAGTATTTCACTCCAAATTCGCATACTGGCCCCCCCATTATAAGTCCCTAGTATATGGTACCTAGGTACCCAGGACATTGGGGTTCCAGGGGATCCCTGTGGGCTGCAGCATTTCTTTTGCCACCCATTGAGAGTCCATCCAAAGGCTTCTGCAGGACTGCCATTGCAGCCTGTGTGAAATAGTGCATGCACTATTTCACAGCCATTTTCACCTATATGTCTAACCTTCAGACCCTGAAGGCTAGGTGCAAAGTAACTGTATGAGGGTGCCCCTGCACTAGCAGAAGTGCCCCCCACGTCGCCCAGGCCCATTTTCCCAGACCTCGAGAGTGCGGGGATGCCATTTTACATGTGCACTGGACATAGGTCAATACCTATGTAAAGCTTCACAATGGTAATTCCAAATATGGCCAAGTAAGTTGTCTAACAACTGGGAATTGTATCCCAATACTGATTCCAGTATTGATTGCATAATCCCATGCACTCTGGGGGCTCCACAGTGGACCCCCAGTACTGCCATACCAGCCTTCTGAGGTTTTCCAGGCAGGCTGCTGCCACCTCACAGACAGGGTTCTGCCCTCCTGGGGTCTGGGCAGCCCAGTCCCAGGAAAACAGAACAAAGCATTTCCTCTGAGAGCACGGTGTTACACCCTCTCCCTTTGGAAATAGGTGTTACAGGCATGGGTGGGGTATCCACCCAGAGCCTCTGGAAATGCTTTGAAAGGCACAGATGGTGCCCTCCTTGCATAATCCAGTCTACACTGGTTCAGGGACCCCCAGTCCCTACTCTGGCATGAAACTGGACAAAGGAAAGGGGAGTGACCACTCACCTGTCCATCACCAGCCCAGGGGCGGTGCCCAGAGCTTCTCCAGTGTGTCCCTGGGTTTTGCCGACTTGGATTCCAAGGTTGTGGTGCACACTGGGAGCATCTGAGTGGCTAGTTCCAGCAGGTGACATCAGAGACCCCTCTTGATAGGTGCTTGCCTGGTTAGATGACCAATCCCCTTTTCAGGGCTTTTTAGGGTCTCTCCTCTGGGTGCTTCTTCAGATTCAAATAGCAAGACTCCAGCAGAAATCCTCTGCATCCTTTACTTCATCTTCTACTGACTGATCAACTGCTGACTGCTCTCAGCACGACGAGCGAGGTCCCTCGAATCCAGCGACTCTGTCCAAGTGACCCCCACAGTCCAGTGACTCTTCAGTCCAAGTTTGGTGGAGGTAAGTCCTTGCCTCACCTCGCTGGGCTGCATTGCTGGGAACCGCGACTTTGCAGCTACTCCGGCCCCTGTGCACTTCCGGCGGAAATCCTTTGTGCACAGCCAAGCCTGAGTCCACGGCACTCTAACCTGCATTGCACGACTTTCTAAGTTGGTCTCCGGCGACGTGGGACTCCTTTGTGCAACTTCGGCGAGCACCGTTTCACGCATCCTCGTAGTGCCTGTTTCTGGCACTTCTCCGGGTGCTACTTGCTTCAGAGAGGGCTCCTTGTCTTGCTCGACGTCCCCTCTTTCTGCTGGTCCAATTTGCGACCTCCTGGTCCCTCCTGGGCCTCAGCAGCGTCCAAAAACGCTAACCGCATGATTTGCAGCTAGCAAGGCTTATTGGCGTTCTTTCGGCGGGAAAACACTTCTGCACGACTCTCCACGGCGAGAGGGATCCGTCCACCAAAGGGGAAGTCTCTAGCCCTTTTCGTTCCTGCAGAAACCTCAGCTTCTTCTGTCCAGTAGAAGCTTCTTTGCACCCGCAGCTGGTATTTCCTGGGCATTTGCCCATCTCCGACTTGCTTGTGACTTTTGGACTTGGTCCCCTTGTTCCACAGGTACCCTAGATTGGAAATCCACAGTTGTTGCATTGCTGGTTTGTGTCTTTCCTGCATTATTCCTCTAACACGACTTCTTTGTCCTTAGGGGAACTTTAGTGCACTTTGCACTCACTTTTCAGGGTCTTGGGGAGGGTTATTTTTCTAACTCTCACTATTTTCTAATAGTCCCAGCGACCCTCTACAAGGTCACATAGGTTTGGGGTCTATTTGTGGTTCGCATTCCACTTTTGGAGTATATGGTTTGTGTTGCCCCTATCCCTATGTTTCCCCATTGCATCCTATTGTAACTATACATTGTTTGCACTGTTTTCTAAGACTATACTGCATATTTTTGCTATTGTGTATATATATCTTGTGTATATTTCCTATCCTCTCACTGAGGGTACACTCTAAGATACTTTGGCATATTGTCATAAAAATAAAGTACCTTTATTTTTAGTATAACTGTGTATTGTGTTTTCTTATGATATTGTGCATATGACACTAAGTGGTACTGTAGTAGCTTCACACGTCTCCTAGTTCAGCCTAAGCTGCTCTGCTAAGCTACCATTATCTATCAGCCTAAGCTGCTAGACACCCTATACACTAATAAGGGATAACTGGGCCTGGTGCAAGGTGCAAGTACCCCTTGGTACTCACTACAAGCCAGTCCAGCCTCCTACAGTTTCTTACTGTGTACCTACCTGTTTTAGTTACTAGTGTATGTATTGTGTGATTTACTTACCTCCTAAGGGAGTATAGTCTCCAAAGTATTGTCTTTCATGGGTGTGAGTACTGTGTGACTACAGTGGTATAGAAAGAGCTTTGCATTTCTACTAGTTCAGCCTTGGCTGCGCTGCCTACAGCTGCCTCTAGACAGCCTGGCTTCTAGACACTTGTAGGAAAGTACCATCTTGCCTGGCATGTTACCCCCATTTTTCACTGTATATATGTTGTTTTAGTTGTATGTGTCACTGGGACCCTGCTAGCCAGGGCCTCAGTGCTCATAAGTGTGCCTGAATGTGTTACCTGTGTTATGACTAACTGTCTCACTGAGGCTCTGCTAATCAGAACCTCAGTGGTTATGCTCTCTCATTTCTTTCAAATTGTCACTAACAGGCTAGTGACCAATTTTACCAATTTACATTGGCTTACTGGAACACCCTTATAATTCCCTAGTATATGGTACTGAGGTACCCAGGGTATTGGGGTTCCAGGAGATCCCTATGGGCTGCAGCATTTCTTTTGCCACCCATAGGGAGCTCTGACAATTCTTACACAGGCCTGCCACTGCAGCCTGAGTGAAATAACGTCCACGTTATTTCACAGCCATTTTACACTGCACTTAAGTAACTTATAAGTCACCTATATGTCTAACCTTTACCTGGTAAAGGTTAGGTGCAAAGTTACTTAGTGTGAGGGCACCCTGGCACTAGCCAAGGTGCCCCCACATTGTTCAGGGCCAATTCCCTGGACTTTGTGAGTGCGGGGACACCATTACACGCGTGCACTACATATAGGTCACTACCTATATGTAGCTTCACAATGGTAACTCCGAATATGGCCATGTAACATGTCTATGATCATGGAATTGCCCCCTCTATACCATCCTGGCATAGGTGGCACAATCCCATGATCCCAGTGGTCTGTAGCACAGGCCCTGGTACTGCCAAACTGCCTTTCCCGGGGTTTCCCTGCAGCTGCTGCTGCTGCCAACCCCTCAGACAGGCTTCTGCCCTCCTGGGGTCCAGCCAGGCCTGGCCCAGGATGGCAGAACAAAGGACTTCCGCTGAGAGAGGGTGTTACACCCTCTCCCTTTGGAAAATGGTGTGAAGGCAGGGGAGGAGTAGCCTCCCCCAGCCTCTGGAAATGCTTTCATGGGGACACATGGTGCCCATTTCTGCATAAGCCAGTCTACACCGGTTCAGGGACCCCTTAGCCCTGCTCTGGCGCGAAACTGGACAAAGGAAAGGGGAGTGACCACTCCCCTGACCTGTACCTCCCCTGGGAGGTGCCCAGAGCTCCTCCAGTGTGCTCCAGACCTCTGCCATCTTGGAAACAGAGGTGCTGCTGGCACACTGGACTGCTCTGAGTGGCCAGTGCCAGCAGGTGACGTCAGAGACTCCTTCTGATAGGCTCCTTCAGGTGTTGCTAGCCTATCTTCTCTCCTAAGTAGCCAAACCCTCTTTTCTGGCTATTTAGGGTCTCTGTCTTTGGGGATTCTGTAGATAACGAATGCAAGAGCTCATCCGAATTCCTCTGCATCTCTCTCATCACCTTCTGCCAAGGAATCGACTGCTGACCGCGCTGGAAGCCTGCAAAACTGCAACAAAGTAGCGAAGACGACTACTGCAACTCTGTAACGCTGATCCTGCCGCCTTCTCGACTGTTTTCCTGGTGGTGCATGCTGTGGGGGTAGTCTGCCTCCTCTCTGCACTAGAAGCTCCAAAGAAATCTCCCGTGGGTCGACGGAATCGTCCCCCTGCAACCGCAGGCACCAAAGAACTGCATCACCGGTACCCTGGGTCTCCTCTCAGCACGACGAGCGAGGTCCCTTGAATCCAGCAACTCTGTCCAAGTGACTCCCACAGTCCGGTGACTCTTCAGTCCAAGTTTGGTGGAGGTAACTCCTTGCCTCCCCACGCCAGACTGCATTGCTGGGAACCGCGACTTTTGCAGCTACTCCGGCCTCCGTGCACTTCCGGCGGAAATCCTTTGTGCACAGTCCAGCCTGGGTCCACGGCACTCTAACCTGCATTGCACGACCTCCTAAGTTGTCCTCCGTCGACGTGGGACTCCTTTGTGCGACTTCGGGTGAGCACCGTTTCACGCATCCTCGTAGTGCCTGTTTCTGGCACTTCTGCGGGTGCTGCCTGCTGCTGAGAGGGCTCCTTGTCTTGTTCGATGCCCTCTCTGTCCCCAGACGCAATTGGCGACATCCTGGTCCCTCCTGGGCCACAGCAGCATCCAAAAACACTAACTGCACGATTTGCAGCTAGCAAGGCTTGTTGGCGGTCTTTCGGCGGGAAAACACTTCTGCACGACTCTCCACGGCGTGGGGGATCCATCCTCCAAAGGGAAAGTCTCTAGCCCTTGTCGTTCCTGCAGAAACCACAGCTTCTACTGTCCAGTAGCAGCTTCTTTGCACCCACAGCTGGCATTTCCTGGGCATCTGCCCATCTCCGACTTGCTTGTGACTTTTGTACTTGGTCCCCTCGACTGGAAATCCATCGTTGTTGCATTGTTGGTTTGTGTCTTTCCTGCAGAATTCCCCTATCACGACTTCTATGTCCTTTGGGGAACTTTAGTGCACTTTGCACTCACTTTTCAGGGTCTTGGGGTGGGCTATTTTTCTAACCCTTACTATTTTCTAATAGTCCCAGCGACCCTCTACAAGGTCACATAGGTTTGGGGTCCATTCGTGGTTCGCATTCAACTTTTGGAGTATATGGTTTGTGTTGCCCCTATCCCTATGTGTCCCCATTGCATCCTATTGTAACTATACATTGTTTGCACTGTTTTCTAATACTATTACTGCATATTTTGGTATTGTGTACATATATCTTGTGTATATTTGCTATCCTCATACTGAGGGTACTCACTGAGATACTTTTGGCATATTGTCATAAAAATAAAGTACCTTTATTTTTAGTATATCTGTGTATTGTGTTTTCTTATGATATTGTGCATATGACACTAGTGGTACTGTAGGAGCTTCACTCGTCTCCTAGTTCAGCCTAAGCTGCTCTGCTAAGCTACCATTATCTATCAGCCTATGCTGCTAGACACCCAATACACTAATAAGGGATAACTGGGCCTGGTGCAAGGTGCAAGTACCCCTAGGTACTCACTACAAGCCAGTCCAGCCTCCTACATTGGTTGTGCAGCGGTGGGATAAGTGCTTTGAGACTACTTACCACTTTTGTCATTGTACTTTTCATAAGAGAAAAATATACAAAACAAGTTCAGTGTATGTACACCTAACCAAAAAGTTTTGCATTTATTTTCTCACCTCTTTTCTAAAGTGCTGAAAAGTACCTCTAAACTTTCTAAAAAGTTCTTAAAAGTTTAAAAAGTTTTTTTCCTGTCTTTCTAAAAGTTCTGAAAAACCTTTTTCTCTTTTTCTATCACTTAAACTCTTTCTAAAAAATGTCTGGCACAGGCCAAAATGTTGATCTGTCCAAACTTGCATATGATCACCTTAGCTGGAAAGGATCAAGGAGTCTCTGTGTAGAAAGAGGTTTGAGTGTAGGGAAGAATCCTTCTTTGGAATTATTGCTTAACATGCTTAGAGAACAAGATAAGACCAGAAGGGCCCCATCTGTTGAAAAAGTAGCCAATGGTTCCCAATCTGATCCAGGGACTCCCCTAGGAAAAGATTCAGGAAAGAAACTTCCTAGCCTGCCCATTACTAAACAGTCTAGTATAGTTGGTAATGATGAAGAGGTACACCATACAGATAGTGTTATCTCACATCATAGCAAAAGTATTGTTTCTCACCACAGTAGAAGTGATGTTTCTGTTAACCAAGCTGTTAGGGTGCCTTCTGTAAGGGATAGGTCTCCTTCTGTCCATTCTCACCACACTTCTGTTTCAAGGAATTTCTCTCCCACCCACCCTGATGACAGATTGTTAGAAAGGGAGCTCAATAGATTGAGAGTGGAACAAACCAGACTGAAGCTCAAGAAGCAACAGCTGGATTTGGATAGACAGTCCTTAGAAGTAGAGAAGGAAAGACAGAAGTTGGGTTTTGAAACCCATGGTGGCAGCAGCAGTATTCCCAATAGTCATCCTGCAAAAGAGCATGATTCTAGGAATCTGCACAAGATAGTTCCCCCTTATAAGGAGGGGGATGACATTAACAAGTGGTTTGCTGCACTTGAGAGGGCCTGTGTTGTACAGGATGTCCCTCAAAGGCAGTGGGCTGCTATCCTATGGCTATCATTTAGTGGAAAGGGTAGGGATAGGCTCCTTACTGTGAAAGAAAGTGATGCCAATAATTTAACAGTTCTTAAGAATGCACTCCTGGATGGTTATGGCTTAACCACTGAACAATACAGGATAAAGTTCAGAGACCAAAAAGGAGTCATCACAAGACTGGGTTGATTTCATTGACCATTCAGTGAAGGCCTTGGAGGGGTGGTTACATGGCAGTAAAGTTACTGATTATGACAGCCTGTATAACTTGATCCTGAGAGAGCATATTCTTAATAATTGTGTGTCTGATTTGTTGCCCCAGTACTTAGTGGACTCTGATCTGACCTCTCCCCAAGAAATGGGAAAGAAGGCAGACAAATGGGTCAGAACAAGGGTGAACAGAAATGTTCATACAGGGGGTGACAAAGATGGCAACAAGAAGAAGGATGGTAAGTCTTCTGACAAGGGTGGGGACAAATCTAAAAATGAGTCTTCATCAGGCCCACAAAAACACTCTGGTGGGGGTCCCAAATCCTCTTCAAATCAAAACAAAGAAAAGAAACCATGGTGCTATTTATGTAAAATAAAAGGCCATTGGACAACAGATCCCAGTTGTCCAAAGAAAAGCACCAAGCCTCCTACAACTACAACCCCTACTGCTACACCTAGTGTCCCTACTAATAGCAGTGGTGGTGGGAGCAAACCTACTAATAGCCAATCCAAGGGAGTAGCTGGGCTAACTTTTGGTAACTTAGTTGGGGTTGGTCTGATTAGGGAGACCACAGAGGCTGTGTTAGTCTCTGAGGGGGCTATTGATTTAGCCACCTTGGTTGCTTGTCCCCTTAACATGGATAAGTACAAGCAACTACCCCTAATAAATGGTGTTGAGGTTCAGGCCTACAGGGACACTGGTGCCAGTGTGACTATGGTCATAGAGAAACTGGTCCAGCCTGAACAACACCTACTTGGTCACCAGTACCAAGTAACCGATGCTCACAACAACACACTTAGCCACCCCATGGCTGTTGTAAATCTCAACTGGGGCGGGTTACTGGTCCAAAGAAAGTTGTGGTAGCCTCAGATTTACCTGTAGACTGTCTACTAGGAAATTATTTGGAGACATCAGCTTGGTCAGATGTGGAGTTGGAGGCCCATGCAGCAATGCTGGGCATCCCAGGGCATATTTTTGCTTTAACCAGGGCTCAGGCCAAAAAGCAAAAAGGACAGGGTGACTTGGATCCTGGAAGAATGGACCAAGTGCTCCCTAAAGCTAGGGCTAGTGGAAGTAAAGCACTTCCTACTATCCCTCCCTCTACAGTGGATTCTACTTCTGAGGAAGAAGAATTTCCACCCTGTGCAGAACCTACACCAGAGGAGCTGGAAGCAGACACTGCTGAGCTTTTGGGTGAAGGGGGGCCTGCCAGGGAGGAGCTGAGTGTGGCACAGCATACCTGTCCCACACTAGAGGGTCTAAGACAGCAAGCTGTCAAACAAGCTAATGGGGATGTCAGTGACTCTCACAGAGTTTACTGGGAGGACAACCTCTTGTACACTGAAGCAAGGGATCCTAAGCCTGGAACTGCCAGGAGGTTAGTGATTCCTCAGGAGTACAGAAAGTTCCTCCTAACTCTAGCCCACGACATTCCCCTAGCTGGACATCTGGGACAAATGAAAACTTGGGACAGGCTTGTTCCCTTGTTTCATTGGCCTAGAATGTCTGAGGACACAAAATAATTTTGTAAGTCCTGTGAAACCTGTCAATCCAGTGGCAAGACAGGTGGCACCCCAAAGGCACCCCTTATTCCACTGCCTGTGGTTGGGGTTCCCTTTGAAAGGGTAGGGGTTGACATAGTTGGCCCCCTTGACCCTCCTACTGCTTCAGGCAATAGGTTTATCTTGGTGGTAGTGGACCATGCCACAAGATATCCTGAAGCAATTCCTTTAAGGACCACTACAGCACCTGCAGTGGCAAAGGCCTTCCTGGGAATATTTTCCAGGGTGGGCTTCCCAAAGGAAGTAGTATCAGACAGGGGAAGCAATTTCATGTCTGCTTACTTAAAGGCCATGTGGAAGGAGTGTGGTGTGACTTACAAGTTCACTACACCCTATCATCCACAAACAAATGGACTGGTGGAGAGATTTAACAAAACTCTCAAAGGCATGATTATGGGACTCCCTGAAAAACTCCGCAGGAGATGGGATATCCTTTTACCATGCCTCCTTTTTGATTACAGGGAGGTACCCCAGAAAGGAGTGGGCTTCAGCCCCTTTGAACTCCTCTTTGGACACCCTGTTAGGGGTCCACTAACACTTGTCAAGGAGGGTTGGGAACAACCTTTAAAAGCTCCAAAGCAAGATATTGTGGATTATGTACTTCGCCTCAGATCAAGGATGGCTGAGTATATGAAAAAGGCCAGTAAAAACCTCCAGGCCAGCCAAGAGCTCCAGAAGCAATGGCATGATCAGAAGGCTGTTTTGGTTCAGTACCAACCAGGGCAGAAAGTGTGGGTCTTGGAGCCTGTGGCCCCAAGAGCACTCCAAGATAAATGGAGTGGACCCCACATAATTGTTGAAAAGAAGGGTGAAGTCACCTACTTAGTTGACTTAGGCACTGCCAGGAGTCCCCTTAGAGTGCTCCATGTCAATCACCTGAAACCCTACTATGACAGGGCTGATCTCACCCTGCTCATGGCAACAGATGAGGGACAGGAAGAAGACAGTGATCCTCTACCTGATCTCTTCTCTTCCTCAGAACAAGATGCTCTAATGGAAGGGGTAGTTTTGGCTGATTGTCTTACTGCTGAGCAGAAAGACCATTGCATAAATCTCCTGGGTCAGTTTTCTGAACTCTTCTCTACTGTGCCAGGTACCACTTCTTGGTGTGAGCACACTATAGATACTGGAGACAGCTTGCCTGTCAAAAGTAAGATCTTTAGGCAGCCTGACCATGTCAGAGACTGCATAAAGCAAGAGGTGCAGAAAATGTTAGAACTAGGAGTGGTTGAGCACTCTGAAAGTCCATGGGCTTCTCCTGTGGTACTTGTACCAAAACCTCATTCCAAGGATGGAAAGAAGGAAATTAGGTTTTGTGTAGACTACAGAGGTCTCACCCAGGTAACCAAAACTGATGCTCACCCTATACCCAGGGCAGATGAGCTCATAGATACACTGGCATCTGCCAAGTATCTAAGCACTTTTGACTTGACTGCAGGGTATTGGCAGATCAAATTATCAGAAGATACTAAACCTAAAACTGCATTTTCAACCATTGGAGGCCATTACCAATTCACAGTAATGCCTTTTGGATTGAAAAATGCACCTGCCACTTTTCAAAGGTTGGTGAACACAGTCCTGCAAGGGCTGGAAGCTTTTAGTGCAGCATATCTGGACGATATAGCTGTCTTTAGCTCCAGTTGGGATGATCACCTGGTCCACCTATGGAAAGTTTTAGAGGCCCTGCAAAAGGCAGGCCTCACTATCAAGGCTTCAAAGTGCCAGATAGGGCAGGGGAAGGTGGTTTATCTGGGACACCTTGTTGGTGGGGAACAGATTGCACCACTTCAGGGGAAAATCCAAACTATTATAGATTGGGTTCCCCTACTACTCAGACTTAGGTGAGAGCCTTCCTAGGCCTCACTGGGTATTACAGGAGGTTCATTAAGAACTATGGCTCCATTGCAGCCCCTCTTAATGACCTCACATCCAAGAAAATGCCTAAAAAGGTATTATGGACAGCAAACTGTCAGAAAGCTTTTGAGGAGCTGAAGCAGGCCATGTGCTCTGCACCTGTCCTGAAAAGCCCTTGTTACTCTAAAAAATTCTATGTCCAAACTGATGCATCTGCATTAGGAGTAGGGGCAGTCCTATCACAACTTAATTCTGAGGGCCAGGATCAACCTGTTGCTTTTATTAGTAGGAGGTTGACCCCTAGAGAAAAGCGTTGGTCTGCCATTGAGAGGGAGGCCTTTGCTGTGGTCTGGGCCCTGAAGAAGTTGAGGCCATACCTGTTTGGCACTCACTTCATTGTTCAGACAGACCACAAACCTCTAATTTGGCTAAAACAAATGAAAGGTGAAAATCCTAAATTGTTGAGGTGGTCCATATCCCTACAGGGAATGGACTATACAGTGGAACATAGACCTGGGAGTAGCCACTCCAATGCAGATGGACTCTCCAGATATTTCCACTTAGACAATGAAGACTCATCAGGTCATGGCTAGTCTTATTGTCCTTCGTTTGGGGGGGGGGTTGTGTAGGAAAGTACCATCTTGCCTGGCATGTTACCCCCATTTTTCACTGTATATATGTTGTTTTAGTTGTATGTGTCACTGGGACCCTGCTAGCCAGGGCCCCAGTGCTCATAAGTGTGCCTGAATGTGTTACCTGTGTTATGACTAACTGTCTCACTGAGGCTCTGCTAATCAGAACCTCAGTGGTTATGCTCTCTCATTTCTTTCAAATTGTCACTAACAGGCTAGTGACCAATTTTACGAATTTACATTGGCTTACTGGAACACCCTTATAATTCCCTAGCATATGGTACTGAGGTACCCAGGGTATTGGGGTTCCAGGAGATCCCTATGGGCTGCAGCATTTCTTTTGCCACCCATAGGGAGCTCTAACAATTCTTACACAGGCCTGCCACTGCAGCCTGAGTGAAATAACGTCCACGTTATTTCACAGCCATTTTACACTGCACTTAAGTAACTTATAAGTCACCTATATGTCTAACCTTTACCTGGTAAAGGTTAGGTGCAAAGTTACTTAGTGTGAGGGCACCCTGGCACTAGCCAAGGTGCCCCCACATTGTTCAGGGCCTATTCCCCGGACTTTGTGAGTGCGGGGACACCATTACACGCGTGCACTACATATAGGTCACTACCTATATGTAGCTTCAGAATGGTAACTCCGAATATGGCCATGTAACATGTCTATGATCATGGAATTGCCCCCTCTATACCATCCTGGCATAGTTGGCACAATCCCATGATCCCAGTGGTCTGTAGCACAGGCCCTGGTACTGCCAAACTGCCTTTCCCAGGGTTTCCCTGCAGCTGCTGCTGCTGCCAACCCCTCAGACAGGCTTCTGCCCTCCTGGGGTCCAGCCAGGCCTGGCCCAGGATGGCAGAACAAAGGACTTCCTCTGAGAGAGGGTGTTACACCCTCTCCCTTTGGAAAATGGTGTGAAGGCAGGGGAGGAGTAGCCTCCCCCAGCCTCTGGAAATGCTTTCATGGGTACACATGGTGCCCATTTCTGCATAAGCCAGTCTACACCGGTTCAGGGACCCCTTAGCCCTGCTCTGGCGCGAAACTGGACAAAGGAAAGGGGAGTGACCACTCCCCTGATCTGTACCTCCCCTGGGAGGTGCCCAGAGCTCCTCCAGTGTGCTCCAGACCTCTGCCATCTTGGAAACAGAGGTGCTGCTGGCACACTGGACTGCTCTGAGTGGCCAGTGCCAGCAGGTGACGTCAGAGACTCCTTCTGATAGGCTCCTTCAGGTGTTCCTAGCCTATCTTCTCTCCTAAGTAGCCAAACCCTCTTTTCTGGCTATTTAGGGTCTCTGTCTTTGGGGATTCTGTAGATAACGAATGCAAGAGCTCATCCGAGTTCCTCTGCATCTCTCTCTTCACCTTCTGCCAAGGAATCGACTGCTGACCGCGCTGGAAGCCTGCAAAACTGCAACAAAGTAGCGAAGACGACTACTGCAACTCTGTAACGCTGATCCTGCCGCCTTCTCGACTGTTTTCCTGGTGGTGCATGCTGTGGGGGTAGTCTGCCTCCTCTCTGCACTAGAAGCTCCGAAGAAATCTCCCGTGGGTCGACGGAATCGTCCCCCTGCAACCGCAGGCACCAAAGAACTGCATCACCGGTACCCTGGGTCTCCTCTCAGCACGACGAGCGAGGTCCCTTGTATCCAGCAACTCTGTCCAAGTGACTCCCATAGTCCAGTGACTCTTCAGTCCAAGTTTGGTGGAGGTAAGTCCTTGCCTCCCCACGCCAGACTGCATTGCTGGGAACTGCGACTTTTGCAGCTACTCCGGCCTCCGTGCACTTCCGGCGGAAATCCTTTGTGCACAGTCCAGCCTGGGTCCACGGCACTCTAACCTGCATTGCACGACCTCCTAAGTTGTCCTCCGTCGACGTGGGACTCCTTTGTGCGACTTCGGGTGAGCACCGTTTCACGCATCCTCGTAGTGCCTGTTTCTGGCACTTCTGCGGGTGCTGCCTGCTGCTGAGAGGGCTCCTTGTCTTGCTCGACGCCCTCTCTGTCCCCAGACGCAATTGGCGACATCCTGGTCCCTCCTGGGCCACAGCAGCATCCAAAAACACTAACCGCACGATTTGCAGCTAGCAAGGCTTGTTGGCAGTCTTTCGGCGGGAAAACACTTCTGCACGACTCTCCACGGCGTGGGGGATCCATCCTCCAAAGGGGAACTCTCTAGCCCTTGTCGTTCCTGCAGAAACCACAGCTTCTACTGTCCAGTAGCAGCTTCTTTGCACCCACAGCTGGCATTTCCTGGGCATCTGCCCATCTCCGACTTGCTTGTGACTTTTGTACTTGGTCCCCTTGTTCCACAGGTACCCTCGACTGGAAATCCATCGTTGTTGCATTGTTGGTTTGTGTCTTTCCTGCAGAATTCCCCTATCACGACTTCTATGTCCTTTGGGGAACTTTAGTGCACTTTGCACTCACTTTTCAGGGTCTTGGGGTGGGCTATTTTTCTAACCCTTACTATTTTCTAATAGTCCCAGCGACCCTCTACAAAGTCACATAGGTTTGGGGTCCATTCGTGGTTCGCATTCCACTTTTGGAGTATATGGTTTGTGTTGCCCCTATCCCTATGTGTCCCCATTGCATCCTATTGTAACTATACATTGTTTGCACTGTTTTCTAATACTATTACTGCATATTTTGGTATTGTGTACATATATCTTGTGTATATTTGCTATCCTCATACTGAGGGTACACACTGAGATACTTTTGGCATATTGTCATAAAAATAAAGTACCTTTATTTTTAGTATATCTGTGTATTGTGTTTTCTTATGATATTATGCATATGACACTAGTGGTACTGTAGGAGCTTCACTCGTCTCCTAGTTCAGCCTAAGCTGCTCTGCTAAGCTACCATTATCTATCAGCCTATGCTGCTAGACACCCTATACACTAATAAGGGATAACTGGGCCTGGTGCAAGTACCCCTAGGTACTCACTACAAGCCAGTCCAGCCTCCTACAACACTGACTACATTTCAATATTAAGGAATAGCTGAACCTGATATAAGGTGTAAATACCTTGGGTACCCAATACAAACCAGGCCAGCTTCCTACACTTTTTGGAGCTAGAAAAAAAAAATTGTAACACAAGTCCTAATTATGTTAAGTTTTTACATTCTAAACTTCAGAGACTTAACCCAAGGCACTAATAGTTAATTTTAAGATTTTTTTTTTTTAAATGACCAATCAAAAAATGCAATTTTAACTAGAGGCAATTTTTGGATTTACTTGTGTAGTCACGTATTGACCAAGTGGTATCAGCAAATGCAAAGTCGCAGATCCCACCACTGACCTACCAGTGTGGGAAGCTGGCTCTCTATATGGTGCACTAAAAAGAATTACACTATGCCAAGTCCAGTGGATCCCCCACTTGGTTTACAGAGGAAAAAGTAGATAGTACTAATGCTGATTTTATTTTCTATTTTTTTAATGATAGTGTGGGCGAGCAGTTAGGCTTATCAGAGGTCTGTGCTAAGCATTTGTTGTACTCAGAGGCAATAAATGAGACACACGCCAAAAATTAATCAAAGACCAATTTAGAAAAAAACTTTTTTATATATGTTTTGAAACCAAGAACTTAAAGGAGTAAGTACTGTTTTTGTTAAGAATTTTCACAGGTGAGTAAACTGTTCAAACCTGTGTGCTTTTACACAATGCAATCCTATGGAAGGAAAAGTCAGTGAGGCATAAAGGTAGATACAGTCAGTTTCATGGGTTCACCTTCAGGATTTGAAGTCATAGTGGGCCAAGGTCCAAACAACTACCAGCAGTTCTTCTGGAGGCACCTAGATTTCACCAGGAGCAGGACGCTGGTGAGGTTGTAACTGGGCGTGCGATGGTGAAAAAGGGCTGCCTGGAAACAGGCTGCACAGGAGGACTTGGGGACAAGTCAGAGAGCTCCCAGACGGGGTTTGGGTCGCAAGGTGACTTAGAGCAAGGGGGCACAGCCAGATCTTTGGTGGCCGGGCAGAGTGGTTAGGGCAACTGGGCTGGTGCGCAAAGACGCTCCTCGCGGTTAGGGGCCAACACTTGGCAGGGGCACTACACTCACTAGTAGTTGGTTAGATGTGCAGGGAGGAACCTCTGAGGTGCCCACTGGGTGCATGTATTAATAAATCCATCACTGTGATTAGTGTGGGTTTATTAATGTGAGAAGTTTGATATCAAACATCCCTATTTGTAGGAAAGTAGGATCTTTCTGTCAGTTTCCCCCACTTTTTCCCTGGTGTCCATATATTTTGACTGTAGTCCACTGGGATCCTGCTACCCAGGACCTCACTGTAGGAAGCTGGCCTGGCTTATAGTGGGTATCTTGTGGTACTTAAACCCTGTGCCGGGTCCAGTTATCCCTTATTAGTAGAATAGAAGTGTTTCGAGCCGCTTAGGCTGATAGAAGGTAGCTATGGCAAAGCAGCTTAGGCTGAACTAGGAGACATGCAAAGCTCCTACTATACCACTTATATCATATAGCACAATATCATAAGAAAACACAATACTCAGAGTTACTAAAAATAAAGGTACTTTATTCTAGTGACAATATGCCAAAAGTATCTCAGAGGATACCCTCACGTAGGAGGTAAGTAATATACACAAATTATATGTACACAAACCCAAAACAGGTTAGTAACAGTAAGAAAAGTAGTGCAAACAATGTAGAAACACAATAGGATGCATTAGGTGAACATAGGTCTAGGGGCAACACAAACCATATACTCCAAAAGTGGAATGTGAATCACGACTGGACTCCAGACCTATGGGAGCTTGTAGAGGGTCGCTGGGACTGTAAGAAAACAGTCAGGGTGTCCAAGATACCCCACCCCAAGACCCTGAAAAGTAGGAGTAAAGTTCCCCTACTACCCCAAAAGGACACAATAGTCGTGATAGGGGGATTCCGCAAGAACCACAAACATCAGCAAAGCACTGAAGACAGATTCCTGGACCTGAGGACCTGCAAGGCAAGTGGACCAAGTCCAAGAGTCGCGATAGTGTCCAAGGGGGGGGCAGAAGCCCAGGAAGCCCCAGATGAAGGTGCAAAAGGGCTGACTCCGGGTGGAAGAAGCCAAAGACTCTGCAACAACAAAAAGGGCTAGGAACTTCTCCTTTGGAAGGAAGATGTCCCACGGCGTGCTGGATGTTTCAGAAGTGTTTCCACACAGAAATGCTGCAAACAAGCCTTGCTAGCTGCAAGGGTCGCGGTAGAGGTTTTTGGGTGCTGCTGGGGACCAGGAAGGACCAGGATGTTGCCCCATGGAGGAGGAGACAGAGGGGGCGCTCAGCAACTCAGAGAGCCCCCACACAAGTAACGGAACAGGCACTTGGAAGATCTGAGGACATCGGTCGACTCAGAGTCACAAAGGAGGGTCCCACGACGTCGGAGTCCAACTCAGCAAGTTGGGCAATGCAGGACAGAGTGCTGGGGACCCAGGCTAGGCTGTGCACAAAGGAAGTCCTGGAAAAGTGCACAGAAGCCAGAGTAGCTGCAAATCACGCAGTACACAGTTTTGCTGCCTCGTGTGGGGAGGCAAGGACTTACCTCCACCAAACTTGGACTGAAGGACCACTAGACTGTGGGGGTCACTTGGATCCAGCTCCTGTGTTCCAGAGACCACGCTTGTCGGGATGAGAGGGGACCCAGAGGACTGGTGATGCAGAAGGTTGATGCCTGCGTTAGCAGGGGGAAGAGTCTGTCAACCCACAGGAGATTTCTTTGAGATTTCCAGTGCAGGGTGAAGGCAGACAGCCCTCAGAGCATGCACCACCAGGAAGCAGTCGAGAAAGCCGGCAGGATTAGGCGCTACATTGTTACTGGTAGTCGTCTTGCTACTTTGTTTAGGTTTTCCAGGCGTCCTGGAGCAGTCAGTGGTCGATCCTTGGCAGAAGTCAAAGAGGGAAGTGCAGAGGAACTCTGGTGAGCTCTTGCATTCGTTATCTGAAGAATACCCCAAAGAAGAGACCCTAAATAGCCAGAAAAGGAGGTGAGGCTACCAAGAAATGAGGATTGGCTACCAAGAGAGGTAAGAGCCTATCAGAGGGGCCCTCTGATGTCATCTGCTGGCACTGGCCACTCAGAGCAGTCCAGTGTGCCCCAACACCTCTGAATCCACGAAGGCAGAGGTCTGGGACACACTGGAGGAGCTCTGGGCACATCCCCTGGAGGTACTGGTCAGGGGAGTGGTCACTCCCCTTTCCTTTCTCCAGTTTCGTGCCAGAGCAGGGCTAGGGGATCCTTGAACGGGTGTAGACTGGCTTATGCAGAGATGGGCACCATCTGTGCCCATCAAAGCATTTCCAGAGGCTGGGGTAGGCTACTACTCCCCAGCCCTTCACAACTATTTCCAAATGAAGTGTAACACCCTATCTCAGAGGAAATCCTTTGTTCTGCCTTCCTGGGCCGGGTCTGCCCAGATCCAAGGAGGGCAGAATCCTGTCTGTGGGGTTGGCAGCAGTAGCAGCTGCAGTGGAAACCCCAGAAAGGCAGTTTGGCAGTATCAGGGTTCTGTGCTAGAGATCCGGGGGATCATGGAATTGTCCCCCCAATACCAGAATGGTATTGGGGTGACAATTCCATGGTCTTAGACATGTTACCTGGCCATGTTCGGAGTTACCATTGTGACGCTATACATAGTTAGTGACCTATGTATAGTGCTCACGTGTAATGGTGTCCCCGCACTCACAAAGTTCGGGGAAATTGCCCTGAACGATGTGGGGTCACCTTGGCTAGTGCTAGGGTGCCCACACACCAAGTAACTTGGCACCCAACCTTCACTAAGTGAAGGTTAGACATATAGGTGACTTATAAGTTACTTATGTGCAGTGAAAAATGGCTGTGAAATAACGTGGACGTTATTTCACTCAGGCTGCAGTGGCAGGCTTGTGTAAGAATTGTCTGAGCTCCCTATGGGTGGCAAAAGAAATGCTGCAGCCCATAGGGATCTCCTGGAACCCCAATACCCTGGGTACCTAAGTACCATATACAAGGGAATTATATGGGTGTACCAGTGTGCCAATGAGAATTGGTAAATTTAGTCACTAGCATGAAGTGACAATTTTAGAAAGCAGAGAGAGCATAAACACTGAGGTTCTGGTTAGCAGAGCCTCAGTGATACAGTTAGGCACCACACAGGGAACACATATAGGGCATACACTATGAGCACTGGGGTCCTGCCTAGCAGGATCTCAGTGACACAAGGGCAAAAACAAACATACATACAGTGAAAATGGGGGTAACATGCCAGCCGAGATGGTACTTTCCTACACAACCCTCCCCCCCCCCCCCAAACCAAGGATAATAAGACTAGCCTTGTCCAGGTGAGTCTTCATTGTCTAAGTGGAAATATCTGGAGAGTCCATCTGCATTGGAGTGGGTATTTCCAGGTCTATGTTCCACTGTATAGTCCATTCCCTGTAGAGATATGGACCACCTCAACAATTTAGGGTTTTCATCTTTCATTTGTTTTAGCCAAAGTAGAGGTTTGTTGTCTATCTGAACAATAAAGTGAGTACCAAACAGGTATGGTCTCAACTTTTTCAGTGCCCAGACCACTGCAAAGGCCTCCCTCTCTATGGCAGACCAACGCTTTTCTCTAGGGGTCAACCTTCTACTAATAAAAGCAACTGGTTGGTTCTGGCCCTCAGAATTCAATTGTGATAGTACTCCCCCTACCCCTAATTCAGATGCATCAGTTTGAACAATTAATTTCTTGGAGTAACATGGGCTTTTTAGGACAGGTGCAGAGCACGTGGCCTGTTTGAGCTCCTCAAAAGCTTTCTGACAGCTAGCTGTCCATAACACCTTCTTAGGCATTTTCTTGCTAGTGAGATCATTAAGAGGGGCTGTCATGGAGCCCTAATTCTTGATGAATCTCCTATAGTACCCTGTGAGGCCTAAAAAGGCTCTCACCTGGGTCTGAGTTGTAGGGGGGACCCAATGTATGATAGTTTGCATTTTCCCCTGTAGTGGTGCAATCTGTTCTCCACCAACCAGGTGGCCCAGATACACCACTTTCCCCTGCCCTATCTGGCACGTTGAGGCCTTGATATTGAGGCCTGCCTTTTGCAGGGCCTCCAAAACTTTCCATAGGTGGACCAGGTGATCATCCCAGGTTGAGCTAAAGACAGCAATATCATCTAGATATGCTGCACTGAAAGCCTCCAACCATTGCAGGACTGTGTTCACCAACCTCTGAAAAGTGGCAGGTGCATTTTTCAAACCAAAGGGCATTACTGTGAATTGGTAGTGCCCTCTAATGGTAGAAAATGCAGTCTTGGGTTTAGCATCTTCTGCCAATACCCTGCAGTTAGACCAAAAGTGCTAAGATACTTGGCAGAAGCCAGTGTATCAATGAGCTCATCTGCCCTGGGTATAGGGTGAGCATCAGTTTTGGTTACCTGATTGAGCCCTCTGTAATCTACACAAAACCTCATCTCTCTCTCTTTCCATCTTTGGTGTGAGGTTTTGGTACAAGCACCACTGAGCTAGCCCAGGGGCTTTCAGAAGGTTCAATCACCCCTAAGTCCAACATTTTCCGCACCTCTTGTTTAATACAGTCCCTGACATGGTCAGGCTGTCTATAAATTTTACTTTTGACAAGCAGGCTGTCTCCAGTGTCAATTGTATGTTCACACCAGGATGTTGTACCTGGTACAGGTGAAAAGAGGTCTGAAAACTGGCTTAGGAGATTGATGCGGTTGTCTTTCTGTACTGCAGTCAGACAATCTGCTAAAACTACTCCCTCCACTTAAGGCATCTGCTTCAGTGGTGGAGAAGAGATCAGGGAGAGGGTCACTCTCTTCTTCCTGTCCCTCATCTGTTGCCATGACCAGGGTGAGATCAGCCCTGTCATAGTAGGGTTTTAGGCAGTTGACATGAATCACCCTAAGGGGACTCCTGGCAGTGCCCAGGTCTACCAAATAGGTAACCTCACCCTTCTTTTCAACAATTAGATGGGGTCCACTCCATTTGTCCTGGAGTGCTCTTGGGGCCACAGGCTCCAATACCCACACCTTCTGTCCTGGTTGGTACTGAGTCAGGACAGCCTTCTGGTCATGCCATTGCTTTTGCAGCTCCTGGCTGGCCTGAAGGTTTTTACTGGCCTTTTTCATATACTCAGCCATTCTGGATCTTAGGTCAAGTACATAGTCTAGTACGTCCTGTTTAGGAGCTTTTAAAGGTTGTTCCCAACCCTCCTTCACAAGAGCAAGTGGACCTCTTACAGGGTGCCCAAAGAGGAGTTCAAAGGGGCTGAAGCCCACTCCTTTCTGGGGTACCTCCCTGTAAGCAAAAAGGAGGCAAGGTAACGGGACACCCCATCTCCTTCTGAGTTTTTCAGGGAGTCCCATTATCATACCTTTGAGAGTTTTATTAAACCTCTCAACCAGACCATTTGTTTGTGGATGGTAAGGGGTGGTGAACTTGTAGGTAACACCACACTCCTTCCACATTGCTTTTAGGTATGCAGACATGAAGTTGCTACCTCTGTCTGACACCACCTCTTTAGGAAAACCCACTCTGGAAAAGATTCCCAGAAGGGCCTTTGCCACTGCAGGAGCTGTAGTGGTCCTTAAAGGTATGGCTTCAGGATATCTTGTGGTGTGGTCCACGCCCACCAAGATAAATCTATTTTCTGAAGCAGTTGGAGGGTCAAGGGGGCCAACTATGTCAACCCCTACCATTTCAAAGGGCACCCCAACCACTGGAAGTGGAATTAGAGGGGCCTTTGGAGTGCCACCAGTCTTGCAACTGGCTTGGCAGGTCACACAAGAATTACAAAAGTATTTTGTGTCCTCTGACATATGAGGCCAGTGAAACAAGGGGACAACAGGGGAAGAAACTCTCTGTACTGCAGGGGAATGATAAATCTCCTGGCAGCTCCAGGTTTTGGGTCCTTTGACTCTGTGTACAAGAGGTTGTCTTACCAGTACACCCTATGACTGTCAATGACATCCCCATTCTGCTGTTTGACAGCTTGCTGTCTGAGACCCTCTAATGTGGCACAGGTTAGCTGTGCCACACTCAGCTCTTCCCTGGCAGGCCCCCTTGCACCGAAAAGCTCAGCAGTGTCTGCTGCCAACTCCTCTGGTGTAGGTTCTGCACAGGGAGAGGATTCCTCTTCCTCAAAACGGGAATCATCTGTAGAGGGAGGGATAGTGGGTAGGGATTCACCCTTTCTACCCCTAGCTTTAGGGAGCACTTGGTCCATTGTTCTAGGATCCAAGTTACCCTGTCCTTTTTGCTTCGTGGCCTGAGCCCTTGTCAAAGCAAAAATATGCCCAGGAATGCCCAGCATTGCTGCATGAGCCTCCAAATCCACTTCTGCCCAAGCTGATGTCTCCAAATCGTTTCCTAGTAGACAGTCTACAGGTAAATCAGTGGCTACCACAACTTTCTTTGGACCAGTAAACCCCCCCCCCAGTTGAGATTCACAACAGCCATGGGGTGGCTAAGAGTGTTGTTATGAGCGTCTGTCACTTGGTACTGCTGACCAAGTAGGTGTTGATCAGGGTGGACCAGTTTTTCTATCACCATAGTTACACTGGTTCCTGTGTCCCTGTAGGCCTCAACCTCAACACCATTGATTAGGGGAAGTTGCTTGTACTTACCCATATTAAGGGGACAATCAACCAAGGTGGCAAAATCAATGCCACCTTCAGATAATAAAACAGCCTCTGTGGTCTCCCTAACAAGACCAACCCCAACTACATTGCCAATAGTGAGCCCAGCTACACCCTTGGATTGGCTATTAGTAGTAGATTTCCCACCACCACTGCTATTACTAGGGGCACTAGAATTTGCAGCAGGGGTTGTGGTGGTGGGAGCTTTGGTGTTTTTCTTTGGACAAGTGGAATCACTTGCCCAATGGCCTTTAACTTTACACAAATAACACCAAGGCTTTTACTGATTATTATTAGAAGAGGATTTGGACCCGCCACCAGAGGATTTGTGTGTGCCTGATGAAGACTCAGAATGCTTACTTTTGTTCCCACCCTTCTCAGAAGACTTACAATGCTTCTTCTTGCCACCCTTGTCATCCCGTTTGAACTTTTCTGTTCACCCTTGTTCTGACCCATTTGTCTGCCTTCTTTCCCAATTCTTGGGGAGAGGTCAGATCAGAGTCCACTAGGTACTGGTGCAACAAGTCAGACACACAATTGTTAAGAATATGCTCTCTCAGAATAAGATTATACAGGCTTTCATAGTCAGAAACCTTACTGCCATGCGACCACCCTTCCAAGGCCTTCACTGAACAGTCCACAAAATCTGTCCAGTCTTGAGAAGACTCTTTTCTGGTGTCTCTGAACTTAATCCTGTATTGTTCAGTGGTTAAGCCAAATCCATCCAAGAGTGCATCTTTCAAAACTTTGTAATTATTGGCATCACTTTCTCTGACAGTAAGGAGCCTATCCCTACCTTTTCCAGAGAAAGATAGCCACAAAATAGCAGCCCACTTCCTTTGAGGGACCAAATGTACCATACAGGCCCTCTCAAGTGCAGCAAACCACTTATTAATGTCATCCCCCTCCTTGTAAGAGGGGACTATCTTGTGCAGATTCCTGGAATCTTGCTCTTTAACTGGATTGCTATCCGAAATGCTGCTGCCACCATGGGGAACTAACCCCAACCTCTGTCTTTCCTTCTCTATGTCTAGGGATTCCCTATCCAAGGCCAGCTGCTGCTGTTTAAGCTTCAGTCTGGTCTCTTCTACCCTCAGCTTTTTGAGTTCCCTTTCTAACAAGTTATCCTCAGGGTGGGTGGGTTGGGAATTTTTAGACACAGAGGAAATGTGGGAAGTTTCAGAGAGAGAGCTGTCCCTAACTGTCTGGACCCTAGTAACCTGGCCTCTAGGGGTGAAAGATGCCCTACTGGTGTGGGACCCTCTAACACTACCAGTGTCACTAGGTGCCCTGCTAGGGGGCAGGACTTCGTAAGAACCCTCCCTAGCTTCCTCATGGAACTCCTTTGAGTCTGACTGGGAAGCTTCCCCATTTTCTAACCTCTCCAGAGATGGGCCAGACTGGTTCTGGTCATCCACAATGAGCATGTTAAAGAGAAACTCTTTTGTAGGATTCAAACGTCTATCCAGACAGAAACCCCTCAAACTTTTATAGTTCAAACTCTCATATGTTGCATTAACAGTTTTGGGAGTGGGATCTACAACAGACATGATAGTAAAGGTTTAAGGATAGTAAGAGAAAAAGTTTTAGAACTTTAGAAAGCACATAAAAAAACTTTTTCAAACTTTGCAAAAACTTTTAGAAGTTTTCAAAACTTTTCAGAAACTTTGTTTAAAGTTTTAGAATGGAAAAGTAACCTTTTTTGGTTAAGTGTACATATACTGAACTATTTGGTATAAGATGTTCTTATGAAAAGCACCAAATGACAAAGTGGTAAAGCAGTTACAAGTACTTATCCCACTGCTGCCACCAATGTAGGAGGTTGGCCTGGCTTATAGTGGGTACCTTGTGGTACTTACACCCTGTGCCAGGCCCAGTTATCCCTTATTAGTAGAATAGAGGTGTTTCTAGCAGCTTAGGCTGATAGAAGGTAGCTATGGCAAAGCAGCTTAGGCTGAACTAGGAGACATGCAAAGCTCATACTATACCACTTATATCATATAGCACAATATCATAAGAAAACACAATACTCAGAGTTACTAAAAATAAAAGTACTTTATTTTTATTACAATATGCCAAAAGTATCTCAGAGAATACCCTCACTTAGGAGGTAAGTAATATACACAAGGTATATGTACACAAACCCAAAACAGGTAAGTAACAGTATGAAAAGTAGTGCAAATAATGTAGAATCACAATAGGATCCAATAGGTGAACATAGGTCTATGGGCAACACAAACCATATACTCCAAAAGTGGAATGCGAATCACGAATGGAAACCAGACCTATGGGAGCTTGTAGAGGGTTGCTGGGACTGTAAGAAAACAGCCAGGGTGTCCAAGATACCTGTAGGAAAATACCATCTTGCCTGGCATGTTACTCCCATATTTCACTGTATATATGTTGTTTTAGTCTATGTGTCACTGGGACCCTGCCTGGCAGGGCCCCAGTGCCCATAAGTATGTGCCCTGTATGTGTTCCCTGTGTGATGCCTAACTGTCTCACTGAGGCTCTGCTAACCAGAACCTCAGTGGTCATGCTCTCTCTGCTTTCCAAATTTGTCACTAACAGGCTAGTGACTAAATTTACCAATTCACATTGGCATACTGGTACACCCATATAATTCCCTAGTATATGGTACTGAGGTACCCAGGGTATTGGGGTTCCAGGAGATCCCTATGGGCTGCAACATTTCCTTTGCCACCCATAGGGAGCTCTGACGATTCTTACACAGCCCTGCCAATGCAGCCTACGTGAAATAACATCCACGTTATTTCACAGCCATTTACCACTGCACTTAAGTAACTTATAAGTCACCTATATGTCTAACCTTCACCTGGTGAAGGTTGGGTGCAAAGTTACTTAGTGTGTGGGCACCCTGGCACTAGCCAAGGTGCCCCCACATCGTTCAGGGCAAATTCCCCGGACCATACAGGCCCTCTCAAGTGCAGCAAACCACTTGTTGATGTCATCCCCCTTCTTGTAAGGGGGGACTGTAGTGGGTACCAGAGGTACTTACACCTTGTGCCAGGTCCAGTTATCCCTTATTAGTGTAGAAGAGTGTAGTGCAGCTTAGACTGAAAGAAAGTAGCTATGGAAAAGCAGCTTAGGCTGAACTAGGAGACATGTAAAGCTCCAACTATACCACTGGTGTCATATGCACAATATCATAAGAAAACACAATACACAGAATTACTAAAAATAAAGGTACTTTATTTTTATGACAATATGCCAAAAGTATATCAGTGAGTACCCTCAGTATGAGGATAAATTATATACACAAGATATATGTACACAAACCAAAATTAGGTAAGTAATAGCAAGAAAAGTAATGCAAACATTGTAGAATTACAGTAGATTGCAATAGGAGCACATAGGTATAGGGGCAACACAAACCATATACTCCAAAAGTGGAATGTGAACCACGAATGGACCCCAAACCTATGTGAGCTTGTAGAGGGCTGCTGGGACTGTAAGAAAACAGTGAGGGTTAGAAAAATAGCCCACTCCAAGATCCTGAAAGGTAGGTGTAAAGTGCACCTACTACCCCCAGAGAGCACAGAAGTCATGATAGGGGGATTCAGCAGGAAGAACAAACACCAGCAATGCAACAACAGTGGATTTCCGGACCTGAGTACCTGTAAGACAAGGGGACCAAGTCCAATAGTCGCAACAGTGTCGAAAGTGGGCAGGAGCCCAGGAAATGCCAGCTGAGGGTGCAAGGAAGCTGCCACCGGAGGGAAGAAGGTTGGAGTTCTGCAAGAAGGAAGTGAGCTAGGGACTTCTCCTTTGGAAGACGGATGTCCCACGTCGCGATGAAGCTTGCAGACGTGTTCCCACACAGAAAGACCGCAAACAAGCCTTGCTAGCTGCAAGGGTCGCGGTAGAGGTTTCTGGGTGCTGCTGTGGCCCAGGAAGGACCAGGATGTCGCCACTTGGAGGAGGAGACAGAGGGGGCACCCAGCAATACAGGGAGCCCTCACAGAAGCTGGCAGCACACGCAAAAGTACCTGAACAGGCACTTGGAAGTAAAGTGAACCGGAGTCCACGCGAAGTCACAAAAGGGAGTCCCACGACGCCAGAGGACAACTCAGAAGATTGTGCACTGCAGGAAGGAGTGTCGGGGACCCAGGCTTGGCTGTGCACGAAGGAAATCCTGGAAGAGTGCACAGGAGCCGGAGCAGCTGCAAATCACGCAGTACCCAGCAATGCAGTTTAGCGTGGGGAGGCAAGGACTTACCTCCACCAAAGTTGGACTGAAGAGTCACCCAAAGTTGGACTGAAGAGTCACTGGACTGTGGGAGTCACTTGGACAGAGTTGCTGAGTTCCAGGGACCACACTCGTCGTGCTGAGAGGGGACCCAGAGAACCAGTGCTGCAGTTTTTGGTGCCTCCGTTAGAAGGGGGAAGATTCCGTGGACCCACTGGAGATTTCTTCAGAGCTCCTGGTGCAGGGAGGAGGCAGGCTACCCCCAGAAAAAGCACCACCTGGAAACAGTCGTGAAAGCCGGCAGGATGAGGCGATACAAGTTTGCTAGTAGTTGTCTTGCTACTTTGTTGCGGTTTTGCAGGCGTCCTGAGCAGTCAGCGGTCGATCCTTTGGCAGAAGGTGAAGAGGGAGATGCAGAGGAACTCTGGTGAGTTCTTGCATTTGGTATCTGAAGAATTCCCGAAAGCAGAGACCCTAAATAGCCAGAAAAGGAGGTTTGGCTACCTAGGAAGGAGGATTGGCTACTAAGAGATGTAAGAGCCTATCAGAAGGAGTCTCTGACATCACCTGCTGGCACTGGCCACTCATAGCAGTCCAGTGTGCCAGCAACACCTCTGTTTCCAAGATGGCAGAGGTCTGGGGCACACTGGCGGAGCTCTGGGCACCTCCCCTGGGAGGTGCAGGTCAGGGGAGTGGTCACTCTCTTTTCCTTTGTCCAGTTTCGCACCAGAGCAGGGCTGGGGGATCCCTAAACCGGTATAGACTGGATTATGCAGAGATGGGCAGCATCTGTGCCCATCAAAGCATTTCCAGAGGCTGGGGGTGGCTACTCCTCCCCAGCCATCACACCTATTTCCAAAGGGAGAGGGTGTCACACCCTCTCTCAGAGGAAATCCTTTGTTCTGCCTTCCTGGGCCAGGGCTGCCTGGACCCCAGAGGGCAGAAACCTGTCTGAGGGGTTGGCAGCAGCAGCAGCTGCAGTGGAGACCCCGGAAAGGCAGATTGGCAGTACCCGGGTTCTGTGCTAGAGACCCGGGGGATCATGGAATTGTCTCCCCAATGCCAGAATGGCATTGGGGTGACAATTTCATGATCTTAGACATTTTACATGGCCATGTTCGGAGTTACCATTGTGACGCTATACATAGGTAGTGACCTATGTATAGTGTACGCATGTAATGGTGTCCCCGCACTCACAAAGTCTGGGGAATTTGCCCTGAACAATGTGGGGGCACCTTGGCTAGTGCCAGGGTGCCCACACACTAAGTAACTTTGCACCCAACCTTCACCAGGGGAAGGTTAGACATATAGGTGACTTATAAGTTACTTAAGTGCAGTGGTAAATGGCTGTGAAATAACGTGGACGTTATTTCAATCAGTCTGCACTTGCAGGCCTGTGTAAGAATTGTCAGATCTCCCTATGGGTGTCAAAAGAAATGCTGCAGCCCATAGGGATCTCCTGGAACCCCAATACCCTGGGTACCTCAGTACCATATACTAGGGAATTATATGGGTGTTCCAGTATGCCAATGTGAATTGGTGAAATTGGTCACTAGCCTGTTAGTGACAATTTGGAAAGCAGAGAGAGCATAACCACTGAGGTTCTGGTTAGCAGAGCCTCAGTGAGACAGTTAGTCATCACACAGGGAACACATACAGGGCACACACTTATGAGCACTGGGGCCCTGCCTGGCAGGGTCCCAGTGACACATAGACTAAAACAACATATATACAGTGAAATATGGGGGTAACATGCCAGACAAGATGGTACTTTCCTACACAACCCCCCCCCCCAAACGAAGGACAATAAGACTAGCCATGACCTGATGAGGCTTCATTGTCTAAGTGGAAATATCTGGAGAGTCCATCTGCATTGGAGTGAGTACTCCCAGGTCTATGTTCCACTGTATAGTCCATTCCCTGTAGAGATATGGACCACCTCAACAATTTAGGGTTTTCACCTTTCATTTGTTTTAGCCAAAGTAGAGGTTTGTGGTCTGTCTGAACAATGAAGTGAGTGCCAAACAGGTATGGCCTCAACTTCTTCAGTGCCCAGACCACAGCAAAGGCCTCCCTCTCTATGGCAGACCAACGCTTGTCAACCTCCTGCTGATAAAGGCAACAGGTTGATCCTGGCCCTCAGAATTGAGTTTTGATAACACTGCCCCTACCCCTAATTCAGATGCATCAGTTTGAACAATTAATTTCTTGGAGTAACATGGGCTTTTTAGGACAGGTGCAGTGCACATGGCCTGTTTGAGCTGCTCAAAAGCTTTCTGACAGCTAGCTGTCCACAATACCTTTTTAGGCATCTTGCTAGTGAGATCATTAAGTGGGGCTGCAATGGAGCCATAGTTTTTAATGAATCTCCTGTAATACCCAGTGAGGCCTAGGAAGGCTCTCACCTGGGTCTGTGTTGTAGGGGGGACCCAATCCATGATTGTCTGGATTTTCCCCTGAAGTGGTGCAATCTGTTCTCCACCTACTAGGTGTCCCAGATAAACCACCTTTCCCTGCCCTATTTGGCACTTTGAAGCCTTGATAGTGAGGCCTGCCTTTTGCAGGGCCTCCAAAACTTTCCACAGGTGGACCAGGTGATCATCCCAGGTGGAGCTAAAGACAGCTATATCATCTAGATATGCTGCACTAAAAGCCTCCAACCCTTGCAGGACTGTATTCACCAACCTCTGAAAAGTGGCAGGTGCATTTTTCAAACCAAAGGGCATCACTGTAAATTGGTAGTGCCCTCCTATAGTTGAAAATGCAGTTTTAGGTTTAGCATCCTCAGCCAATTTGATCTGCCAATACCCTGCAGTCAAATCAAAGGTGCTTAGATACTTGGCAGATGCCAGTGTATCTATGAGCTCATCTGCCCTGGGTATAGGGTGAGCATCAGTTTTTGTTACCTGGTTGAGACCTCTGTAATCTACACAAAACATAATCTCCCTTTTTCCATCTTTTGAGTGAGGCTTTGGTACAAGCACCACAGGAGAGGCCCATGGGCTTTCAGAAGGTTCAACCACTCCTAAGTGAAGCATTTTCTGAACTTCTTGCTTTATGCAGTCCCTGACATGGTCAGGCTGCCTAAAGATTTTACTCTTGACAGGCATGCTGTCTCCAGTATCAATTGTGTGTTCACACCAAGATGTGGTGCCTGGCACAGTTGAAAAGAGTTCAGAAAACTGCCTAAGTAGATTTATGCTGTTGTCTTTCTGTTCTGCAGTAAGACAGTCTGCCAAAACTACTCCTTCCACTAGAGCATCCTCTTCTGTGGAAGAGAAGAGATCAGGGAGAGGGTCACTCTCTTCTTCCTGTCCCTCATCTGTTGCCATGAGCAGGGTGAGATCAGCCCTGTCATAGTAGGGATTTAGGCGGTTGACATGAATCACCCTAAGGGGACTCCTGGCAGTGCCTAGGTCAACCAAGTAGGTGACCTCGCCCTTCTTTTCAACAATGAGATGGGGTCCACTCCACTTGTCCTGGAGTGCTCTTGGGGCCACAGGCTCCAATACCCACACCTTCTGTCCTGGTTGGTACTGAATCAATACAGCCTTCTGGTCATGCTATTGCTTCTGGAGCTCTTGGCTGGCCTGAAGGTTTTTACTGGCCTTTTTCATGTACTCCGCCATTCTGGATCTTAGGCCAAGTACATAGTCCACTATATCTTATTTAGGAGCTTTTAAAGGTTGTTCCCAACCCTCCTTCACAAGTGTTAGTGGACCTCTTACAGGGTGCATAAATAGGAGTTCAAAGGGGCTGAAACCCACTCCTTTCTGGGGTACCTCCCTGTAAGCAAAAAGGAGGCAAGGTAACAGGACATCCCATCTCCTCCTGAGTTTTTCATGGAGTCCCATTATCATTCCTTTGAGAGTTTTATTAAACCTCTCTACCAGTCCATTTGTCTGTGGATGATAAGGTGTGGTGAATGTGTATGTTACGCCACATTCCTTCCACATAGCCTTCAAGTATGCAGACATAAAGTTGCTACCCCTGTCTCATACAACCTCTTTTGGAAATCCCATCCTGGAAAAGATTCCCAGGAGGGCTTTTGCCACTGCAGGTGCTGTAGTGGTCCTTAGAGGAATTGCTTCAGGATATCTTGTGGCATGGTCCACAACTACCAAGATAAACCTATTGCCTGAAGCAGTAGGACGGTCAAGGGGGCCAACTATGTCAATCACTATCCTTTCAAAGGGAACCCCAACCACAGGTGGTGGTATAAGGGGAGCCTTTGGAGTGCCACCAGTCTTGCCACTGGCTTGGCAGGTCACGCAAGACTTACAAAAATCTTTTGTGTCCTCTGACGTCCTAGGCCAGTGAAACAGGGGGACAAGCCTTTCCCATGTTTTAATCTGGCCCAAATGCCCGGCCAAGGGAATGTCATGCGCCAGAGTTAGGAGGAACTCTCTGTACTGCAGGGGAATGACCAATCTCCTGGCTGCTCCAGGTTTTGGGTCCCTTGCCTCTGTGTACAAGCGGTTGTCCTCCCAGTAAACTCTATGTGAGTCACTGACATCCCCATTTTGCTGCTTGACAGCTTACTGTCTGAGACCCTCTAATGTGGGACAGGACTGCTGTGCCACACTCAGCTTTTCCCTGGCAGGCCCCCCTCCACCCAAAAGCTCAGCAGTGTCTGCTGCCAGCTCCTCTGGTGAAGGTTCTGCACAGGGAGGAAATTCTTCTTCCTCAGAAGTTGAATCGGCTGTAGTGTAGAGGGAGGGATAGTGGGTAGGGATTTACCCTTGCTACCCCTAGCTTTAGGGAAGACTTGGTCCATTGTTCCAGGATACAAGTCACCCTGTCCATTTTGCTTTTTGGCCTGAGCCCTGGTTAAAGCAAAAATATGCCCAGGAGTGCCCAGCATTGCTGCATGAGCCTCCAACTCCACTTCTGCCCAAGCTGATGTCTCTAAATCATTTTCTAGTAGACAGTCTACAGGTAAATCTGAGGCAACCACAACTTTCTTTGGACCAGTAACCCCCCCCCCCCCCCCCCCCCCCAGTTGAGATTCACAACAGCCATGGGGTGGCTAAGAGTGTTGTTATGAGCGTCTGTCACTTGGTACTGGTGACCAAGTAGGTGTTGTTCAGGGTGTACCAGCTTCTCTATCACCATGGTAACACTGGCATCTGTGTCCCTGTAGGCCTGAACCTCAACACCATTGTTTAGGGGACGTTGCTTGTACTTATCCATATTAAGGGGACAAGCAACCAAGGTGGCCAAATCAATGGCATCTTCAGAGACTAACACAGCCTCTGTGGTCTCCCTAACAACCCCAACTAAATTACCAAAAGTGAGCCCAGCTACTCCCTTGGATTGGCTATTAGTAGGTTTGCTCCCACCACCACTGCTATTACTAGGGGCACTAGAGGTTGCAGTAGGGGTTGTGGTTAGTGGGAGGTTTGGTGTTTTTCTTTGGACAACTGGCATCAGTTGTCCAATGGCCTTTTACTTTACATAAATAACACCAAGGCTGTTTTACTTGATTTGAAGAGGATTTGGACCCACCACCCCCACCAGAGTGTTTTTGTGGGCCTGATGAAGACTAATTTTTAGATTTGTCCCCACCCTTGTCAGAGAACTTACCATCCTTCTTCTTGCCGTCCTTGTCACCCCCTGTATGAACTTTTCTGTTCACTCTTGTTCTGACCCATTTGTCTGCCTTCTTTCCCAATTCTTGGGGAGAGGTCAGATCTGAGTCAACTAGATATTTGTGTAACAAGTCAGACACACAGTTATTCAGAATATGCTCTCTCAGAATAAGTTTATACAGGCTTTCATAGTCAGAAACTTTACTGCCATGTAACCCCCCCCCCCCAAGGCCTTTACTGAACAGTCAACAAAGTCTATCCAGTCTTGTGAGGACTCTTTTCTGGTGTCTCTGAACTTAATCCTGTATTGTTCAGTGGTTAAGCCAAATCCATCCAAGAGTGCATCCTTCAAAACTGCAAAATTATTGGCATCACTTTCTCTAACAGTAAGGAGCCTATCCCTACCCTTTCCATTGAAAGATAGCCATAGAATAGCAACCCACTGGCTTTGAGGGACCCCCTGTACCATACAGGCCCTCTCAAGTGCAGCAAACCACTTGTTAATGTCATCCCCCTCCTTGTAAGCGGGAACTATCTTGTGCAGATTCCTGGAATCATGCTCTCTCACAGGATTACTATCAGGAATACTGCTGCTGCCACCATGGGGTCCAAACCCCAATCTCTGTCTCTACTTCTCCAGGTCTAGGGATTCTATGTCTAGAGCCAGGTGTTGCTGTTTAAGCTTCAGCCTGGTCTCTTCCACTCTCAACTTTTTGAGTTCCCTTTCTAACATGTTGTCTTCAGGGTGGGTGGGTTGGGAATGCTTGGACACAGAGGATATATTGGAACCAACAGAGGGAGACCTGTCCCTAACAGCTTGCACTCTAACAACCTGACCTCCAGGAACAAAAACATCCCTACTATGATGGGAGCTTCTATTACTACCAACATTGCTAGGTGGTCTGCTAAGGGGCAGATTTGGAATAGAACCCTCCACACCTCCCTCAAGGGGTTCCCCTGAGTCAGAGTGTGAGCTATGTACCATCTTCTCAGTTGAAGTGCCAGCTAGGGACTTATCATTCTCAATGAGCAGGTTAAATAGAAATTCTCTTGAAGGATTCTTTCCTATCGCTAAACTTCTATCAATGCAGAGACTCCTTAGGCTCTTAAAGTTGGGAAACAACCTTAACAACTACGTTTGAATTACTACTTGCTTTAACAACGAATCTTGAAGAACTACTGGGTCTTAACAACGAAGTTTTGAACAAACTACTGGTTTAACAACGATTTTACCTTAACAACTAATGCCAGAACAACGAATTTTAAAGTAAGTGAATTATTTTTTGATGAATTTTAAGGTGAGTTTTGTGTTTTGTTTTTTATTTGTTTAGGGTTTAATTATTATATGTTTAGTTTTTTTAAAGTATATTGTGTGGATTAAGTAATGGATTCTATGGGTTGTGGGGTGTTATGGGTGGGGTATTGTATTTAATACTCAGGTATTATTTTAAGTACTTGTGTTTTTTATATGGTGTAATTTATGTTGTGGGTTTAGGGGCGGGATGTAGGGGTTATGGGTGGGGAAGTGTTTTAATACTCAGGTATTAATTTAAGTAATTGTGTTTTTTTTATATGTTGTAATTTAAGTTATTGGTTTAGGGGCGGGATATATGGTATGTAGGGGTTATGGGTGGGGAAGTGTATTAATACTCAGGTATTATTTTAAGTAATTGTGTTTTTTTATATTTTGTAATTTATCTTGTAGGTTTAGGGGCGGGGATATGTGGGATGTAGGGGTTATGGGTGGGGAAGTGTATTAATACTCAGGTATTAATTTTAGAACTTGTGTTTTTTTATATGGTTGTAATTTATGTTGTGGGTTTAGGGGTGGGATATATGGGATGTAGTGGTTAAGGGTTAGGGAAGTGTACTAATACTCAGGGTATTAATTTCAGTACTTGTGTTTTTTTATATGTTGTAATTTACGTTATTGGTTTAGGGGCGGGATATATGGGATGTAGGGGTTATGGGTGGGGAAGTGTATTAATACTCAGGTATTATTTTAAGTAATTGTGTGTTTTTTATATGTTGTAATTTATGTTGTAGGGTTTAGGGGCGGGATATATGGGATGTTGGGGTTATGGGTGGGGAAGTGTATTAATACTCAGGTATTAATTGTAGAACTTGTGTTTTTTTATATGGTGTAATTTAAGTTGAGGGTTTAGGGGCGGGATATATGGGATGTAGGGGGTTATGGGTGGGGAAGTGTATTAGTACTTTTGTTTTTTATATGGTGTAATTTATGTTGTGGAGTTTAGGGGTGGGATATATGAGATGTTGGGGTTATGGGTGGGGAAGTGTATTAATACTCAGGTATTAATTTAAGTACTTGTGTTTTTTTTATATGTTGTAATTTATGTTGTGGGTTTAGGGGGTGGGATATGTGGGATGTTGGGGTTATGGGTGGGGAAGTGTATTAATACTCAGGTATTAATTTCAGTACTTGTGTTTTTTTATATGTTGTAATTTATGTTGTGGGTTTAGGGGCGGGGATATGTGGGATGTAGGGGTTATGGGTGGGGAAGTGTATTAATACTCAGGTATTAATTTCAGTACTTGTGTTTTTTTATATGTTGTAATTTATGTTGTGGGTTTAGGGGCGGGATATGTGGGATGTAGGGGTTATGGGTGGGCAAGTGTATTAATACTCAGGTATGAATTTAAGTACTTGTGTTTTTTTATATGTTGTAATTTATATTGTGGGTTTAGGGGCGGAATATATGGGATGTTGGGGTTATGGGTGGGGAAGTGTATTAATACTCAGGTATTAATTTAAGTACTTGTATTTTTTTTATATTGTAGTTTATGTTGTGGTTTTAGGTGCGGGATATATAGGATGTAGGGCTTATGGTGGTAAAGTGTATTAGTAATTGGGTATTAATTTACATAGTTGGGTATTTTTTTTTGTTTTGTGAAATTGGTGTGGGGTAGTATATTCATATTTGAGTATTTTATTAGGACTTTAAGTATTTTTTTATCTTTTATTAAGGGTATATTGTGGATTAATTTTTGGAATGTATGGGTTGTGGTTGTTATGGGTGGGGAAGTGTGTTAATACTTGGGTATTAATTTAAGTAATTGTATTTTATTAAATTTTGCAATTTATGTTGTGGGTTTTGGTGTGGGATATATGGGATGTAGGGGTTATGGGTGGGGAAGTGTATTAATACTTGGGTATTAATTTAAGTTATTGTATTTTTATTAAAATTTTGAATTTATGTTGTGGGTTTAGGGGTGGGGACATTTGCGATCTAGGAGTTATGGGTGGGAAGTATATTAGTAGTTTGTTATTATTTATTGTATTTGGTTATTTTTTAATTTTTTTTATTGAAAGTATATTTAGAATTAGTGGTGGGATATAGGGGATGTAGGGTTGTTTTGTTGTTGTTATTGAAGGTGTAAAAATAATTGTGTTTAAAAATAGTTATGTTTAAAAATTTATATTTGATTTTTTAATAGTTATAGTAGTTGGTATAGTAGATTTTTGGAATATAATAGTGTTACATTTTTTATTTAAATATTTATTAGAGTTAAAAAAGAAATTGTGATTTTTTAAATTTGTTAAAAAAAAATATTTTTTATTTTGATAATTTTTTTTGATCTGATGTAATTAATATTATTCATATTTTGTCATTATTTATTTGGATGTTTAATTGTATACATATATTAATTTGTCTTAATATTATTTCTAAAAATTAATTAATTAAATAATTATTTGTAGATTATATATAGAATTTTTTTTTTGGTGTTAGAAATGTTTGCATTTGTAATAATGTTTTTTTTCATGTAAATGTAATTTAAAAAAAATAAAAATACCATTGTTTTTTTAAAAATATTTTTTATTTTGAACATAATCAAGTTAAAAAAATGCAAAAAAAATGTTTTAAATTATTGTTTGATATTTACAGATTTATAGATTTTTTTTATTTTATTTTTTATATTTCTTTATCTATTTTCTGTGGTATTTTCTTATTTTCCCTATTATAGTCTATGAGTGAAATAGTCCGTTTTCTATTTTTAGTGCTCTTCCATGTTTACGTTGTTTGACGTCTTCTGTGTTCAGTCGGTGGAGCGTCGCGGTCAAGATAGGACGGGAAGCGGAGACCTCGTTCAGGTAAATGGGATTATAATTTTTTTTACAGTATGCAGTAGGGTATTTTTATTACAGAAATAGTTGTTGGAGGGAGTTATAAGGTAGGTAGTAGATTTTCGGTGTTTGTTATGTTTCTTATGTTTAATTATTTGTTATTGTATATTTTTGAATACGATAGTGGTTTCGTAAAAAGTAAACACATTTGTTTAGCAGTGTTTTATCTTACAAATGATTATACTGCTTTTGTAGTAGTTGGAAAGAAATTTATATTTTTGTGATAAATTTAGTTTTGGGATTAATAGGTTTTGTGATTAATTTTTTATTTTGTGTTAGTAGTATCCTTTATATTGTTTTCATGTCTTTTTCTTGATAGTTAATGTTTAATTAATGATGTGGCTTTGGTTAGTAGGTGATTCATTTTGTTATTTTGTTTTGGTAAAAAAAAAGTATATTTGGTATTTTACGTTTTTTAGATATTTCCTCGAATTTCTGGTTTGGTAAAGTATTATATTTTATTTCTTTCATTGTTTTTATAGTATATAGAGTTGTTTTTTGTATCATCCATGTAATATGAATATTTTTTATTTGTTTTTAGATGACTAATGTTTTTTTTTTCTTTTCTAAGTATGAGATGCTTCTTTCTATATTAATGCAGAAGATTTATTCAGCATCACATGTTTGGATAAAGACATGAAAACTTGAAAGGTAAGAACAATTTTTGTTGTGTAAATTTAGTGTAATTTTTTTTGGAAAAATGCCAATTTAATTGATGGTGTTTGGTGTTTTTTAGAACTGGCAAGTAATTTTTCAGTAGGTTAGTGGTTGTTAGTAATGTAGAATATATGCTAGACTGTTGAGGTACTCTGATGGTGTTATTGTATCAAATTGTTGTATTTTTTGCCAAAATTCTTTCGGTCATTTCTTTGCTTTTTTTTACTTGTGCATGGGTTCAGGTTACATGACAGTGATTGAGCAAGTCTCGTTTCTTGGAAACTTTGTTCCTTTTTCAAAATTTCCAAGAAATGATACAGGTTTGGGTGGGGTTTACCTATTACTTTATTGAAGGCGTTGTGCCATCCTTCAATGGCATTATTAGTCTTTGCACCACCTTCTAAACAGGTTTGGTAGCAGTTCCACCATTCTATTGGAAATCTTGGTTTTCGTCTGCGACCAGATCTGTTTAGGTGTCCAATCCAGGTTTCTTCGAAGTAATTTAGTAAGGGTTCTAATTTGTCTTCATTTTGTGTATAATAGTTAGATTCTGTTATTGCGGTGTAATACTCATCTACTTTTGTAGGTGGTACAAAGCATAATGCTGTGAGTTTTTTTAATTCAAATTGTAGTATGCAATCTGAGAAATATTCTCTACTTAGGGATGATTTTTGTATTCTACGCCAATATGCTTGTAAAAAGTGGAAAAAGCATCCTTGAATTTGGGTTTGTGGATATATTTTTAGTATTGTATTTATGATTGATAATTCGAAATCTAGTATTACTTTTCTAGGTGTTTTATTTAATGTTTTGTTTTTGATTGTTGATAAAAATTCATTGTATGTAGAGGAATGTTTATCAGGTAGTAATGCATACACTAGGGGGATTGTAGTGTTATTTTTTGTGGCATGTATGGTGTAAATTTGAGTGAATGGATGGGGTGTAGATTTAAAAGTTCCATCCATCATCCAAATTTCACTATTTTGTAGGATTAGTAAGTTGGATGTTGTACTGAATATTAAAATTCTTTTTTGAGGGTTTTCGTTGTCGTGAATGAGGAAAGTTTCTTTGGAGAAGGTAATTGTTAGTTCTGGGGGGATGTTAATGTCTTCATAGATTTGTGGTGTTATATGTTGGGGATTACTTGCCAGTCTTTCTCGTTGAAATATTCTCCTAAGGTTTGGTACAGAAGGCATGCTACCAGAAATCTGTACTGGAATATATTGTACTACCTCCCTTATAACTTGTCCGCAGGAGTCATTGGAGGTGTGTGCAATGTTTTTTATTTTTTGTATGTTTTCTCTTATCTCAATTTCTATTGCAGAGGCAGAGTGGTTGTGATCTGATGTCTTAACAACTGTGTTTTCTAGAGTTACAGCTCTGCCTCTACAATGTGAAGAGTAGAATTGTACACACCTCCAATGGCTCCTGAGGTTGACAACCTTGTCTCTGCAATAAAGATAACCTTCATATTTTAGTAGCTGGTTTCCGGTTCTTGAGGTTATGTAACTTGCTTCTCCTTGCGATGCCATTTGTGAAATATCTGTAAATAATATAAAAGAAATAGGTTAAAAGAAGTTTGCAGTTTTTATTATTAAATTTGTGGTGGATTTAGTTTACTACTTAGTAAGTTAATTAATATATAATGTGTTCTATTTGTAAGTGTTTGGTGTAGGTGGTTTGTTATCTTTTAAATTTGGTGATTGTGTGTTATTTATTGAGGTAATTAGGTTAGTGGGGGGTTTTAGGTTTTGGGGAGGGGGTGGGGGGTTAGGGGGTTTTAGTTTTTGGGGTGGGGTTGGAGGGGTGGGGCGTTTTTGGCTTTGGGGAGGGGGTTGGGGTAAGGGGGTTTTAGGTTTTGGGGTGGGGTTTGGGGGGGTGGGGCGTTTTTGGTTTTGGGGAGGGGGTTGGGGTGAGGGGGTTTTAGGTTTTGTGGTGGGTTTGGGGGAGTGGGGTGTTTTTGGTTTTGGGGAGGGGGTGGAGGGTCAGGGGGTTTTAGGTTTTGGGATGGGGTTGGGGGGTGGGGCGTTTTTGGTTTTGGGGAAGTGGTGGAGGGTGAGGGGGTTTTAGGTTTTGGGGTGGGGTTGGGGGGTGGGGCGTTTTTGTTTTTGGGGAAGTGGTGGAGGGTGAGGGGGTTTTAGGTTTTGGGGTGGGGTTGGGGGGTGGGGCGTTTTTGGTTTTGGGGAGTGGGGTCAGGGGGTTTTAGGTTTTGGCGTGGGGTTGGGGGTGGGGCGTTTTTGGTTTTGGGGAGGGGTGGGGGGGTAGGGGGGTTTCGGTTTTGGGGTGGGGTTGGGGGGTGGGGCGTTTTTGGTTTTGGGGAAGTGGTGGAGGGTGAGGGGGTTTTAGGTTTTGGGGTGGGGTTGGGGGGGTGGGGGTGTTTTTGGTTTTGTGGAGTGGGTGTGGGGTTAGGGGGTTTTCGGTTTTGGCGTGGGGTTGGGGCGTTTTTGGTTTTGGGGAGGGGGTGGGGGGTCAGGGGGTTTTAGGTTTTGGGGTGGTGTTGGGGGGGGTGGGGTGTTTTTGGTTTTGGGGAGGGTGTGGGGGGTTTGGGGGTTTTAGGTTTTTGGGTGGGTTGGGGGTGGGGCGTTTTTGGTTTTGGGGAGGAGGTGGGGATTAGGGGGTTTTAGGTTTTGGGGTGGGGTTGGGGGGGTGGGGTGTTTTTGGTTTTGGGGAGGGGTGGAGGGTCAGGGGGTTTTAGCTTTTGGGGTGTGGTTGGGGGGGCGGGGTGAGGGATGTAGGGTGAATGCTGATTATTAGTAATGCTTTTATTAAGAATGCTTTTACAATGAAATATTGTTGTTAAGGCATTTGTGGTAATATTATTAGTAGTAAGAACAAGGTTGGTGTTCTGTCCTTGTTGTTAAGGTACTAGTTGTTTTGGAAGTTGGTGTTTTGTTGTGAAATTTATTTATGTTTATAGTCCAGCAGCTGTTTAGAGGTAAGTGTTTGGTGGAGTTGTAATAGTTATTTTTTTTATATAATATATGTACTGTGTTTGTGAAGTGTTTTTAATTTTATTGAATTTATGTGTTTGGTGTTAAGTTAAGGGGTATTTGAATAAGAATGTTTTTTAGTTTTATTTAACTAGAAAATCAGGTTGTATGTTATAATGAAAATATTATACTTACTTTGAGTTTATTTTCTTATTTCAGATGTTATTTTTTTATTAATTGATTTATTTCACTTTTTTATGTCTTCTGGTGTTTTTTGGGGTTCTTGGAGTCTGTAAGAAATAAGAAAGAGTGTATTATTTAGTGTATTCTTTTGTTTTATTAATTATTAATTTTTTGATTTAGAAGTAATTTTTTTAGTAGGTTTGAAATTTGCTGAATAATATTAGGTTTTTGGTTAAATTTATTAGGTGAATTAATTTTTATTTTTAACTAATTAGTAGATTTAATATTTTATATATATATTTTAATTATATTATGGTATTCGTTATTTAACAATTTTTTTAATGCAATTGTTTATGGTTTAGTGAAATTGTTTTTGAATAATGGTAATGGTTTACCTTTGATGGTGAAGGTGTGGTGTTTATCTTTTTGGTCAGATTCTTGATATTTATGCCTGTAACAAAATAGTACGAAAGGTACATTAATTATATATTATTTTAGTTGTGGTATAGGTTAGTACATTTCTTTATATTTATTTGTGGATATTTTACCTTGTTATCTCAGTAGATGGCGGTGTTGGATGAATTATATTTTAATTCCTTTCCGTAGTGATATGCTCGTCTTCCCTGTAAGTTGTTCGGTTTAGTAATGAGTAGAAAATGGAGGTCGTTGGTATTTATATGTGTTTTTGTAAGTATTGTTTTATTTGTAAATTGAATGTGTTTTCAATGTGTTTTTTTATTATGAATTCGTTTGTGATGTTAGATATATATAATTGTGGAGTGTATTTGTTTTGTAGTTTGTATTTTTTTTTATGTTCGTTCTCGTTTGTTTAGTAGAGGAAGTACTTCCTGGGTCATGTAGAAAGTGTTGTAGGACTATCGTTTTATGTAGGTTTTTTTTTTAGTGTTGTGTTTGTTTTATAATTATTTAAGTATTATTTATTTTGATTTAAAACGGTGTTTATATGTTTTGGATTTTTGTGATGTTTTGTTTTTTGTATGTAGGAAATATATTGTTATTTTCGATTTCGTTAATTTTTTACGCAGTACTGTAGTGGTTTTAATATTTTATTTATTAATCGTTATTGTTTAGTTGTGATATTAATTATTAATATTTTTCGTTGTTTGGAGTTCGTTTTAAATATATTAGGTGTTTAGGCGTTTTCGGTGTTGGGTAGTATTTGTTTGGGTGTTCGTTGTTTGGCTAGTCGTTTGTTTGGGTAGTAGTTATTTTAGGATTCGTTGTTTAAGTATTCGTTGTTTGGGTAGTAGTTTGTTTGGGTATTCGTTATTTGGGTAGTCGTTATTTAGGTAATATTTTTTTTGGGTAGTCGTTGTTTAGGTAGTAGTTATTTGGGGAGTCGTTGTTTAGGTAGTCGTGGTTTACATAGTAGTGGTTTAGTGGAATATTCGTGATTTAGTGGTTTTCGTAGTCGTTAAATAGGTGTTCGTTGTTCAGGAATAATTTAGTTAATGTTTTTTTTCGTTGTTTAGACTTTGTTGTAAAATAATTCGTTTTATACGTTTTTTCGGTGTTGGGAAGTCATTGTTTAAGTAGTAGTTGTTTAGGTAGTAGTGGTTTAGTGTCATATTCCTTAAAGTTTAGATTGTCATGAGTAGTATTAACCATTTGAAGAGAAGTTCCTACATCGGACATGATAGAAGAAGGTTTAGAGACAGTGAGAAGAGAGAAAATGTTTCAGGACTTTTTAAAGAACAGGAAAAAAACCTTTTTCAAACTTTTTCAAACTTTTTAGAAGTTTAGAAGTACTTTTCAGCACTTAGCAGAAAGTGTAAGAGGAGAAAAGCAAAACTTTTTGGTTAGGTGTACATACAATGAACTTGTTTTGTATATTTTTCTCTTATGAAAAGTACAAAATGACAAAGTGGTAAGTAGTTACAAGTACTTATCCCACCGCTGCACAACCAATGTAGGAGGCTGGCCTGGCTTGTAGTGGGTACCAGAGGTACTTACACCTTGTGCCAGGCCCAGTTATCCCTTATTAGTGTAGAAGAGGTGTTTCTAGCAGCTAAGGCTGATAGAAGGTAGCTATGGCAAAGCAGCTTAGGCTGAACTAGGATACATGTAAAGCTCCTACTATACCACTGGTGTCATATGCACAATATCATAAGAAAACACAATACACAGATATACTTTATTTTTATGACAATATGCCAAAATGATCTCAGTGAGTACCCTCAGTATGAGGATGAGAAATATACACAAGATATATGTACACAATACCAAAATTATGCAGTAATAGCAAAAGGAAGTAATGCAAGCAGTGTAAAGTTATAACAGATTGCATTAGGAGCACATAGATATAGGGGCAACACAAACCATATACTCCAAAAGTGGAATGCTATCCACGAATGGACCACAAACCTAGGTGAGCTTGTAGAGGGTCACTGGGACTGTAAGAAAACCGTGAGGGTTAGAAAAATAGCCCACCCCAAGACCCTGTAAGGTAGGTGTAAAGTGCACCTACAACCCCCAGAGAGCACAGAAGTCGTGATAGGGGGATTCTGCAAGGAACACCAACACCAGCAATGCAACAACAGTGGATTTCCGGACCTGAGTACCAGTAAGACAAGGGGACCAAGTCCAAGAGTCGCAACAGTGTCGAGAGTGGGCAGGAGCCCAGGAAATGCCAGCTGAGGGAGCAAGGAAGCTGCCACCAGATGGAAGAAGCTTGGTGTTTTGCAAGAACGAAGAGGACTAGGAACTTCCCCTTTGGAGGATGGATGTTCCACGTCGTGAAGAAACTTGCAGAGGTGTTCCCACACAGAAACAAGCTAGCTGCAAGGGTCGCAGTTAGGGTTTTTGGATGCTGCTTTGGCCCAGGAGGGACAAGGATGTCGCCACTTGGATGAGGAGACAGAGGGGGCGCCCAGCAAGTCAGGGAGCCCTCCCAGAAGCAGGCAGCACCCGCAGAAGTACCAGAACAGGCACTTAGAAGAGGAGTGAACTGGAGTCCACGGGAAGTCCCAAAAGGGAGTCCCACGACACCGGAGGACAACTCAGAAGATTGTGCACTGCAGGTTAGAGTGTCAGGGACCCAGGCTTGGCTGTGCACGAAGGAAATCATGGAAGAGTGCACAGGAGCCGGAGCAGCTGCAAATCACGCGGTACCCAGCAATGCAGTCTAGTGTGGGGAGGCAAGGACTTACCTCCACCAAACTTGGACTGAAGAGTCACTGGACTGTGGGAGTCACTTGGACAGAGTTGCTGAGTTCCAGGGACCACGTTCGTCGTGCTGAGAGGGGACCCAGAGGACCGGTGATGCAGTCTTTTGTTGCCTGCGGTTGCAGAGGGAAGATTCCGTCGACCCACGGGAGATTTCTTCAGAGCTCCTGGTGCAGAAAGGAGGCAGGCTACCCCCAGATCATGCACTACCAGAAAACAGTCGAGAAAGCCGGCAGGATGAAGCGATACAAGGTTGCAGTAGTCGTCTTTACTACTTTGTTGTGGTTTTGCAGGCGTCCTGAGCAGTCAGCGGTCGATCTTTTGGCAGAAGTTGAAGAGGGAGATGCAGAGGAACTCTGGTGAGTTCTTGCATTCAGTATCTGAAGAATTCCCCAAAGCAGAGACCCTAAATAGCCAGAAAAGGAGGTTTGGCTACCTAGGAAGGAGGATTGGCTACTAAGAGAGGTAAGAGCCTATCAGAGGGAGTCTCTGACGTCACCTGCTGGCACTGGCCACTCAGAGCACTCCAGTGTGCCAGCAACACCTGGTCTGGGTCACACTGGGAGAGCTCTGGGCACCTCCCCTGGGAGGTGCAGGTCAGGGGAGTGGTCACTCTCCTTTCCTTTGTCCAGTTTCACACCAGAGCAGGGTTGGGGGAATCCCTAAACCGGTGTAGACTGGCTTATGCATCTGTGCCCATCAAAGCATTTCCAGAGGCTGGGGGAGGCTACTCCTCCCCAGCCATCACACCTATTTCCAAAGGGAGAGGGTGTCACACCCTCTCTCAGAAGAAATCCTTTGTTCTGCTTTCCTGGGCGAGGGCTGCCTGGACCCCAGGAGGGCAGAAACCTGTCTGAGGGGTTGGCAGCAGCAGCAGCTGCAGTGGAGACCCCGGAAAGGCAGTTTGGCAGTACCCGGGTTCTGTGCCAGAGACCTGGGGGATCATGGAATTGTCTCCCCAATGCCAGAATGGCATTGGGGTGACAATTCCATGATCTTAGACATGTTACATGGCCATTTTCGGAGTTACCATTGTGACGCTATACATAGGTAGTGACCTATGTATAGTGCACCAGTGTAATGGTGTCCCCGCACTCACAAAGTCCGGGGAATTTGCCCTGAACAATGTGGGGGCACCTTGGCTAGTGCCAGGGTGCCCACACACTAAGTAACTTTGCACCCAACCTTCACCAGGTGAAGGTTAGACATATAGGTGACTTATAAGTTACTTAAGTGCAGTGGTAAATGGCTGTGAAATAACGTGGACGTTATTTCACTCAGGCTGCACTTGCAGGCCTGTGTAAGAATTGTCAGATCTCCCTATGGGTGTCAAAAGAAATGCTGCAGCCCATAGGGATCTCCTGGAACCCCAATACCCTGGGTACCTCAGTACCATATACTAGGGAATTATATGGGTGTTCCAGTATGCCAATGTGAATTGGTGAAATTGGTCACTAGCCTGTTAGTGACAATTTAGAAAGCAGAGAGAGCATAACCACTGAGGTTCTGGTTAGCAGAGCCTCAATGAGACAGTTAGTCATCACACAGGGAACACATACAGGGCACACACTTATGAGCACTGGGGCCCTGCCTGGCAGGGTCCCAGTGACACATAGACTAAAACAACATATATACAGTGAAATATGGGGGTAACATGCCAGGCAAGATGGTATTTTTCTACAGTGACACAAGGCAAAAATATCTTAGAGACAATACTCCTTCTGGAGGTAAGTATTATACACAATATATACACTAGACACCAAAAGTAGACAAGTAAATAGTCATAGAACAATGCAAACAATAGAAAATGCTATAGAATGCAATGGGAGAAAATAGGTCTAGGGGCAACACAAACCATATACTAAGAAAGTGGAATGCAAATCACGAATTCCACCCTAGACAAGTTTAGTGTGTGCAGAATCGCTGGGCGAGTAAGAATAAAGTAAAGGTAACTAAATTACCCCACCCAAGAGCCCAGAAAAGCAGGAGTAAAGTACACCTCGTGATTGGGATTATGCAGTAACCAACCAAGTCTGCAAACAGCAGCTGCTGGATTCCTGGACCTGGAGACCTGCAAAAGAAGGGGACCAAGTCCAGAAGTTGAAAGAAGTTCCAGGAAGGACAGGAGCCCCTGCCAACCCAGAAGAGGGTGCAAAAGAAGAGTCCATGGTTAGTCGAAGACTGCAGGAATGCACCCTAGGAAGATGCCAGCAGGTTCCTGCATGATGCAAAGGATGTCCCACGACGTGAAAATCGTTGCAGACGTGATTTCGTGTTGGAAGTCGCCAACAAGCCTTGTCTACGACAAAAGTGTGTTTTGCATCAAAATGGCGCTGGATGGACCCAGGAAGGACCTGGGGGCCTCAACTCTGTGTGAGGAGGAAGAGGGAGGCTCAGCACTTTAGAGAGCCCTCAGGATGCCAGCCAGCACCCCTGGAGGTCCCAGGACACGGGGACAAAGGAGGTGCAAAACGTGGTTGATGCAGCACAACAAAGGAAGGTCCCATGCTGCCAGAGAACAACTCAGTGAGTTGAGCGTCGCAGGATGGAGTGCTGGGGACCTGGGCCAGGCTGTGCACAAAGGAATTTTGCAAATAGTGCACAGAGGCCTCAGGAGGAGAAGAAGACGCAGTGCATAGGGGTACTGTCACTCTCAGGGAAGGCATGGTGTTACCTCCTCCAAATTGCATCAGCAGGACCTCGGGACAGTCTCTGTCGATGGAGTCCACCCTCTGTGTTTATAGGAGCATGCTAGTCGCTGTGAGAGGAGTCCAAGGGTACCGGTCGGTGACTTGGAAGGTGCTGCGTGAGCAGGGGAGTGACTGAGTCACCCTACAGGAGATTTCTTGGGTCCTTCTGGTGTAGGGTGAAGGCAGGGAGTCCTCAGAGCATGCACACTGTGGAAACTGTTGCAGTTGCTGACTTGGAGCTGAGGTTGCTGAAGAAAAGTATCTCTTGTGAATACTTTGTTGCAGTTACAGCATTTCCTGGAGCAGGCTGCAGTTGATCCGAGGTCAGAGGAAGCTGAAGTTGTTGCAGAGGATTCCTGAAGGAAACTTGCAAGCAGAATCAGAAGAGAACCCACAGGAGAGACCCTAAATAGCCCTGAGAGGGGGATTGGCTACCTCATCAGGTATGGACCTATCAGAAGGGGTCTCTGACATCACCTGCTGGCACTGGCCACTCAGAGGCCTCCAGAGTGCCCCCACACCTTGCAAAGCAAGTAGGCCGAAGTCTGGGACACACTGGAGGAGCTCTGGGCACCACCCCTACGGTGGTGATGGACAGGGGAGTGGTCACTCTCCTTTCCTTTGTCCAGTTTCACGCCAGAACAGGGGACACAGGGTCCTTGAACCGGTGTAGACTGGCTTATGCAAGGAGGGCACTATCTGTGCCTTCCAAAACATTTCCAGAGGCTGGGGCAGGCTATCCCTCCCCAGCCTCTAACACCTATTTCCATAGGGAGAGGGTGTAACACCCTGCTCTCAGAGGAAATGCTTTGTTCTTCCTTCCTGGGGCTGGGCTGCCCAGACCCCAGGAGGGCAGAACCCTGTCTGTGAGGTGGCAGCAGCTGTAGCTGCAGTGCAAGCCTCAGAGAGCTGGTTTGGCAGTACTGTGGGTCCATGGTGGAGCCCCCAGAATGCATGGAACTGGCTCCCCCCAATATCAGATTTGGAATGGGGGGACAATTCCATGATCTTAGACATGTTACATGGCCATATTCGGAGTTACCATTGTGAAGCTACATATAGGTATTGACCTATATGTAGTGCATGCATGTAATGGTGTCCCCGCACTCACAAAGCCCAGGGAAATGGCCCTGAACTATGTGGGGCACCTTCGATAGTGCAAGGGGGCCCTCACACTTAATAACCTTATACCTAACCTTCAGCAAGTGAATGTTAGACATATAGGTGACTTATAAGTTACTTAAGTGCAGTGAGTGCAGTGAAAATGGCTGTGAAATAGTGTGTGCACTATTTCATGCAGGCTGCAATGGCAGTCATGTGTAAGGGATTGTCTGAGCTCCTTTCGAGTGGCAAAAGAAATGCTGCAGCCCATAAGGATCTCCTGGAACCCAAATGCCCTCGGTGCCTAGTTACCATCTACTAGGGACCTATAACGGGTGGTCCAGTGTGCCAATTGAAATTGGTAAATGAAGTCACTGGCCTACAGTGACACATTTAAAAGCAGGGAGAGCATAAGCACTGAGGTTCTGATTAACAGATCCTCAGTGACACAGTTAGGCACTACACAGGCATACACATTAGGCCCCAAACTATGAGCACTGGGGTCCTGGCTAGCAGGATCCCAGTGAGACAGGCAAAACACACTGACATATAGGTTTTTATCTATGGGCACTGGGGTCCTGTCTAGCAGTGACACAGTAAAAACACACTGAGGCACACTCACAAACAGGCCAAAAGTGGAGGTAACCATGCTAGAAAGAGGCTACTTTCCTACACAAACCCCCCCGCCCTCCCAACAAAGGACAATAAGGCTAACCTTGGCCAGTTGAGACTTTGTCTAAGTGGTGATAAGTGGAGAGGAGATCTGCAATAGAGTGGTTACTCCCTTTATCATCCACTATATGGTTACTTCCCTGTGGGGATGTAAACCACCCTTTTTTGAGATTTTTACCTAACCAACAGTGTGAGTGTAAATTCTCAGAGCTCCTATTAGTATGTTTTAAATTTGGGCAGTGGGATTGGTTCAGTGGGCATATGTCAAATGCAGGAAATGCTAGACAGAGATGCTGTCTCAATAAAGCCATAGCTGGGCAAAAACGTTGTCCATATGGCTGTAAGAGAGAACAGGGTTGCTGTTTCTCTTAAGTTGGAGCAGGGCAGGGCTGCTGTCCTATAAGCTCCACACCAGGACAGGGCTGCTGTCCTAAGTGTTTAGAGGCAGTGCAGGGCTGCTGCACTAAAGTTTCTCTGGGAGGGTTGGAGGGATGCTCCATATTTACTAAAATGGCGCATTTTTGCACATCTGGATTAGTAGTTCCACAGAGAGGTACTTTTACCTCTGGGAGTCCAGCTGTGGTAGCTGATGGCTCCTTTGGTACAGGTTCCACCCCAGGAGAGGTTTCTCCAACCACAGGGATGGTATCCTTAGTGGCAGGTTAAGGAAGGGATACTTTGATACCCTTTTTACCTGTTGATGGAGAGGGATCCTGAGATTTCAGGCCTTTTCCTCTCCTTTGCTTTTTCATTTCACCAGAAATGAGAGGAAGCAATTCCTCAGGAGTACCCAGCATGGATGCATGGGTATTAAACTCTACCTCAGCCCAACCTGAGGCCTCTAGGTCATTCTACAGGTAAGCTAGGTGATACCACCACTTACTTAGGGCCAGTAACTCCACCCCAACTAAGTTGAACTACAGCTAAGGAGAGAGACTGAGTGGAGTTATTGACATCAGTAACTTGGTACTTCTGTCCAAGGAGGTGTTGTGCAGGTGACACCAGGTTTTCAGTCACCAAAGTGATACTGGCACCTGTGTCCCTGTAGGCCTGAGCCTCAACACCATTTATTAAGATTGACTGCCTGTACTTATCCATGTTAAGGGGCCAAGTATCCAAGGTGGCGAGGCCAATGCCACCAGGTGCGACAGAAACTGTCTTGGGACTGTCTACCCCAGATTCTGTTATGGTCCCAAAAGTTAACCCAACTACACTTTTAGTTTGACTATTGCCACTAGTCCCACCACTATTGCTAGGTGCACTAGAGTCTGATGTCTTAGTGGTGATAGGCTGGGGGGTTTACTTGTGCAGGACTTATCCACTGGCCAATGGCCTTTATTTCTGCCCACATAACACCAAGGCTTTTTCTGATTGTGTGAAGAGTTTGAAGAAGATGAAGACGTTTTATCCCCACTTCAAGAGTAGTGTTTTTGACCTGAAGAAGGATCTTTGTGTTTACTTTTATCCCCATGCTTGTCCTGATATTTTTCACCATCTTTCTTCTTGCCACCCTTGTCACCCCCTGTATGAGCTTTTCTGTTCACCCTTGTTCTGACCCATTTGTCTGCCTTCTTTCCCAATTCTTAGGGAGAGGTCAGATCTGAGTCCACAAGATACTGATGTTACAAGTCATACACACAATTATTCAAGATCTGCTCTCTCAGAATCAAGTTATATAGCTTTCATAATCAATCACTTTACTGCCATTTAACCAACCTTCTAGGGCCTTCACAGAACAGTCCACAAAGTCTGTCCAGTCCTGTGATGACATTTTTCTGGTTCCTCTGAACTTAAGTCTGTACTGTTCAGCGGTTAAGCCCAGACCATCTAAGAGTGCATTTTTAAGAACCTGGTAATTATCTGCATCATCCTCTCTGACAAAAAGAAGTCTGTCTCTCCCCTTGCCAGAGAAGGATAACCAAAGGATAGTATCCCACTTTACATGAGGGACCCTCTGAACTTTAGAGGCCCTCTCAAGTGCAGCAATCCACTCGTTGATGTCATCACCATCCTTGTAAGGAGGGAGAACTTTGTGCAGATTCCTAGAATCAAATGAAGGTTCCCTAACATTTGTATTTCTAAAACTGCTGCTGCCACCATGTGGAACTAACCCCAAATCCTGCCTTTCTTTCTTCACAGCGAGGGACTCCCTGTCTAAGGCCAACTTGTAGGAGGCTGGCCTGGCTTGTAGTGGGTACAAAGGGGTACTTACACTCTGTACCAGGTCCAGTTATCCCTTATTAGTGTAGAAGAGGTGTTTCTAGCAGCTTAGGCTGATAGGAGGTAGCTATAGCAGAGCAGCTTAGGCTGAACTAGGAGACATGCAAAGCTCCTACTATACCACTGGTGTCATATGCACAATATCATAAGAAAACACAATACACAGATATACTAAAAATAAAGGTACTTTATTTTTATGACAATATGCCAAAAGTATCTTAGTGAGTACCCTCAGTATGAGGATGCCAAATATACACAAGATATATGTACACAATACCAAAAATATGCAGTAATAGCAAAAGGAAGTAATGCTAGCAATGTAAAGTTACAGTAGATTGCAATAGGAACACATAGGTGTAGGGGCAACACAAACCATATACTCCAAAAGTGTAATGAGAACCACGAATGGACCCCAAACCTATGTGAGCTTGTAGAGGGTCGCTGGGACTGTAAGAAAACAGTGAGGGTTAGAAAAATAGCCCACCCCAAGACCCTGAAAAGTAGGTGTAAAGTGCACCTATAACCCCCAGAGAGCACAGAAGTAGTGATAGGGGGTTTCTGCAAGGAAGACCAACACCAGCAAAGCAACAACAGTGGATTTCCGGACCTGAGTACCTGTGAAACGAGGGGAGCAAGTCCAAGAGTCGCGACAATGTCGAGAGTGGGCAGATGCCCAGGAAATGCCAGCTGAGGGTGCAAAGAAGCTGCCACCGGATGGAAGAAGCTTTGGTTTCTGCAAGAACGAAGAGGACTAGGAACTTCCCCTTTGGAGGATGGATGTCCCACGTAGTGAAGAAGCTTGCAGAGGTGTTCCCACGCAGAAAGACCGCAAACAAGCCTTGCTAGCTGCAAGGGTCACAGTTAGGGTTTTTGGATGCTGCTGTGGCCCAGGAGGGACCATGATGTCTCCACTTGGATGAGGAGACAGAGGGGGTGCCCAGCAGGTCAGGAAGCCCTCACAGAAGCAGGCAGCAGCCGCAGAAGTACTGGATCAGGCACTTAGAAGAGGAGTGAACCGGAGTCCACCCGAAGTCAGAAAAGATGGAGTCTCACGACGCCGGACGATAACTCAGAAGGTTGTGCACTGCAGGTTAGAGTGTCGGGGACCCAGGCTTGGCTGTGCACGAAGGAAATCCTGGAAGAGTGCACAGGAGCCGGAGCAGCTGCAAATCACGCGGTACCCAGCAATGCAGTCTAGCGTGGGGAGGCAAGGACTTACCTACACCAAACTTGGACTGAAGAGTCACTGGACTGTGGGAGCCACTTGGACAGAGTTGCTGAGTTCCAGGGACCACGCTCGTCGTGCTGAGAGGGGACCCAGAGGACCGGTGATGCAGTCTTTTGTTGCCTGCGGTTGCAGGGGGAAGATTCCGTCGACCCACAGGAGATTTCTTCAGAGCTCCTGGTGCAAGAAGGAGGCAGGCTACCCCCAGAGCATGCACCACCAGGAAACAGGCGAGAAAGCCAGCAGGATGAAGCGATACAAGGTTGCAGTAGTCATCTTTGCTACTTTGTTGCGGTTTTGCAGGCGTCCTGAGCAGTCAGCGGTCGATCCTTTGGCAGAAGGTGAAGAGAGAGATGCAGAGGAACTCTGATGAGCACTTGCATTCGTTATCTGAAGAATTCCCCAAAGCAGAGACCCTAAATAGCCAGAAAAGGAGATTTAGCTACCTAGGAAGGAGGATAGGCTAGAAACACAGGTAAGAGCCTATCAGAAGGAGTCTCTGACGTCACCTGCTGGCCCTGGCCACTCAGAGCAGTCCAGTGTGCCAGCACACCTCTGAATCCAAGATGGCAGAGGTCTGGGGCACGCTGGAGGAACTCTGGGCACCTCCCCTGGGAGGTGCAGGTCAGGGGAGTAGTCACTCCCCTTTCCTTTGTCCAGTTTCGCGCCAGAGCAGGGCTGGGGGATCCCTGAACCGGTGTAGACTGGCTTATGCAGAGATGGGCACCATCTGTGCCCATCAAAGCATTTCTAGAGGCTGGGGGAGGCTACTCCTCCTCAGCCCTGACACCTTTTTCCAAAGGGAGAGGGTGTAACACCCTCTCTCTGAGGAAGTCCTTTGTTCTGCCTTCCTGGGCCAAGCCTGGCTGGACCCCAGGAGGGCAGAAACCTGTCTGAGGGGTTGGCAGCAGCAGCTGCAGTGAAACCCCGGGAAAGGTAGTTTGGCAGTACCCGGGTCTGTGCTAGAGACTCGGGGGATCATGGAATTGTTTCCCCAATGCCATTCTGGCATTGGGGTGACAATTCCATGATCTTAGACGTGTTACATGGCCATGTTCCGGGTTACCATTGTGACGCTATACATAGGTAGTGACCTATGTATAGTGCACCAGTGTAATGGTGTCCCCGCACTCACAAAGTCCGGGGAATTTGCCCTGAACAATGTGGGGGCACCTTGGCTAGTGCCAGGGTGCCCACACACTAAGTAACTTTGCACCCAACCTTCACCAGGTGAAGGTTAGACATATAGGTGACTTATAAGTTACTTAAGTGCAGTGGTAAATGGCTGTGAAATAACGTGGATGTTATTTCACTCAGGCTGCAGTGGCAGGCCTGTGTAAGAATTGTCAGAGCTCCCTATGGGTGGCAAAAGAAATGCTGCAGCCATAGGGATTTCCTGGAACCCCAATACCCTGGGTACCTCAGTACCATATTCTAGGGAATTATAAGGGTGTTCCAGTATGCCAATGTGAATTGGTGAAATTGGTCACTAGCCTGTTAGTGACAATTTAGAAAGCAGAGAGAGCATAACCACTGAGGTTCTGGTTAGCAGAGCCTCAGTGAGACAGTTAGTCATCACACAGGGAACACATACAGGGCACATTTATGAGCACTGGGGCCCTGGCTGGCAGGGTCCCAGTGACACATACACTAAAACAACATATATACAGTGAAATATGGGGGTAACATGCCAGGCAAGATGGTACTTTCCTACACAACCCCCTCCCCCCCCCAAACGAAGGACAATAAGACTAGGCATGACCTGATGAGTCTTCATTGTCTAAGTGGAATTATCTGGAGAGTCCATCTGCATTGGAGTGGGTACTCCCAGGTCTATGTTCCACTGTATAGTCCATTCCCTGTAGAGATATGGACCACCTCAACAATTTAGGGTTTTCACCTTTCATTTGTTTTAGCCAAAGTAGAGGTTTGTGGTCTGTCTGAACAATGAAGTGAGTGCCAAACAGGTATGGCCTCAACTTCTCCAGTGCCCAGACCACAACAAAGGCCTCCCTTTCTATGGCAGACCAACGCTTTCCTCTAGGGGTCAACCTCCTGATGATAAAAGCAAAAGGTTGATCCTGGCCCTCAGAATTGAGTTGTGATAAGACTGTCCCTACCCCTAATTCAGATGCATCAGTTTGAACAATGAATTTCTTGGAGTAACATGGACTTTTTAGGACAGGTGCAGTGCACATGGCCTGTTTCAGCTCCTCAAAGGCTTTCTGACAGCTAGCTGTCCACAATACCTTTTTAGGCATCTTCTTGGAAGTGAGATCATTAAGTGGGGCTGCAATGGAGCCATAGTTTTTAATGAACCTCCTGTAATACCCAGTGAGGCCTAAGAAGGCTCTCACCTGGGTCTGAGTTGTAGGGGGAACCCAATCCATGATTGTCTGGATTTTCCCCTGAAGTGGTGCAATCTGTTCTCCACCTACCAGGTGTCCCAGATAAACCACTTTCCCCTGCCCTATCTGGCACTTTGAAGCCTTGATAGTGAGGCCTGCCTTCTGCAGGGCCTCCAAAACTTTCCACAGGTGGACCAGGTGATCATCCCAGGTGGAGCTAAAGACAGCTATATCGTCCAGATATGCTGCACTAAAAGCCTCCAACCCTTGCAGGACTGTATTCACCAACCTCTGAAAAGTGGCAGGTGCATTTTTCAAACCAAAGGGCATTTCTGTGAATTGGTAGTGCCCTCCAATAGTCGAAAATGCAGTTTTTGCTTTAGCATCCTCTGATAACTTGATCTGCCAATACCCTGCAGTCAAATCAAAGGAGCTTAGATACTTGGCAGATGCCAGTGTATCTATGAGCTCATCTGCCCTGGGTATAGGGTAAGCATCAGTTTTAGTTACCTGGTTGAGACCTCTGTAATCTACACAAACTCTCATCTCTCTTTTCCCATCTTTTGAGTGAGGCTTTGGTACAAGCACCACAGGAGAGGCCCATGGGCTTTCAGAATGTTCACCCACTCCTAGTTCAAGCATTTTCTTAACTTCTTGTTTTATGCAGTCCCTGACATGGTCAGGCTGCCTATAGATCTTACCTTTCACATGCATGCTGTCTCCAGTATCTATAGTGTGCTCACACCAAGAAGTGGTGCCTGGCACAGCAGAAAAGAGTTCAGAAAACTGACCCAGGAGATTTATGCAGTGGTCTTTCTGCTCAGCAGTAAGACAATCTGCTAAAACTACACCTTCCACTAGAGCATCTTGTTCTGTGGAAGAGAAGAGATCAGGGAGAGGGTCACTCTCTTCTTCCTGTCCTTCATCTGTTGCCATGAGCAGGGTGAGATCAGCCCTGTCATAGTAGGGTTTTAGGCGATTGACATGGAGCACCCTAAGGGGACTCCTGGCAGTGCCCAGGTCAACCAAGTAGGTGACCTTGCCCTTCTTTTCAACAATGAGATGGGGTCCACTCCATTTGTCTTGGAGTGCTCTTGGGGCCACAGGCTCCAATACCCACACCTTCTGTCCTGGTTGGTACTGAATCAGAACAGCCTTCTGGTCATGCCATTGCTTTTGGAGCTCTTGGCTGGCCTGAAGGTTTTTACTGGCCTTTTTCATGTACTCAGCCATTCTGGATCTTAGGCCGAGTGCATAGTCCACTATGTCTTGCTTGGGAGCTTTTAAAGGTTGTTCCCAACCCTCCTTCACAAGTGTTAGGGGACCTCTTACAGGGTGTCCAAATAGGAGTTCAAAGGGGCTGAAGCCCACTCCTTTCTGGGGTACCTCCCTGTAAGCAAAAAGGAGGCAAGGTAACAGGACATCCCATGTCCTCCTGAGTTTTTCAGGGAGTCCCATTATCATTCCTTTGAGAGTTTTATTAAACCTCTCTACCAGTCCATTTGTTTGTGGATGATTAGGTGTGGTTAATTTATATGTTACACCACATTCCTTCCACATGGCCTTCAAGTATGCAGACATAAAGTTGCTACCCCTGTCTGATACAACCTCTTTTGGGAAACCCACCCTGGAAAAGATTCCCAGGAGGGCTTTTGCCACTGCAGGTGCTGTAGTGGTCCTTAGAGGAATTGCTTCAGGATATCTTGTGGCATGGTCCACTACCACCAAGATAAACCTATTGCCTGAAGCAGTAGGGGGGTCAAGGGGGCCAACTATGTCAACCCCTACCCTTTCAAAGGGAACCCCAACCACAGGCAGTGGAATAAGGGGAGCCTTTGGGGTGCCACCAGTCTTGCCACTGGCTTGGCAGGTCACGCAAGATTTACAAAAGTCTTTTGTGTCCTCTGACATCCTAGGCCAGTGAAACAGGGGGACAAGCCTTTCCCATGTTTTAATCTGACCCAAATGTCCAGCCAAAGGAATGTCATGTGCCAGATTTAGGAGGAACTCTCTGTACTGCAGGGGAATGACCAATCTCCTGGCTGCTCCAGGTTTTGAATCCCTTGCCTCTGTGTACAAGAGGTTGTCTTCTCAGTAAACTCTATGTGAGTCACTGACATCCACATTTTGCTGTTTGACAGCTTGCTGTCTTAGACCCTCTAATGTGTGTAGGAAAGTACCATCTTGCCTGGCATGTTACCCCCATTTTTCACTGTATATATGTTGTTTTAGTTGTATGTGTCACTGGGACCCTGGTAACCCAGGGCCCCAGTGCTCATAAGTGTGCCTGAATGTGTTACCTGTGTAGTGACTAACTGTCTCACTGAGGCTCTGCTAATCAGAACCTCAGTGGTTATGCTCTCTCATTTCTTTCCAAATTGTCACTGACAGGCTAGTGACCATTTTTACCAATTTACATTGGCTTACTGGAACACCCTTATAATTCCCTAGTATATGGTACTGAGGTACCCAGGGTATTGGGGTTCCAGGAGATCCCTATGGGCTGCAGCATTTCTTTTGCCACCCATAGGGAGCTCTGACAATTTTTACACAGGCCTGCCACTGCAGCCTGAGTGAAATAACGTCCACGTTATTTCACAGCCATTTTACACTGCACTTAAGTAACTTATAAGTCACCTATATGTCTAACCTTTACCTGGTAAAGGTTAGGTGCAAAGTTACTTAGTGTGAGGGCACCCTGGCACTAGCCAAGGTGCCCCCACATTGTTCAGAGCCAATTCACTGAACTTTGTGAGTGCGGGGACACCATTACACGCGTGCACTACATATAGGTCACTACCTATATGTAGCTTCACCATGGTAACTCCGAATATGGCCATGTAACATGTCTATGATCATGGAATTGCCCCCTCTATGCCATCCTGGCATTGTTGGTACAATTCCATGATCCCAGTGGTCTGTAGCACAGACCCTGGTACTGCCAGACTGCCCTTCCTGGGGTTTCACTGCAGCTGCTGCTGCTGCCAACCCCTCAGACAGGCAGCTGCCCTCCTGGGGTCCAGCCAGGCCTGGCCCAGGATGGCAGAACAAAGAACTTCCTCTGAGAGAGGGTGTGACACCCTCTCCCTTTGGAAAATGGTGTGAAGGCAGGGGAGGAGTAGCCTCCCCCAGCCTCTGGAAATGCTTTGTTGGGCACAGATGTGCCCAATTCTGCATAAGCCAGTCTACACCGGTTCAGGGACCCCTTAGCCCCTGCTCTGGCGCGAAACTGGACAAAGGAAAGGGGAGTGACCACTCCCCTGACCTGCACCTCCCCTGGGAGGTGTCCAGAGCTCCTCCAGTGTGCTCCAGACCTCTGCCATCTTGGAAACAGAGGTGCTGCTGGCACACTGGACTGCTCTGAGTGGCCAGTGCCACCAGGTGACGTCAGAGACTCCTGCTGATAGGCTCCTTCAGGTGTTAGTAGCCTTTCCTCTCTCCTAGGTAGCCAAACCCTCTTTTCTGGCTATTTAGGGTCTCTGTCTCTGGGGAAACTTTAGATAACGAATGCATGAGCTCAGCCGAGTTCCTCTGCATCTCTCTCTTCACCTTCTGATAAGGAATCGACCGCTGACCGCGCTGGAAGCCTGCAAACCTGCAACATAGTAGCAAAGACGACTACTGCAACTCTGTAACGCTGATCCTGCCGCCTTCTCGACTGTTTTCCTGCTTGTGCATGCTGTGGGGGTAGTCTGCCTCCTCTCTGCACCAGAAGCTCAGAAGAAATCTCCCGTGGGTCGACGGAATCTTCCCCCTGCAACCGCAGGCACCAAAAAGCTGCATTACCGGTCCCTTGGGTCTCCTCTCAGCACGACGAGCGAGGTCCCTCGAATCCAGCGACACCGTCCAAGTGACCCCCACAGTCCAGTGACTCTTCAGCCCAAGTTTGGTGGAGGTAAGTCCTTGCCTCACCTCGCTGGGCTGCATTGCTGGGAACCGCGACTTTGCAAGCTACTCCGGCCCCTGTGCACTTCCGGCGGAAATCCTTCGTGCACAGCCAAGCCTGGGTCCACGGCACTCTAACCTGCATTGCACGACTTTCTAAGTTGGTCTCCGGCGACGTGGGACTCCTTTGTGCAACTTCGGCGAGCACCGTTTCACGCATCCTCGTAGTGCCTGTTTCTGGCACTTCTCTGGGTGCTACCTGCTTCAGTGAGGGCTCTTTGTCTTGCTCGACGTCCCCTCTCTCTGCAGGTCCAATTTGCGGCCTCCTGGTCCCTCCTGGGCCCCAGCAGCGTCCAAAAACGCCAAACGCACGATTTGCGTGTAGCAAGGCTTGTTGGCGTCCATCCGGCGGGAAAACACTTCTGTACGACTCTCCAAGGCGTGGGGGATCCATCCTCCAAAGGGGAAGTCTCTAGCCCTTGTCGTTCCTGCAGTATTCACAGTTCTTCAGCCTAGTAAGAGCTCCTTTGCACCAACCGCTGGCATTTCTTGGGCATCTGCCCATCTCCGAGTTGCTTGTGACTTTTGGACTTGGTCCCCTTGTTCCACAGGTACCCTCAGTCAGGAATCCATCGTTGTTGCATTGCTGATTTGTGTTTTCCTTGCATTTTCCCTCTAACACGACTATTTTGTCCTTAGGGGAACTTTAGTGCACTTTGCACTCACTTTTCAGGGTCTTGGGGAGGGTTATTTTGCTTACTCTCACTATTTTCTAATAGTCCCAGCGACCCTCTACAAGGTCACATAGGTTTGGGGTCCATTCGTGGTTCGCATTCCACTTCTGGAGTATATGGTTTGTGTTGCCCCTATCCCTATGTTTCCCCATTGCATCCTATTGTAACTATACATTGTTTGCACTGTTTTCTAAGACTATACTGCATATTTTTGCTATTGTGTATATATATCTTGTGTATATTTCCTATCCTCTCACTGAGGGTACACTCTAAGATACTTTGGCATATTGTCATAAAAATAAAGTACCTTTATTTTTAGTATAACTGTGTATTGTGTTTTCTTATGATATTGTGCATATGACACTAGGTGGTACTGTAGTAGCTTCACACGTCTCCTAGTTCAGCCTAAGCTGCTCTGCTAAGCTACCATTATCTATCAGCCTAAGCTACTAGACACCCTATACACTAATAAGGGATAACTGGGCCTGGTGCAAGGTGCAAGTACCCCTTGGTACTCACTACAAGCCAGTCCAGCCTCCTACATTGGTGGCAGCGGTGGGATTCGAGGGACCTCGCTCGTCGTGCTGAGAGGAGACCCAAGGGACCGGTAATGCAGCTTTTTGGTGCCTGCGGTTGCAGGGGGAAGATTCCGTCGACCCACGGGAGATTTCTTCGGAGCTTCTGGTGCAGAGAGGAGGCGGAGGTTCATTAAGAACTATGGCTCCATTGCAGCCCCTCTTAATGACCTCACATCCAAGAAAATGCCTAAAAAGGTATTATGGACAGCAAGCTGTCAGAAAGCTTTTGAGGAGCTGAAGCAGGCCATGTGCTCTGCACCTGTCCTGAAAAGCCCTTGTTACTCTAAAAAATTCTATGTCCAAACTGATGCATCTGAATTAGGAGTAGGGGCAGTCCTATCACAACTTAATTCTGAGGGCCAGGATCAACCTGTTGCTTTTATTAGTAGAAGGTTGACCCCTAGAGAAAAGCGTTGGTCTGCCATTGAGAGGGAGGCCTTTGCTGTGGTCTGGGCTCTGAAGAAGTTGAGGCCATACCTGTTTGGCACTCACTTCATTGTTCAGACAGACCACAAACCTCTACTTTGGCTAAAACAAATGAAAGGTGAAAATCCTAAATTGTTGAGGTGGTCCATATCCCTACAGGGAATGGACTATACAGTGGAACATAGACCTGGGAGTAGCCACTCCAATGCAGATGGACTCTCCAGATATTTCCACTTAGACAATGAAGACTCATCAGGTAATGGCTAGTCTTATTGTCCTTCGTTTGGGGGGGGGTTGTGTAGGAAAGTACCATCTTGCCTGGCATGTTACCCCCATTTTTCACTGTATATATGTTGTTTTAGCTGTATGTGTCACTGGGACCCTGGTAACCCACGGCCCCAGTGCTCATAAGTGTGCCTGAATGTGTTACCTGTGTAGTGACTAACTGTCTCACTGAGGCTCTGCTAATCAGAACCTCAGTGGTTATGCTCTCTCATTTCTTTCCAAATTGTCACTGACAGGCTAGTGACCATTTTTACCAATTTACATTGGCTTACTGGAACACCCTTATAATTCCCTAGTATATGGTACTGAGGTACCCAGGGTATTGGGGTTCCAGGAGATCCCTATGGGCTGCAGCATTTCTTTTGCCACCCATAGGGAGCTCTGACAATTCTTACACAGGCCTGCCACTGCAGCCTGAGTGAAATAACATCCACGTTATTTCACAGCCATTTTACACTGCACTTAAGTAACTTATAAGTCACCTATATGTCTAACCTTTACCTGGTAAAGGTTAGGTGCAAAGTTACTTAGTGTGAGGGCACCCTGGCACTAGCCAAGGTGCCCCCACATTGTTCAGAGCCAATTCACTGAACTTTGTGAGTGCGGGGACACCATTACACGCGTGCACTACATATAGGTCACTACCTATATGTAGCTTCACCATGGTAACTCCGAATATGGCCATGTAACATGTCTATGATCATGGAATTGCCCCCTCTATGCCATCCTGGCATTGTTGGTACAATTCCATGATCCCAGTGGTCTGTAGCACAGACCCTGGTACTGCCAGACTGCCCTTCCTGGGGTTTCACTGCAGCTGCTGCTGCTGCCAACCCCTCAGACAGGCAGCTGCCCTCCTGGGGTCCAGCCAGGCCTGGCCCAGGATGGCAGAACAAAGAACTTCCTCTGAGAGAGGGTGTGACACCCTCTCCCTTTGGAAAATGGTGTGAAGGCAGGGGAGGAGTAGCCTCCCCCAGCCTCTGGAAATGCTTTGTTGGGCACAGATGTGCCCAATTCTGCATAAGCCAGTCTACACCGGTTCAGGGACCCCTTAGCCCCTGCTCTGGCGCGAAACTGGACAAAGGAAAGGGGAGTGACCACTCCCCTGACCTGCACCTCCCCTGGGAGGTGTCCAGAGCTCCTCCAGTGTGCTCCAGACCTCTGCCATCTTGGAAACAGAGGTGCTGCTGGCACACTGGACTGCTCTGAGTGGCCAGTGCCACCAGGTGACGTCAGAGACTCCTGCTGATAGGCTCCTTCAGGTGTTAGTAGCCTTTCCTCTCTCCTAGGTAGCCAAACCCTCTTTTCTGGCTATTTAGGGTCTCTGTCTCTGGGGAAACTTTAGATAACGAATGCATGAGCTCAGCCGAGTTCCTCTGCATCTCTCTCTTCACCTTCTGATAAGGAATCGACCGCTGACCGCGCTGGAAGCCTGCAAACCTGCAACATAGTAGCAAAGACGACTACTGCAACTCTGTAACGCTGATCCTGCCGCCTTCTCGACTGTTTTCCTGCTTGTGCATGCTGTGGGGGTAGTCTGCCTCCTCTCTGCACCAGAAGCTCCGAAGAAATCTCCCGTGGGTCGACGGAATCTTCCCCCTGCAACCGCAGGCACCAAAAAGCTGCATTACCGGTCCCTTGGGTCTCCTCTCAGCACGACGAGCGAGGTCCCTCGAATCCAGCGACACCGTCCAAGTGACCCCCACAGTCCAGTGACTCTTCAGCCCAAGTTTGGTGGAGGTAAGTCCTTGCCTCCTCTCGCTGGGCTGCATTGCTGGGAACCGCGACTTTGCAAGCTACTCCGGCCCCTGTGCACTTCCGGCGGAAATCCTTCGTGCACAGCCAAGCCTGGGTCCACGGCACTCTAACCTGCATTGCACGACTTTCTAAGTTGGTCTCCGGCGACGTGGGACTCCTTTGTGCAACTTCGGCGAGCACCGTTTCACGCATCCTCGTAGTGCCTGTTTCTGGCACTTCTCCGGGTGCTACCTGCTTCAGTGAGGGCTCTTTGTCTTGCTCGACGTCCCCTCTCTCTGCAGGTCCAATTTGCGACCTCCTGGTCCCTCCTGGGCCCCAGCAGCGTCCAAAAATGCCAAACGCACGATTTGCGTGTAGCAAGGCTTGTTGGCGTCCATCCGGCGGGAAAACACTTCTGTACGACTCTCCAAGGCGTGGGGGATCCATCCTCCAAAGGGGAAGTCTCTAGCCCTTGTCGTTCCTGCAGTATTCACAGTTCTTCAGCCTAGTAAGAGCTCCTTTGCACCAACCGCTGGCATTTCTTGGGCATCTGCCCATCTCCGAGTTGCTTGTGACTTTTGGACTTGGTCCCCTTGTTCCACAGGTACCCTCAGTCAGGAATCCATCGTTGTTGCATTGCTGATTTGTGTTTTCCTTGCATTTTCCCTCTAACACGACTATTTTGTCCTTAGGGGACTTTTAGTGCACTTTGCACTCACTTTTCAGGGTCTTGGGGAGGGTTATTTTGCTAACTCTCACTATTTTCTAATAGTCCCAGCGACCCTCTACAAGGTCACATAGGTTTGGGGTCCATTCGTGGTTCGCATTCCACTTCTGGAGTATATGGTCTGTGTTGCCCCTATCCCTATGTTTCCCCATTGCATCCTATTGTAACTATACATTGTTTGCACTGTTTTCTAAGACTATACTGCATATTTTTGCTATTGTGTATATATATCTTGTGTATATTTCCTATCCTCTCACTGAGGGTACACTCTAAGATACTTTGGCATATTGTCATAAAAATAAAGTACCTTTATTTTTAGTATAACTGTGTATTGTGTTTTCTTATGATATTGTGCATATGACACTAGGTGGTACTGTAGTAGCTTCACACGTCTCCTAGTTCAGCCTAAGCTGCTCTGCTAAGCTACCATTATCTATCAGCCTAAGCTACTAGACACCCTATACACTAATAAGGGATAACTGGGCCTGGTGCAAGGTGCAAGTACCCCTTGGTACTCACTACAAGCCAGTCCAGCCTCCTACAATGTGGGACAGGATTGCTGTGCCACACTCAGCTCCTCCCTGGCAGGCCCCCCTCCACCCAAAAGCTCTGGTGAAGGTTCTGCACAGGGGGGAAATTCTTCTACCTCAGATGTAGAATCATCTGTAGAGGGAGGGATAGTGGGTAGGGATTTACCCTTACTAACCCTAGCTTTAGGGAGCACTTGGTCCATTGTTCCAGGATCCAAGTCACCCTGTCCTTTTTGCTTTTTGGCCTAAGCCCTTGTCAAAGCAAAAATATGCCCAGGAATGCCCAGCATTGCTGCACGAGCCTCCAACTCCACTTCTGCCCAAGCTGATGTCTCTAAATCGTTCCCTAGTAGACAGTCTACAGGTAAATCTGAGGCAACCACAACTTTCTTTGGACCACTAACCCCCCCCCAGTTGAGATTCACAACAGCCATGGGGTGGCTAAGAGTGTTGTTATGAGCGTCTGTCACTTGGTACTGGTGACCAAGTAGGTGTTGTTCAGGGTGCGTACTCGCAACACGGCGTCAGTTCACTGTTTATGCCGACTTGAGATCTCATCGATGGTACTCAGATACGTTCGGGTCTTTTGGAATATACATTGTGTGTACTCAGCACTTTGGCGTTCTGCATTATCGATTACTAATTATTCGCTTACACTAGTCAGAGTGACATTGGATTATTCAGTGTGTAAACGTTGACGGAAATCCTTTTTTTGATTGGAGGACATAACAGACAAATATATAAAGACGAGTGCCCTGAAGAAGTCGTTTGGGATATAAGAAAATATTGTCCCGAGACGAAACACGTGTTGGCTGGCTTGGTTGGCTTGAATCATGACTTAATTATAACAACAATACGGACGAACCACAATGAACTGATTGTCACAAATTGACTTGACCTGTGAAAAGTTATAATAATTTATGAGTGTTTGACCTATGAAAAGCTATAATAGTATATGTTACTTACATAACAATAAACGTTCTGATGTTTTGATTTTGTGTAAACCAAAATTATATTCGAATGGGTTGTACAATTGAAAACTGAGATTGGATTCTTACAAATCTCATAAGAGGTACCGCACTTTGCTGTGAGTAGGTGTTGTTCAGGGTGTACCAGTTTCTCTATTACCATGGTAACACTGGCACGTGTGTCCCTGTAGGCCTGAACCTCAACACCATTGAATAGGGGACGTTGCTTGTACTTATCCATATTAAGGGGACAAGCAACCAAGGTGGCCAAATCAATGGCACCTTCAGAGACTAACACAGCCTCTGTGGTCTCCCTAACAAGACCAACCCCAACTAAATTACCAAAAGTGAGCCCAGCTACTCCCTTGGATTGGCTATTAATAGGTTTGCTCCCACCACCACTGCTATTACTAGGGGCACTAGAGGTTGTAGTAGGGGTTGTGGTAGTGGGAGGCTTGGAGCTTTTCTTTGGACAACTGGCATCAGTTGTCCAATGGCCTTTTAATTTACATAAATAGCACCATGGTTTTTTTACTTGATTAGAAGAGGATTTGGACCCACCACCCCCACCAGAGTGTTTTTGTGGGCCTGATGAAGACTCATTTTTAGATTTGTCCCCACCCTTGTCTGAAGACTTACCATCCTTCTTCTTGCCATCCTTGTCACCCCCTGTATGAACTTTTCTGTTCACTCTTGTTCTGACCCATTTGCCTGCCTTCTTTCCCAATTCTTGGGGAGAGGTCAGATCTGAGTCCACTAGATATTGGTGTAACAAATCAGAGACACAGTTATTCAGAATATGCTCTCTCAGGATTAGATTGTACAGGCTTTCATAGTCAGAAACTTTACTGCCATGTAACCACCCCTCCAAGGCCTTCACTGAATAGTCAACAAAGTCTACCCAGTCTTGTGAGGACTCTTTTCTGGTTTCTCTGAACTTAATCCTGTATTGTTCAGTGATTAAGCCGAATCCATCCAAGAGTGCATTCTTCAAAACTAAAATTATTGCCATCACTTTCTTTCACAGTAAGGAGCCTATCCCTACCCTTTCCACTGAAACATAGCCATAGGATAGCAGCCCACTGCCTTTGAGGGACCCCCTGTACCATACAGGCCCTCTCAAGTGCAACAAACCACTTGTTAATGTCATCCCCTTCCTTGTAAGGGGGAACTATCTTGTGCAGATTCCTGGAATCATGCTCTTTAACAGGTTTGCTATCAGGAATACTGCTGCTGCCACCATGGGGTCCTAACCCCAACCTCTGTCTCTCCTTTTCTAAGTCTAGGGATTCCCTGTCTAGAGCCATCTGTTGCTGTTTAAGCTTCAGCCTGGTCTCTTCCACTCTCAACTTATTGAGTTCCCTTTCTAACATTTTGTCATCAGGGTGGGTGGGTTGGGAATGCGCAAGATGGTACTTTCCTACACAACTGCTGCTGCATTAGCTTCACTCTGGCCTCCTCTAACCTCAGCTTTCTGAGTTCCCTATCTAGGGACTGCTCCTCAGGGTTAGAATTATGTGAAGCCTCTGAAACAGAGGTAAGATGAGAGTGTGCAGAGGCAGACCTATCTCTAACAGGGGACACTCTAGTGACCTGGCCTCTAGGGGTGAAGGGAGCCCTACTTGTGTGTGAAACCATACCACTACCAGTTATACTAGGGGGCTTGTTGACAGATAGGTCTGTGGAAGGACCCTCCCCAGGATTGTCATCTTGCTCCTCTGAGCTTTCCTGGTTGAAGTTATCCTCTTCCTCTTCCCCTGTCTGATCTGGATCAGTGCTAAGTCCCTGGTCATCTTGGAGGAGAAGATTTAAGATGAACTCCTTATTGGGGTTCTTCCCAATCGCTAAACCTCTTTCAGTACAGAGACCCCTCAAACATTTACAGTTAAGATTTTCATAAGTAGTCTTGACAACTTTAGGGGTAGCTTCTACAGAAGACATATTGAAAGAAAGGTGTTTGGGAAAGTGAGAAAAAAGTTAGTAGAATAACAGAGCTAAATCTTTAGAGAAAAGAAGAAAACTTTTCAGAACTTCGTAAAAACTTTTGCAAAGTTTTAAAAACTTTTTAGAACGTTAGAAAATTGTTTCTAGGCGTATATTATATATGCTCTAAGTATTGGAGCAAGCTTTTCTTGTGAAAAGCACAGGTAACAAAGTGGTAAAGCAATTGCAAGTACTTATGCCACAGCTGCACCACCGATGTAGGAGGCTGGCCTGGTTTGTAGTGGGTACCTTGGGTACATACACCTTATACCAGGTCCAGTTATCCCTTATTAGTGAAGTAGTAGTGTTCTAGCAGCTTAGGCTGATAGAGGTAGCTATAGCAGAGCAGCTTAGGCTGAACTAGGAGACATGCAAAGCTCATGCAATACCACTTATAGTTATACAGTACTTATACACAAGTAAAGACAATACTTCAGTGTTATAAAAAATAAAGGAATTTATTTGGGTGACACAGTACCAAAAATATCTTAGAGACAATATTCCTTCTGGAGGTATTACACACAATATATACACTAGACACCAACATTAGACAAGTAATTAGTCATAGAACAGTGCAAACAATATGAAATGCTATATAGAATGCAAAGTGAGAAAATAGGTCTAGGGGCAACACAAACCATATACTAAGAAAGTGGAATACGAATCACGAATTGTAGAAAAGTACCATCTTGCCTGGCATGTTACCCCCATTTTTACATATATGTCAGTTTCTTTTTGCCTGTCTCACTGGGATCCTTCTAGCCAGAACCCCAGTGCTCATAGTTGTGGCCTGAAAGTGTATACCTGTGTAGTGACTAACTGTGTCACTGAGGCTCTGCTAATCAGAACTTCAGTACTTATGCTCTCTCTGCCTTTAAATTTGTCACTATAGGCTAGTGACCAATTTTACCAATTTCAATTGGCACACCGGAACACCCTTATAATTCCCTAGTATATGGTACCTAGGTACCCAGGGTATTGGGGTTCCAGGAGATCCTTATGGGCTGCAGCATTTCTTTTGCCACCCATAGGGAGCTCAGACAAACCTTTACATGGGACTGCCATTGCAGCCTGAGTGAAATAATGCACACGTTATTTTACAGCCATTTTCACTGCACTTAAGTAATTTATAAAACACCTATATGTCTAACCTTCACTTGCTGAAGGTTAGGTGCAACGTTACTGGTGTGAGGGCACCCTTGCACTAGCAAAGATGACCCCACATAGTTCAGGGCAATTTCCCCGGACTTTGTGAGTGCGGGGACATTATTACACGCGTGCACTACATATAGGTCAATACCTATATGTGGATTCACAATCATAACTCCGAATGTGGCCATGTAACGTCTAGGATCATGGAATTGTCACCCCAATACCTTCCTGGTATTGGGGGGCAATTCCATGCATTCCCGGACTCTAGCACAGAACCGGGGTACTGCCAAACTGCCTTTCCGGGGTCTCCACTGCAGCTGCTGCCAACCCCTGGGGCCTGGGCAGCCCAGTCCCAGGAAGGCAGAACAAAGGATTTCCTCTGAGAGAGGGGGTGTTACACCCTCTCCCTTTGGAAATAGGTGTGAAGGGCTGGGGAGGAGTAGCCTCCCCCAGCCTCTGGAAATGCTTTGATGGGCACAGATGGTGCCCATCTCTGCATAAGCCAGTCTACACCGGTTCAGGGATCCCCCAGCCCTGCTCTGGCGCGAAACTGGACAAAGGAAAAGGGAGTGACCACTCCCCTGACTTGCACCTCCCAGGGGAGGTGCCCAGAGCTCCTCCAGTGTGTCCCAGACCGCTGCCATCTTGGATTCAGAGGTGTTGGGGCACAATGGACAGCTCTGAGTGGCCAGTGCTAGCAGGTGACGTCAGAGAGACCTCCTGATAGGTGCATACCTCTCTCAGTAGCCAAGCCTCCTGTCTCAGTAGCCAAACCTCCTTTTTGGGCTATTTAGGGTCTCTCCTCTGGGCTATTTCTCAGATAACGAATGCAAGAGCTCACCAGAGTTCCTCTGCACTTCCCTCTTCGACTTCTGCCAAGGATCAACTGCTGACTGCTCCAGGACGCCTGCAAAACCGCAACAAAGTTGCAAGACAATTACCAGCAACATTGTAGCTCCTCATCCTGCAGGGAATTCGACTGTTTCCTGGTGGTGCATGCTCCGAGGGCTGTCTGCCTTCACCCTGCACTGGAAGCCAAGAAGAAATCTCCCGTGGGTCGACAGAATCTTCCCCCTGCCAACGCAGGCACCAAACTTCTGCATCACCGGTCCTCTGGGTCCCCTCTCTTCCTGAGGAGCGTGGTCCCTGGAACACAGGAGCTGGGTCCAAGTGTCTCCCACAGTCCAGTGGCCCTCCTGTACAAATTTGGTGGAGGTAAGTCCTTGCCTCCCCACGCCAGACAGCAAACCTGTGTACTGCCGTGATTTGCAGCTGATCCGGCTTCTGTGCACTTTTCCAGGACTTCCTTTGTGCACAGCCTAGCCTGGCTCCCCAGCACTCTGCCCTGCATTGCCCAACTCGCTGAGTTGGACTCCGACGTCGTGGGACCCTCCTTTGTGACTCTGAGTCGACCGCTGTCCTCAGGTCTTCTAAGTGCCTATTCCGGTACTTCTGCGGGTGCTGCCTGCTTCTGCGGGGGCTCTCTGAGTTGCTGAGCGCCCCGTCTCCTCCTCCAAGGGGCGACATCCTGGTCCTTCCTGGGCCCCAACAGCACCCACAATCCTCAACTGCGACTCTTGCAGCTAGCAAGGCTTGTTTGAGGTATTTCTGCGTGGAAACACTTCTGCAACCTCCAGCATGCCGTGGGACATCTTCTCACCAAAGGGGAAGTTCCTGGCACCATCCATTGTTGCAGAATCTTCGGCTTCTTCCACCCGGAGGCAGCCCTTTTGCACCTTCATCCGGGGTTTAGTGGGCTCCTGCCCCCCCTGGACACTTGTGTGACTCTTGGACTTGGCCCCCTTCTTTTACAGGTCCTCAGGTCCAGGAATCCGTTTTCAGTGCTTTGATAGCACTTGTGGTTCTTGCAGAATCCCCTATCACGACTATATTGTCTTTCTGGGGTAGTAGGGTAACTTTACTCCTACTTTTCAGGGTCTTGGGGAGGGGTATTTTTTACACCCTTACTGTTTTCTCACAGTCCCAGCGACCCTCTACAACCTCCCATAGGCCTGGGGTCCATTCGTGATTTGCATTCCACTTTTGGAGTATATGGTTTGTGTTGCTCCTAGGCCTACATCTACCTATTGCATCCTATTGTGATTCTACATTGTTTGCACTACTTTTCTTACTGTTACTTACCTGTTTTGGGTTTGTGTACATATAATTTGTGTATATTACTTACTTCCTAAGTGAGGGTATCCTCTGAGATACTTTTGGCATATTGTCACTAAAATAAAGTACCTTTATTTTTAGTAACTCTGAGTATTGTGTTTTCTTATGATATTGTGCTATATGATATAAGTGGTATAGTAGGAGCTTTGCATGTCTCCTAGTTCAGCCTAAGCTGCTTTGCCATAGCTACCTCTAACAGCCTAAGCTGCTAGATGCACCTCTATTCTACTAATAAGGGATAACTGGACCTGGCACAAGGTATAAGTACCACAAGGTACCCACTATAAGCCAGGCCAGCCTCCTACAGACCAGACAGGCAAAACACATTGATATATAGGTTTTTATCTATGAGCACTGGGATCCTGGGTAGCAGGATCCCAGTGACACAGTAAAGACACACTGACACACACTCACAAACAGGCCAAAAGTGGGGGTAACCATGCTAGAAAGAGGATTCTTTCCTACACATGTTGTACCAACAAGTCTGTCAATCCCCTTTCTCCACCTCTCTCTGAGGTTCTCTTGTTCATCCTTTCTTTAGCTCAGCAGGGCTCTGCCTTGGGCACCCTTAAAGGTTACTTATCAACCATCTCAGCCTTTCTTAGATTGTCAGACCAGCCTTCCCTATTCAAGTCTCCCATTGTTGGAAGGTTCCTTAAAGGACTCGCCCATTTGTTTCCTCCCAGCCCAATCATTATGCCCCAGCGGGACTTGAACCTTGTCCTAACTTAACCTTATGTGTGCCCCTTTTGAGCCGATGTACAATAATCCCTTGCTGCTCCTTACAATCAAGACTTCTTTTCTTGATGCCATCTCCTCTGCTCGCAGAGTGAGTGAGCTTCAAGATGTTTCTTCCAAGCCACCATTTTTGTCTGTCCACCCGTACAAAGTGGTGCTTTGTAAAAGGGCCTCCTTCCTTCTTAAGGTTGTTATGCCTTTTCGCTTAGGCCAATCCATCACTTTGCCTACTTTGTACACCCCCCCACATCCCTCTCATGAAAAGGAGAGACTCCACTGTCTGGATCCAAAACAAGAGTTGGCATTCTATCTCAATCATACTAAAGATTTCCAGGTGAATGATCAACTCTTTGTTGGATATGTGGATGTGAAGAAGGGCAGGCAGTGCATAAGTGTACCATCTCACAATGGGTATTGCTGTGCATCAAAATGTGCTACGCTTTGGCAAAAAAGCAACCTCCTGTGGGCTTGTGTACTCAGTCCACCAGAGCAACTGCTGTTACAACAGCATTAGCTCCCAGAGTTCCTGTCCTGGACATCTGCCAGGGAGCACCGTGGGCATCCCTGCAGATGTTCACAAGACATTACTGCCTTGACAGCCAGGTGCGCGGAGACGGCTACTTTGGTCGTTTGGTCCTGCAGGACTTTTTAGTATTATCTTGGTTCGCAGTCCACCACTGAAGATGGTATTGCTTGGGTATCTATTTTACGTTAAGGAATCTGCAACTAGAAGTCTCTATCAGATGAAGACGTTACTTACCTTCAGTAATGATTTATCTGGTAGAGACATGTTCTAGTTGCAGATTCCTTACCGATCTACCCATCCTCCCGCTTGCGAACTGATTTCTAGGGACAAGGATTCCCATTTCAGGACCATAGATCTGGCGCACCAATTTGTGTTCTTCATGGCTCAGCGCTACTGGCGTGGAAAATTCTAAAAAGTAACTGACATCAGCGCAACGGGGTGGCGCTTTTGTAAGACCGCGACGTCACGGCCACCACGACACCAAAGTCAGACGCGGAGTTGACCGACACCACTTAGGGCATGCTATGAACTGCTCAAAGAAAAATCTCCGAATCCAATCTGACTCCCGGGGGAAATTCTAAGGTAAGGAATCTGCAGCTAGAATATGCCTCTACCAGATAAATCACTACTGAAAGTAAGTAACTTTTTCAACATGCCTGTTTCAGAGCCGGTCCATTTAATGTCGAGCTGGGTGCATTTGCCCAGGTGTCTTCAATGTGCTGAGAAAGGACGCACTTCTTCCCATGGTGTAAGTGATGGTGCACATGGCTACCCTAATTTCAAGAGACTGTGTGGTAGCTTGGCCGGTATCACAGTGACTGCTGAGGCACTGATGGAGCCAGGTGGTTTCCAGACTGAACTGGCTAAGTAATAAGTACAAATGACTTATGTGAAGCAAAAAGCAGCAGCAGCTCCTCTGGGCAGTTACTTTAAGACAGTAAGGCAGCATAGCGGATTAATGTATCTGCTGCATACATATGTGTAGGAAGCTGCCCTGGTGTGTGGTGGGCACCTGTAGTACTTATACCTGGTCCAGGTATCCCCTATTAGTGTAGTGTAGACAGTCTCTAGAAGCGAGGCTCTCTAGAGGTAGCTGTGGATGAGCAGCCAAGGCCTATCTTGAAGACATGCAGAACTCATACAATATCACTGTAGTCACACAGCACTTACACACATGAAAGGATCCACACACTGTTAAAAAAATAAAGGTACTTTATTTTAGTGACACAATACCAAAATTACTAAAAAGGGAGTACGCCCTTAGGAGGTAAGTAAACACACTAAATATGTACACTAGTAATCAGAAATAGGCATAGAAAAGGTTAGAAAACAGTGCAAATGTAGGTAACCAATAGTGACTCGAAGGGGAGCCCAAACTATATACTAAAAAAAGGGATGCAAACTCAGGACCCCCACCTAGGTAAGTGGAATGTATAGAGGGGAGGTGGGGGTACTACAAAACCACAGAGGTAATTAACAAAGTACCCCCCCGCGATCAAGAAAGCAGGAGTAAATCACTGGAATTTCCCCAAACCACCCAAAAGGAAGAAAAAGAAAACACCCATAGAAGACTGCAAGAAACCAGCAGTGGATTCCTGGAGAAGACATGTGGAGAGAGGTGACCAAGGCCAAGAGCCACAGTTGAGTCCAGGAGGAGTAGGAGCTACTACCCACCCAGCTGTACTTGCAGGAGTTGGTCGACGGTGAGGAAGAACAGGTCAGCACTGCAGCCCTGGAGCTAGAGAAGAGTTCCTGGTGGATGCAGAAGATGTCCCACGGTGGAGTGAAGATTGCAGCAGCATATCGGTGCAGGAATTCCTCCAACAAGCCTTGGCAAAAGCAAGCTTGTAGTTAGTGGAAAAGTGGTGCTGCCGGGTACTAGCAAGGCCCAGGAGGACTCAACCCAGGAGGGGGAGTCACAGGGAACCCTCAGCGTCGCAGAGAGTCCACAGGAGCAGAGGCAGCACCCACAGGAGTCCCACAGGATGGGGACACAGAAGTTGCAGAAGAAGTCCACGCAGCACTACAGGAAGGGATCCCACATAGCAGGAGAACCACGCAGAGGGCTGAGCGTCGCAGGAAGAAGTACTGGGGACTGGAGCTACATGTCGCCCGAAGATCCCTTGGAGGAGACACAAACAAGCCTTGGCAGCTGCAAGAGACGCAGTGCACGGGATTACTGTCCTGCGTGGGAAGGCAAAGGCTTATCTCCACTAAAGTTGGACAGCTGGCAAAGAGAGCCATGAGGGCTACTCCAGACCACCACCTGTGATGCAGGATCCACTCAGCTAAAGATGAGAGGAGATCCACGCAGCCCGTCGTTGCAGAAGGTGCCTGCGGATGCAGGAGAGTGACTCCTTCACTCCAAGGAAGATTTCTACTTTCTTCTGGTGCATACTGAACACACGCCGCCCTCAGTGGATGCACAGCTGGTGGAAATGTTGCAATTGCTGGCAGGAGTCCTGGAAACAATGTTGCAGAAGAGTTATTCTTGGAGGCAGCTTGTCGGTTCCTGGAGGTTCCAGTCGCAGTTCCGGAGACCAGAAATCGAAGTAGAGGTTGCAGAGGAGTCCTGCAGGAAACTTGCAAGCCGAATTTGAGGCCCCACCCAAGAGAGAGATCCTAAATAGCACTCAAAGGGGGAATTGGTCACCTAGCCAGGTAAGCACCTATCAGGAGGGGGCTCTGACATCACCTGCCTGGCCTGGCAACTCAGATGCTGCCAGAGTTGCCTGCGAGCCTTGGAAACAAGATGGCAGAACCTGGGGACCCTCTGGAGGAGCTCTGAGCACCACTCCTGGGGTGGTGATGGACAGGGGAGTGGTCACTCCCCTTTCCATTGTCCAGTTTCGTGCTAGAGCAGGGACCGGGGGTCCCTGAACCGCTGTGGACTGCTTTATGCACTGAGGGCACCAAATGTAGGGGTGCCCTCACACACAGGCATCTGCACCCTACCCTCTGGGCCGAGAGGGCCTTCCATAGGGGTGAATTATAGTGACCTGGTACAGTGACCTGTAGTGAAAACGGGTGTATGCACCCATTTCACGCAGACTGCAATGGTAGGTCTGAAGAACCCTTTGCATGGGCTCCCTATGGGTGGTAGAATAACTGCTGCGGCCCATGGGGATCCCTTGGTACCCCAATGCCCCGGATATCTAGGTACCATATACAAGGGACTCACATGGCGTGACCAGTATGCCAATTGTGGGAAGAAAAAGGTACAGTTACCAAGATAGACGATAGATAGCATAACCACTGGGGCCCTGGTTAGCAGGATCCCAATGGATACAGGTAAACACACTGACAACAGGCAGAAAATGGGGGTAACCATGCCAAGAAAGAGGGCACTTTCCTCCAGCATGTATGTCAGTTAGTGTTATATATTACCAGTTCTCATCAAGGCACAACGTTTGCAGTTCTGGATTAAAAAAAAATATATATTTTTGGATGCATCCATGCAATTAAAAGCTGAAGTAAGACTACAACTCCCTGTGTGCACTGTTGTTCTAACTGAATACCCAGCATGGAACACACACACAGGCTAATTTACAAGTCCCTTGTGCTGCAGATGCATCACTTTTTCCCCCACAGGAAAAGTGACGCTCCCGTGGCGCAAGGGGCTTGTTAATATGACATTCTATCACCTGGTAGCCCTGGTGTAGTTTAAAGTTTGCGTGACTAAATAAAATCTCAGTATGAATTTCTCTGCATTTCATCTTTCTGAGGCTGATGAAATGAGTACATTTGAGCTGAACAGCAACAACACCTATTAACAGCGATAGTCACTTGACACTAACATCTGGTAATGCATAAAAGACTGTTTTAATATTGTTCGCATCTCAAAGCTGCATTATAAAAGTTTTCTTTAGTACACGGAAACCATATCACAGCTCTCAGATAGCATACTTGCTGCTCTGTGGCTCCACCCCCAGCCACTGCTACTTCTGACCAGTAAAATGCCTGGTGTGTTATTCTGCACTATGCAGACCTTCCTCCTGACACCTCACTCAACCCAAACAGAGCTTGCACAACGATATAAATGATTAGATACCAGCTAGGTCACAACGATGTTTGCTATTACTCTCCGCTCAGGTGATTTGTGTGTTGTGCAAACAGCTTTGTAATAAGTCCTTGGAGTATGTTGTCACTGCAAGCTGCGGTCTTCCTCGGCGAATGACCTTAACCATGCATGCTCTTTAATTTCATAGTGTACTGTACATTCCATTTCTGTCAGGTACACACAAGGCTCCGCTTCAGTGATAATGGAATATTTCAAGATACTCTGTTGATAGAATGCTGTGTGGAGTCATTGCAGTACATTGTCACATTCAAACTTCACTCTTATTTCAGATGATCAGACAGTGTCGACTTTTCCAAAATCTCCGAGTAATGTGTCTGTATTGCAAGCTGCAGATAGAGGAAGAAGGTAACTGGAAGTGCTTAATATGAAGGGCCACTGGAATTATGTGTGTAGGAAGCTGGCTCTGTATATACTATAGCAAAGTGAGATATAGGGGGCCGGGGCCGGGGATGCGGGAGCATCGCCAACAGGCTGGCGGTGCCCCGCAGGGCATTCTGACCGCGGCGGTTTGGCCGCAGTCAGACCAGGAAAACCGGCGGTCTCCCGCCGGTTTTCCGCTGCCGGCGCAGCTTGCTGCGCCGCCATGGGGAATTCCGACCCCCTCACCGCCATCCTGTTCCTGGCGGTTCCGACCGCCAGGAACAGGATGGCGGTGAGGGGTGTCGTGGGGCCCCTGGGGGCCCCTGCAGTGCCCATGCCAATGGCATGGGCACTGCAGGGGCCCCCATAAGAGGGCCCCACTTTGAATTCCAGTGTCCGCTTTGCAGACACTAGAATTCGCGACGGGTGCCACTCCACCCGTCGCACAACCTCCACTCCGCGGGCTCCATTCGGAGCCGGCATCCTCATGGAGGGCTGTTTCCCACTGGGCTGGCGGGCGGCCTTTTGGCGGTCGCCCGCCAGCCCAGTGGGAAACCCAGAATACCCGCGGCGGTCTTGTGACCGCGCAGCGGGATTCTGGCGGTTCCCTCCAGGCGGGCGGCTCCCGCCGGGGTCAGAATGACCCCCATAGTGTGCACAGAGTCCAAGGGTTCCCCAGAGTCATAACAGAGGCCAAAGTAGATAATACTAATGCTCTCTTTTGTGGTAGTATGGATGAGCAGTTAGGCTTATCAGAGGGTAGTGCAAAGCATTTATTGTACACACCCAGAAAATAGAAGAAGCACACACTCGATGACTTAACTCCAGACCAATTGTTTTTATGTAGCAAAAATATATTTTCTTAATTTATTTTTAGAACCACAAGATTCAAGTTGCAAATAAGTACCTTAAAAGTTTCGTATTTCACACAGGTATCAACAGTACTTTGTTTGAAATAGGTAAGTAATACAGTTTTTGAAATATTGGCAATAATCTGTCTTAAAAATGGGCACTCAGTGCAATTTTCAGAAACAGTTCCGGGGAGGGTGGGGGGAGAAATGTTAGGTTGTTTTACAGGTAAGTACAACACTTAGTTTCAGTCTCCGGGTTTTAGGAAGTCCATCGGTTGGGGTTCAAGTTAACCCCAAACACCCACCACCAGCAACACAGGGCCGGCTGGGTGCAGAGGTCAAAGCTGAGGAAATTTAACGTGGGCTACTATGGAGGCCAGGGATACTCAGAAACAGGTCTGCCTGCAGGTAAGTACCCGTGGCTCGGAGGGCAGACCAGGGGGGGTTAGAAGAGCACTGAAGGGGCCACAAGTAAGCACGAACCACACACCCTCAGCGGGACACGGGCGGCCGGGTGCAGGGTGCAAACAGGATGTCAGGTTTTCAATGCTGGTCTATGAGGAGACCTTGGGGGTCACTCAGAGGCTGCAGGCAAGGTCCAGGGGGGGTGTATTGGGCACACCACCGGTACGACAGGGATGATGGCCGCTTGCTGGACGTTAAGGCACAGGGGGTCGGTTTCTTCAGGGCCTGGGGGCTGCGGGTGCAGTGTGTTCCTAGGCGTTGGATATCTTTGTCTGGAGCTTTGCGGTCAGAGAGGTCCTCGGGATTCCCTCTGCAGGCATCGTTGTGGAGAGGTGAACCCAGGTGGGCACTTGCTCACAATCGCCTGGGGACCCTTTCTTGCTGGGTGGACCACCTGGACACGGACCCTGGGCCTAGGGTGCACAGGGGTCAAGACTCATGAATCAGGAGTTAGGTGGGAGCCCTTGATTGTAGGTTACTTTGGACAGAACTGCTGTCCTCTGGAATTCTTGGTCCTTTTGGGTGCTGGGCAGTCCTCTGGAGTTTGGCAGAGGTTGCTGGGCCCGCTGGACGAATTGCTGGTCTTGTTGCAGGTTCTTTGAAGCAGGAGACAGGCCAGTAGGGCTGGGGCCAAAGCAATTGTTGTCTTCCTTCTCTGCAGCGGGTTTCAGCTTAGCAGTCCTTCTTCTTCTTGTAGGTTGCCAGGAATCTGGTGAGCTGGGTTCAAGGAGGCCCTTAAATCCTAGATTTAGGGGAGTGTTAGGGGTCAGAGGGCCATAGCCAATTGCTACTGTCCCTGAGGGTGGCTATACCCACCTTGTGCCCACTCCCTTTGGGGAGGGAGGCACATTCCTATCCTTATTGGTCCCTGTCTCCAAACCAAGATGGAGGATTCTGCAGGGAGGGGGTCACATCAACTCTGGACACCTTAGGGGTGGTCCTGACTGGGGTAGTCACTCCTCCCTGGTTTTCCTAATTTTCCCACCGGACTTGCCACCGCAAGTGGGGCTTTGTCCGGGGGGCGGGCATCTCCACTGGCTGGAGTGCCCTGGGGCACTGTAACCCAAGGATTGAGCCTTTGAGGCTCACCAACAGGTGATACAATTCCTGCAGGGGGAGGTGTGAAGCACCTCCACCCAGGACAGGCTTTGTTTCTGACCACAGAGTGCACACCCCATGTGGTCAGAAACGTGTCTGAAAGTGGCAGGTTGGCACAGACTGGTCAGTCCTACAGTAGCAGTTTGGCTAACATACAAGGGACATCTCTAAGATGCCCTGTGTGTGCATCTTTCAGTAAATCCCACAAAGGCATCAGTGTGGGGTTTATTGTGCTGAGAAGTTGGATACCAAGCTTCCCAGTATTCAGTGAATACATTATGGTGCTATGGCGTGCGTAATGACAAACTCCCAGACCATATACTCATTATGGCTACACTGCACTTACAGTGTCTAGGAATGGACTTTGACACTGTAGGGACATATTGCTCAGGCAGCTATGCCCTCACCTGTGATATAGGGCACCCTACCTTAGGGCTATAAGGCCTGCTAGAGGGGTGACTTACCTATGCCACAGGCAGTGGTGTGTGGGCATGGCACCCTGAGAGGGTCTTTGTCTTTTTCTCCCCACCAGCACACACAAGCTGCAAGGCAGTGTGCATGTGCTGGGTGAGGGTTTTCCTAGGGTGGCAATATACATGCTGCAGCCCTTAGAGATCTTTCCTGGCCACAGGGCCCTTGGTACGATGGGCACCTTTTACAAGGGACTTAACTGTGTGCCAGGGCTGTGCCAATTGTCGAAACAAAGGTACAGTTTTAGGGAAAGAACACTGGGGCTGGGGCCTGGTTAGCTGGGTCCCAGACCACTTTCAGTCAAAGCTGGCATCAACACTGGGCAAAAAGTGGGGGGTAACCATGCCAACAGTGGCATGGTCCTACTATGTGTCAAGAAATGACAAAATTATGAGGCAGGGTTGACCAATTAATGTGGCAAGAAAAGTCCAGTTATGCATTTACAACGCCAGTAGCTCTAACTCTCACAAATGCAAGACCTATTGCATTCCAAATGCTTGTTTAAATATAAGGTTTGGCCTCCCCATGTTATTTTATGCCTTTACTTACCTGTTTCTAAGTATATTTTTTGTGTGTCTATGTATATATATATATATCCGGTTAGGAAATATTCCAAACTGAGTTTAGTGCCTGTGTTTTAGTAAATAAATATACATTATTCTTCTAACACTGGTGTGGTTCTTTCTTGTGTGTACGTAACTGACTGATCTGCGTGGTATTTGCAATTGATTTACACCCTCCTGAGTAAACCGTAGTTGCTCTCCACAGCTACCCTTTGCGAGCTCTGGGTATCTGGAACCACTTATACTATCACTAAGGGTTGCATGGACTCAGTACAGGGTGCCACACCTATAGGTGTACACCATATACGAAGCCAGCCTTTAACATTGGTGGTGCATGTGGTTGGGGAAAAGACTTGCATTGCTTTACCACTAGCTCATAAGTGAGTTTCCACAAGAAACTACTGCTTACTTAGGTACATACTGTATGTTTTGCAAATTGGTATTTTTTCTAAATGTTTTGGATTGTGTGTCAGAGATCTAGCATAACCTTTTCACTAATCCTTTAAAAGTTTAGCACACTAGGGTAGTTTTAGGTACATATACACTACACTAGCACCATGTCTTTAATTGATGGAGCTGACCAGACTCAGGAGTCTAGCTACAGTGGCCTTAAGTTCCAGGACCTTGGCACTCTGTGTAGGGCTAGGAAACTGAAGACAGGTAGTCACCCTACTAAACCTCATCTCCTAGAGATGCTCATCCAGTATGACCTCCAGAACCCGGAAAGGCAGATAGAGCCGGGAGACCAAGGTGTGGAGGATGACCTCCAGAGTTGAAGGAAGTAGCTCTCATTCTCAACATGTCAAAGAGGACTCACAAGAGATCCTCGAGGATAACTTTAGGCCTATAGGAGAAGTACTGCTAGTACAGGGGGAGGCACTTTTTCTCCCCGTGGGTTGGTGACAATGGTTACTAGGAGGAATAGATCCTCCTCATCTTCATCCTCACTCTTCTCTGCTGAATCCACCCATTCCAATAGCTCAGAGGAGTTAGCTTTAGATAGGGGGTACACCTTGCTCAAACTTGAGAAGGCAAATCCTAAGTTGAACATTCAGCAGCTGGCCCTTGAACGGGTAGCTCTAGAGAGAGAAAGTAAGAATTTGGGGTTAGAACTCTGCGGTTGTATCATTGGAGACTCTGGGGTCAGGGAGGAACACTTTGAGACAAGGAATCTCAGCAGGATAGTTCCCCCTTGCAAATCCAGGGTTATATTCACAAATAGGTAACTGCTCTGGAGAGTACCTGTAAAGTCCTAAAGGTAGTGAGCAGCTATCCTCTGCAGACAATTGTAGAGACAAACTTTTGGCAGTCAGGGAAGAGGATGGAGACAACTATCATGTTCTGAAAGAGGCATTAATTGATGAGTTTGGGCTTCCTACTGAGGAATACAGGATTAGGTTCAGAGAAACTCAGGAGTCCTCTCAAGACTGGGTCGTTTTTGTAGACAGTGCAGTAAAGGCTCTGGAAGGCTATGTCGCATAGGCTCTCATTATTCTAATGAGACTGCTGGATTTTGAGCAGCAGAATCGCCTGCGGTGTGGGAGACTGAGTCTAACCCACTGCGGGTGACACCTGTCGCTCGAATCCGGGTTTTGCTCCGCCCAACTATCAGTGCCTCATCCCTAGCACAGGATAGTGATGATTGGGCAGCTGAGCGCATGACATACTAGGCTTCTCAGGGAAGTTGTGGTCACTCAGGTTGCATCCGGTTCTCTCATTTACAACTTAGTCTCATATATAAATGACAAACAGAAGCAGTATATGTTTAAATAATGAGTTTAATAAAACAACTGCATCTTAGATAGCAAAGCGTGAGCTGCAATAACCAGGACGACACAACATGATAGTATTAAAATTGTGAGGAGAAGAGTGAAGCACAAAAACAAAGCTATCATATTGTCACTATGATCAATGGACTATTTCCTATCTAGGTTGTAATTTGAGTACAGCATGTTAAGCTCTAATTCTGCCTTTCAGGTTCCCCTGGGAAGACATCAACCTCCATCCCTGAGCAAAGGCCTGTGGTCTGCGTTAGCATCTGTAGCGAAGCATTCAGTAATCGGCATACAGTTGTGGTTCCCCGGCAGGAATCTCCCTCTAACGTGTAAGGGACAAGGAAGTGTTTATCTAATAACACAGCTGATGTTCTGAAAAAATGTCCCTACATAAGTGTAGGAGGCTGACCTGGCTTGTAGTGGGTACCAAAGGTACTTACACCTTGTGCCAGGTCCAGTTATCCCTTATTCGTGGAATAGAGGTGTTTGTAGCAGCTTAGGCTGATAGAAGGTAGCTATGGCAAAGCAGCTTAGGCTGAACTAGGAGACATACAAAGCTCCTACTATACCAATTATATCATATGCACAATATCATAAGAAAACATAATACACAGAGTTACTAAAAATAAAGGTACTTTATTTTTATGACAATATGCCACAAGTATCTCAGTGTGTACCCTCAGTAAGAAGGTAAGAAATATACACAAGTTATATGTACACAAACCCAAAACAGGTAAGTAAGAAAAGTAATGCAAACAGTGTAGAATTACAATAGGATGCAATAGGTGAACATAGGTCTAGGGCACAAACCATATACTCCAAAAGTGGAATGCGAATCACAAATGGACCCCAGACCTATGGGAGCTTGTAGAGGGTCGCTGGGACCGTAAGAAAACAGTCAGGGTGTCCAAGATACCCCACCCCAAGACCCTGAAAAGTAGGAGTAAAGTACACCTACTACCCCAAAAGAGCACAATAGTCGTGATAGTCTCCAGGGGGGCAGGAGCCCAGAAAACCACGGATGAAGGTGCAAGGAAGCTGCCTCCGGATGGAAGAAGCTTGGAGTTCTGCAAGAACGAAGTGGACTAGGAACTTCTCCTTTGGATGGAAGATGTCCCACGTCGCGATGAAGCTTGCAGAGGTGTTCCCATGCAGAAATACCGCAAACAAGCCTCGCTAGCTGCAAGGGTTGCGGTAGAGGTTTTTGGGTGCTGCTGAGGATCAGGAAGGACCAGGATGTCACCCCTTGGAGGAGGAAACAAAGGGCGCACTAAGCAACTCAGATAGCCCTCACAGAAGCAGGCAGCACCCACAGAAGTACCCGAACAGGCACTTAGAACATTTGTGAACCGGAGTCCACGCAGAGTTACAAAGGAGGGTCCCACGATGCCAGAGGCCAACTCCGAGGGTTGAGCACTGCAGGACGGAGTGCTGGGGACCCAGGCTAGGCTGTGCACAAAGGAAATCCTGGAAGAGTGCACAGGAGCCGGAGCAGCTGCAAATCACACGGTACACAGTTTTGCAGTCTAGCATGGGGAGGCAAAGACTTACCTCCACCAAACTTGGACTGAAGAGTCACTGGACTGTGGGAGTCACTTGGACAGAGTTGCTGTGTTCCAGGGATCACGCTCATCAGGATGAGAGGGGACCCAGAGGACCAGTGTTGCAGTCTTTTAGTGCCTGTCTTAGCAGGGGGAAGATTCCGTCGACCCACAGGAGATTTCTTCGGAGCTTCTGGTGCAGGGTGAAGGCAGGCTACCCCCAGAGCATGCACCACCAGGAAACAGTCAAGAAAGCCAGCAGGATTAGGCGCTACAATGTTGCTGGTAGTCGTCTTGCTACTTTGTTGTGGTTTTGAAGGCGTCCTGGAGCAGTCAGCGGTCGATCCTTGGTAGAAGCTGAAGAGGGAGATGCAGAGGAACTCTGGTGAGCTCTTACATTCGTTATCCGAAGAATTCCCCAAAGCAGAGACCCTAAATAGCCAGAAAAGGAGGTTTGGCTACCAAGAGAGTTAAGAGCCTATCAGAAGGAGCCTCTGACGTGACCTGCTGGCACTGGTAATTCAGAGCAGTCCAGTGTGCCCCCAACACCTCTGTTTCCAAGATGGCAGAGGTCTGGGACACACTGGAGGTGCTCTGGGCACCTCCCCTGGGAGGTACTGGTCAGGGGAGTGGTCACTCCCCTTTCCTTTGTTCAGTTTTGCGCCAGAGCAGGGCTTGGGGATCCCTGAACCGGTGTAGACTGGCTTATGCAGAGATGGGCACCATCTGTGCCCATCAAAGCCTTTCCAGAGGCTGGGGGAGGCTACACCTCCCCAGCCCTTCACACCTATTTCCAAAGGGAGAGGGTATAACACCCTCTCTCAGAGGAAATCCTTTGTCCTGCCTTCCTGGGCCAGGGCTGCTTGGACCCCAGGAGGGCAGAAACCTGTTTGAGGGGTTGGCAGCAGCAGCAGCTGCAGCTGCAGTGGAGACCCCGGAAAGGCAGTTTGGCAGTACCCAGGTTCTGTGCTAGAGACCCGGGGGATCATAGAATTGTCCCCCCAATACCAGAATGGTATTGGGGGGACAATTCCATGATCTTAGACATGTTACATGGCCATGTTCGGAGTTACCATTGTGACGCTATACATAGGTAGTGACCTATGTATAGTGCACACGTGTAATGGTGTCCCCGCACTCACAAATTCCGGGGAATTTGCCCTGAATGATGTGGGGGCACCTTGGCTAGTGCCAGGGTGCCTACACACTAAGTAACTTTGCACCCAACCTTCACCAGATGGAGTTTAGACATATAGGTGACTTATAAGTTACTTATGTGCAGTGGTAAATGGCTGTGAAATAACGTGGACATTATTTCACGCAGGCTGCAGTGGCAGGCCTGTGTAAGAATTGTCAGAGCTCCCTATGGGTGGCAAAAGGAATGCTGCAGCCCATAGGGATCTCCTGGAACCCCAATACCCTGGGTACCTCAGTACCATATACAAGGGAATTATATGGGTGTACCAGTATGCCAATGTGAATTGGTAAATTTAGTCACTAGCCTGTTAGTGACAAATTTGGAAAGCAGAGAGAGCATAACCACTGAGGTTCTGGTTAGCAGAGCCTCAGTGAGACAGTTATGTATCACACAGGGAACACATACAGGGCACATACTTATGAGCACTGGGGCCCTGCCTGGCAGGGTCCCAGTGACACATAGACTAAAACAACATATATACAGTGAAATATGGGGGTAACATGCCAGGCAAGATGGTACTTTCCTACACCTGGCACATGACATATCCCTTGCAGGACATCTTGGGCAGAGCAAGACTTGGAACACACTTTCACTGGCCCCACATGTCTAAAGACACAGAAGAGTTTTGTCGCTCCGATGTCACCTGCCAAGCCAGTGGCAAATCAGGTGACACTACGGAGCCCCCCTTAATCCCTATAAGAGGGTAGGGATATACATTTTTGGTCCCTTAGATGCTCCTACAGCCTCTAGGAACAGATTTATTCTTATGTTGGTGGACCTTGCCACCAGGTTCCCAGAAGATTCCCCTTAGGACCACTACTGCATTTGCAGTGGCAAAAGTCCTCTTAGGAATCTTTTCCAGAGTGGGTTTCCCTAAGGAGGTGGTGTCAGAGGTGCAAACGTCATGTCTGGTTACCTGAAAGCAATGTAGAAGTTGTGTGTTATAACTTATAAATTCACCACCCCCTACCATCCACCAAAACCCTCAATGACATTATTATGGCGATGGAGAGGAGATGGGATGTCCGACTACCTTGTCTTCTATTTGCCTACAGAGAGGTTCCTCAGAAGGGAGTGGGCTCCAGTCCATTTGAACTTCTGTTTGGCCATCCAGTTAGTGGTCCTCTTTAGCTTGTGAATGAGGGATGAGAGCTGCCTCTCAAACCTCCCGAATAGGACATTGTGGATTATGTACTAGGCCTGCATTCACGTATGGCTGAGGACATGAAGAAGGCCAATAAAAACGTTGAGGCCATCCAATAAATGTAAATGTTATGGCATGACTAAACAGCTGTTCTGACTGTTTACCAGCCAGGGCAAAAGGTGTGGGTTTTGGAGCCTGTGGGCCCAAGAGCACTCCAAGACTAGTGGAGTTGGCCCCATACAATTGAGGAGAAGAAAGGTGAGGTCACCTACTTGGTGGATCTGGGTACTCCAAAAAGCCCCCATACGGTGATTCATGTGAATTGCCTAAAGCAGTGGTTCCCAACCTGTGATCCTGGTACCCCTGGGGGTTTGCGAAGCCGCCTAAGAGGGTCTGCGACTACTTAGAAAATGTAATAACTTTAACAGATTAGGTCCCTAGCTTTCAGTAATGACTCAGTAATGATTCATTGGGCGTCCCCGGGATCTAGTATTGATAAAGTGGAGTTACACAGAAGTCAAAAAGTTGAGAATGACTGGCTTAAAGCCTTACTTGGACAGGGCTTATGTGAGCTTACTCATGGCCACTAATGAGGGACAGGAGAAAGAGTGACCCTCTCCCTGATCTCCTCTCACACAACCCTGTTGATGGTTCAGTGGATTGAGTAGTCTTTGCTGACAGCCTCACTGAAGAACAACTAATTGATTAAGTGCTCAGTCAGTTCCCAGAACTCTTTTCTCTGACACCCAGTCAGACACGCTGGTGTGCCATTGATGTTAACACAGGTAACAGATTGCTTGTTAAGAGTAAAATATACAGGCAACCTTACTTTGTTAGAGATTGCATCAGAGCAGAAGTCTCCAAGATGCTAGAGTTTTGGGTTTTTGAGCCTTCAGACAGCCCTTAGGGTAGTCCTATAGTCCTTGTACCCAAACCTCATTCCCAGGGCAGAAAGAAAGAAATTATGTTCTGTGTAGACTACAGAGGTCCTAATGCAATCACTAAAACTGATGCCCATCCTATCCCCAGGGCAGATTAACATATTGATACTCTGGCTGCGGCCAAGTATCTCAGCACTTTTGACCTGAGTGCAGGCTATTGGCAGATCCGGCTGACTGATGCTGCAAAACCCCAAACTGCATTCTCAACTCCTGGTGGGCAATTCCAGTTCACTGTGATGCCCTTTGGATTGACAAATGCACCTGCCACATTCCAGAGGTTGGTGAATCAGGTTCTGGAAGACATCAGTGCAGCACATCTAGATGATATTACTGTCTTTAGTTCCACCTGGCACAATCAACTGGTCCACTTCACTAGTGTACTTGAGGCCTTGAAAAAAAGGCAGGCCGCACTATCCAAGCCAGTAAATGCTAGATAGGGCAGAGCAAAGTTGTAAATTGGGCCACCTGGTAGGTAGATGTCAAGTTCAACCTTTACAGAGCAAAATCCAAACCATTGTGGGTTGGGTTGCTCCCACTACTCAGACTCAGGTCAGCGCTATTGTGGGCCTGACTGGGTATTACAGAAGATTTGTAAAGGGGTATGGGTCCCGAATGATCTTACCGCTAAGAAAATGCCTAAAAAGGTAAACTGGACAGTTAGGTGTCAAGAGGCCTTTGAGGCCCTGAAGAAAGACCATGTGCTCAGCTCCAGTTCTAAAAAGCCCTGACTACTCAAAACAGTTCATTGTTCAGATGCTTCAGAAATAGGAATAGGAGCAGTACTATCCCAACTTAATGAAGAGGGCCAGCATTATTAGCAGGAGGTTGACTCCCAGAGAGAAATGTTGGTCAGCTATTGAGAGGGAGGCCTTTGCTATGGTCTGCGCTCTGAAGAAGTTGAGGCCATTCCTGTTTGGCACTCAATTTATTGTTCAGACAGTTCACAAGCGGCTCTTATGGACTAAACAGATGGAGGTTGAAAATCCAAAACTTTTGAGGTGGTCCATTTCCCTACAGGGGGATGGACTTTTTAGTGGAACATAGACCTGGGAGTAACCATGTGAATGCAGATGGACTTTTCAGATATTGTCACTTAGAAAATGAAGACTCACCTGGGGAAGGATAGTCTTATCTTCTTTCGTTTGGGGGAGGGGGGGTGATATGTAGGAAAGTAGCATCTTTCTGACAAAGTTACCCCTACTTTTTGCCTGGTATCAGTGTGCTTTGGCTGTAGTACACCACGATCCTGCTACCCAGGACCTCACTGTTAGTGTTCTCTCCCCTGAACTTAGTTGGTAAGCAACTTTTTACACCCTACAATTGGCATACTGGTGTACCCCTGTAAGTCATTAGTATATGGTACTTAGGTACCCAGAGCATTGGTACACCAGGGGTCCCCCATGGGCTGCAGCATGTATTATGCCACCAATAGGAGACCATGTAAAGTGTGACTACAGGCCTGCTATTGTAGCCTGTGTGACATGGTGCATGCACCGTTCACTTTAGATATAAGACTTGCCTTATATCACAGTGACTGCACTTGGACACTAAGTCACCCCTTTGGTAGGCCCTTCAGCCCAAGGGCAGGGTGCCTGGTTCTAAATGTGAGGACAACCCTGCATGAGCCCTACAAACCCCAGATTCCATTTTCTGGGCTTTGTAAGTGCAGGGAAGCCATCTTAAGGTATGTAGTGGACACTGGTCAACACGAGTGTTCCAAATACATAATGGCTTCTCTGAACCTAGTCATGTTTGGTATCAATCATGCAACTACACCTATTCCAGTGTTAGTTACATGATATCATGTTCTGTGGGGGTTCCTTAGTGGATTCCCCCATGCCTGCCTTTGCAGCCTTGCAGGGGATGCGTGCACGCCAGTGCTGCTGCTGACTGCAACACTGTTCTGATGGAGACTTCTATCTGCAGATTCCTTACCTTAGAATTCCCTGGTGTCAACTTCGAATCTGGAATTTTTCTGCTGAGCAGTACCCTGCGCGCACCGTCGGGTGGCGTCGTTCGGATCTGCATGAGTCGTCCAGCTCCACGTGGCATCCTCAGAGTCGCTGGAGCCGTCTGTGACATCACGGTTGTCTATATAGACGCCACCTTGATGCGTGTACGTCAGTTCTTTTCCTTCCGTGCCGGTTAAGCGCAGATCCGGATAAGAGCTACCCTTTTCTTCGACGGACGTCGCAGTTTTTCTTGATTGTCTGAAGCATGTCTTCTAGAAAGACTGGATTCAAACCGCGTGGTGCATGTCATCGCACCATGTCGGTTACGGATCCGCACTGTGTGTCACTGGTCCTTAGAGAAGGATCACGACTCCACTTCGTGTTCTGACTGTCTGGCCATGGCTCCGAAGGCCTTGAGGGAGAGATCCCTCAAACTTTTTGCGGCCCAACAGCCGTCTTTGGTCGGTGCAACTCTGAGGAGGTCATGGTCCCGCAGTAGGAGGAGGTTGCGGCACCGCTCCCGGAGCCCCAAGTCCTCTTCCTCGCATTCGAGGTCCTCCGATCACTCAGGTAAGAGACACAAGAAGAAGAAGTCCAAGCGGACTTCGACTTTGCCACGCCCGTCGTCCGACGAGGCGTCTAGGGAACATCGACGCTCCAAGTGTGGTTCCGCGGAGCCGTTGCTAGGGTCGACTCCGCGTCTTCCCCCTTTTCCGGGGACTCAAATAAATGAATTTTATGAGGCCATGTGCCTTGTTTTTTAGCGGGCTGCACCCTCGGTGGGTCTTCGGGCTCCGTGAGGTCAGCAAGGGCCCCATCGGGTTCTACATCGGCAGCTTCAGCCTCAGTGCCGTTAGGGACCCCAGGATCCAATACCAGATCCGGTCTGGTGCTGGGTCCGACATCAACACTTCCTCCACCACCAGTGCCCACCGGTGGTAGCCCCATACTCATTCCGGATGAGCCGGAGCGATGTGGTACAACGCCTACTCTGACTTCTACGGCACCAGTTAGGCCCAGATCATTGCCTGAGCCTTATTCTGATCAGCCAGGCACAGGAGAGTAGTGGGAGGACCCTTTAGAGTACGAACTGGAACAAGAACAGGACTGGTACGAGGATCTAGGGGAGGCCAGTGGACTGGACACATCTCCAGATACTGGTATGCTCTCTCCTCCTAATGTAGCTGTGGAGGAGGGAGCCTCTTATGCTGTGGTCTTGGATCTAGACTTGCCCATGGTGCCAGTCAGGACGAATCTCCTGACAGAGGTGCTTCAGCCGGGGGGTGACTACATCAGAGCCGATGTTGCCCTTCAATGAGGCCCCAACGGACATCCTTCTGGGAACAAGGTCCAAACCCAGCACAGGGGCTCCTGTGAATAGGACTGTTGGCCGCCGCCAGAGACCCGCTCTGAGAGACCCTAGTTTCCTTACCCAAACCCCACCCCGGAGAGCTTGGTGGTCCAAGCCTCTACTTCCGGGGGTGCCTTCCCTTTGCTCCCCCAGATAGGGAATCCAAGAGGCTGGATCAGCTTGGAATGAAAATGTTTTCTTCCTCCAGGCTGGCATTGAGGCCAGTAAACACCTCTTGCCTATCGGGCCGTTTTTCCCTTACTTCATGGATACGATAGCACAGGTGCTGCCCAAGGTCCCGGAGGATGTACAGGACACTCTCACCCACTCTCAAGGATGGGAGAGATGCAGCCAAGTTTACTATCAGGTGTGGATTTTACACGACAGACTCGCTGGGTAGAGCGATTGCATCGACAGTGGCCCTACCTCGCCACACCTGGCTACGTTCAACTGGCTTTTCAGGGGAAGTCCAGTCAAGTTTGATGGACATGCCCTTTGATGGCTCTTGCCTATTTGGTGAGAAGGCAGACTCCGCGCTTGAGAGGTTTAAGGATTCTCGAACTACGGCCAGATCCTTGGGCCTCTCAGCGCCAGCTCGACAGCAGTCTGCCTTCCACCCCTTTCGAGGCTTTGGAAGGGGCACAGTACCATGCTAGCCACAACTTAGCCACTGTCCTTAGGCTTCACACCATCCCGGGAGAGGACGTGGCCAGCGGTTGGCCACCACACAGCCCCCCTCCACTGCGTCCAAGCCCTCCTAATGTGGTTCTGCAGGACCATGCCCATCCAATTGGAGGGCGGATTCAATTTCATCTTCCTCACTGGCATTCCATCACAACGGACAAACGGGTCTTGCAGATCATACAGAAGGGCTATTCCCTCCCCTTCCACTCTTTTCCTCCCTCTATCCCTCTGACAAAAGAATGTCTGATGGAGGACCATTTGGTTTTGCTCCGCGAGGAAGTTACAGCTCTCTTGGCAAAGGGAGCCAATGAAAGGGTTCCGATGTCAGAAGTAGGCAGTGGTTGTTATTCCCGCTACTTTCTGATTCCCAAAAAGAACAAGGGCCTTTGCCCTATCCTGGATTTAAGGGACGTCAATCTCTTCCTCAAGAAGAAGGAATTCAAGATGCTCAGGTCTTGTCTGCCCTAGACCAAGGAGACTGGATGGTAGTGTTGGACTTGCAGGATGCGTATTTTCATATCCGCATCCTGCCCACCCACAGGCTTTACCTGTGGTTCAAGGTGAGCCACGAGCACTTTGTTTGCCGTGCTCCCTTTCGATCTCACCAGTGCCCCTCGGGTGTTCTCAAAGGTGATGGCGGTGGTACCAGCTCATCTGCGCAGGTCAGGGATTTCAGTCTTCCCCTACCTCGACGATTGGCTGTTGAAGGCTCCCACACCGCAGGCTGTCGTCACCCAGCTCCAGATGACGGCAAACCTCCTGCATTCGCTGGGGTTCACTATGAATGTGCCAAAGTCACACCTGACTCCTACTCAGGAGTTCACTTTTATCGGAGCTGTTCTGGACACAGTGCAGTATCAGGCCTATTCTCCGGAGCAGCGAGTCCAGGATATTCAGGTTATGATACAGATGTTTCAGCCTCTATCCAGGATTTCGGTGGGACAGACTCTGAGGCTGTTGGGACTCATGGCTTCCTGCATCCTGTTAGTCAGACATGCCAGATGGCATATGAGGGCTCTGCAGTGGGACCTGAAGTACCAATGGGCACAGCATCAGGGAACTCTTACCGACGTGGTTCAGATCTCGGAGGGGACTGCAAAGGATCTGCAGTGGTGGTTAGTGAACTGCGATTGGGTCAAAGGCAGACTTCTCTCCCTTCTCCAACCAGATCTCACAGTAGTGACAGATGCGTCACTTCTGGGATGGGGCGGCCATCTGGGAGAGGTGGAGATCAGGGGTCTCTGGTCTCCGGCGGAATCTTGGCTCCATATCAACTTGTTGGAGCTTCGGGCAATCCGACTAGCATTAAAGGCATTTCTTCCTGTTGTGAAAGGGAGGGTAGTGCAGGTGTTCACGGACAACACCACTGCAATGTGGTACTGCAACAAGCAGGGCGGTGTGGGGTCGTGGACCCTTTGTCAAGAGGCTCTGCGTCTCTGGACATGGCTGGAACAGCAGAGCATAACCCTGGTGGTTCAACACCTGGCAAGCTCTCTGAACGCCAGGGTGGACAAACTCAGGCGATGATGCTTAGCAGATCACCAATGGTATCTCCATCCGGAGGTGGTGCAAGGACTCTTTCAGCAGTGGAGAGAGCCTTGGTTAGATCTGTTCGCCTCCATAGAGAACTCGCAATGTCAGCAGTTTTGTGCATTGGAGTTTTCAAGGCAGCTATCGCTAGGAGACGCTTTTCGTCGCAAGTGGAGTTCAGGCCTCCTGTACGCCTTTCTGCCCATACCACTTCTGCCCAGAGTTCTCAAGAACGACCGTGCCCAAGTAATCCTAGTGGCTCCGGATTGGGCACGGAGAGTCTGGTATCCAGAGCTTCTCAAAACGAGCATCAGTCCTCCAATCAGCTTGTCTCTTCGGGAGAATCTTCTGTCCCAGCAGCAGGGGAAGGTTCCCCACCCCAACCTGTCAACTTTACGGCTTCATGCGTGGAGGTTGAGCAGTGACAGTTGAAATATCACCTTGCACACCTTCTTTGCACCACCGCATTCCTCTAAGGAAGAAGAGCGTCTCCATCGGCTGAACCCAAAAAGAGTGTTATCGTTCTCCGTAAGGACACCGAGGGCGCTAAACATGTTGACCGTATATATAAGCTGAAGCAAAGAGTGTCCCAAATAGTTTTCCTTTTCCTTTTTTTTGAAAGTGGTGGAACCTTATTCCTTGCCCACTTCCGATTTGTTTTTAGTATTGACCATGGCCTTCCACCTCAATTAAAATTAGCTGTTAGGAGATCCTTGAGCCAATTTTATTCTATTTTTTCTCTCTTGTGCCTTTCACTTTTTTTGAGGGTAGGTTTGAATATATTTCTAACCCTTATTTTGGCACATGCTGTTGTTGAAGATCTTCGGCAAAGTGCCCCCTCAGGGGGCCCGTCAGACATTGCAGCGCCGCTCTGGCATGGAGCGGGCCCTATGATGAAGCATGACATCCAACGGATGTGTGAGGGCCTGTACTTCGGAGTATTAGAAGTGTCGGTGCTGAACCTGTGCCTTTACATCTGGGGTTTAGCAACTGTGTACTCTTTTTGATGTATCCAGAACCTCCTACACTATCACTAAGGGTTGCCTGGACTCAGTACAGGGTGCCTTACCTTTAGATGTACACCATATAATGAGCTAGCCTCCTACGGCCTAACATGTAGCTGGGGAACTCGTATTGATCAATATCTAGCACATGTATTTAAAAATTACTTCTGTCCACTTACTATGTCTAAGAAGCAACAAAGACATAGCAGGGGCATATTTGCTTGTGCATATATGCCCTTGCTTGTAATATAATATACTCAGCCTTAGGGCTGGAAGGTCTGCCGCAGAGTTGACTTACAGATATTACAAGCAGTATTTTAGTGGTTTGAATTATGGGAGCAGCTTGTCACACAGCCTGCAATGGCATTCCACATAAGTTTGGTGCTTGGTCCCTCAGAGTGGACCAACTTGTGCAGCAGCTCCAAGGGGCCCACTTTAGAACCCATGCTATAGGTACCAGTGGTACCATTTACTAGGGACTTCTAGTTTTGCTTAAGGGCCTGGCCACTTGGAGATCAAGTGACCAGGTGCTTTGTTTTGGGGGAAGGGACACTGGCACTTCAGTCAAAGTTACATCTAAAAAAACTGGCAAAAAGTGGGAGGTACTGCAACCAGAACCCAGCTCTCTACTGCTATTGTCTGGAGCTCATTACCACACCTCCCAACCTTCCATCTCACACTCAGAGACTGTCACCGAAGAATCAAGCATTGCTCAAACAGGAAGTCCAAGACAATATAACCTTTCCCGTTATGTCACCAGGGTTCAGGGGTGTACTCTCTATGCTTACTGATAGCCAAAGAGGATGGATCTTTATGGCCAATTCTGGACCTTGGGCCCATACATGAATACATCCTGTCAGAGCCCTTCCACATTGTCATCTTACAAGACAAGACCCCACTTCTCCTACAAGGCGACTTTTTGGCTACACTAGACCTAAAGGACATCTATTTTCACGTACCAATACACCCAACACATCCCCAATTTCTCTGGTTTCTGGTGGGAGGCATACATTATCACTTCAAAGTTCTCTCTTTTGGGGGTGATTAGAGCACCTCGGATATTCACCAAGTGCCTAGTAGTGGTAGCATTCCATCTATGCAGACAAAAAGTCCACGTATGTCCATATCTGGACAATTGGCTTATCTGGAAGACTTCTAGCTGCAGATTCCTTACCTGTGAACTCTCCCCAGGCATCAGACCGGGTCCAGAAGATTTTTCATGAGCAGTACCCCTGCACACCAGTAGGTGTTATCAGCTCTGCATCCATTGTCGGCGTCATCTGCACCAGAAATTATGTTGCTGTTTCTCTATAGGTGCCACCCAGGTGAGCTGACGTCAGTTCTTTTCTTTCTGCACCAACCAGCGCTGATCTGCGGGAGAGCTACTGTAGGAGGCTGGCCTGGCTTGTAGTGGGTACCAGAGGTACTTACACCTTGTGCCAGGTCCAGTTATCCCTTATTAGTGTAGAAGAGGTGTTTCTAGCAGATTAGCCTGATAGAAGGTAGCTATGGCAAAGCAGCTTAGGCTGAACTAGGAGACATGTCAAGCTCCTACTATACCACTGGTGTCATATGCACAATATCATAAGAAAACACAATACATAGAAGTACTACAAATAAAGGTACTTTATTTTTATGACAATATGCCAAAAGTATATCAGTGAGTACCCTCAGTATGAGGATAAGTTATATACACAAGATATATGTACACAAACCAAAATTATTCAGGTAATAGCCAGAAAATTAATGCAAGCAGTGTAGAATTACAGTAGATTGCAATAGGAGCACATAGGTATAGGGGCAACACAAACCATATCCTCCAAAAGTGGAATGCGAACCACAAATGTACCCCAAACCTATGTGAGCTTGTAGAGGGTCGCTGGGACTGTAAGAAAACAGTGAGGGTTAGAAAAATAGCCCACCCCAAGACCCTGAAAGGTAGGTGTAAAGTGCACCTAGTACCCCCAGAGCACAGAAATCGTGATAGGGGGATTCTGCAGGAAGAACAAACACCAGCAATGCAACAACAGTGGATTTACGGACCTGAGTACCTGTAAGACAAGGGGACCAAGTCCAATAGTCGCAACAGTGTCGAGAATGGGCAGGAGCCCAGGAAATGCCAGCTGAGGGTGCAAGGAAGCTGCCACCAGATGGAAGAAGCTTGGAGTTCTGCAAGAAAGACGAGAGCTAGGGACTTCTCCTTTGGTAGACGGATGTACCACGTCGCGATGAAGCTTGCAGAGGTGTTCCCATGCAGAAAGACCGCAAACAAGCCTTGCTAGCTGCAAGGGTCGCAGTAGAGGTTTTTGTGTCCTGCTGTGGCCCAGGAGGGACCAGGATGTCGCCACTTGGAGGATGAAACAGAGGGGGCGCCCAGCAACTCAGGGAGCCCTCGCAGAAGCAGGCAGCACCCACAAAAGTACCTGAACAGGCACTTGTAAGGAAAGTGAAGTGGAGTCCACGCGAAGTCACAAAAGGGAGTCCCACGACGCCGGAGGACAACTCAGAAGGTAGTGCACTGCATGATAGAGTGCCGGGTATGGAGGCTTGGCTGTGCACAAAGGAAATCCTAGAAGAGTGCACAGGAGCCGGAGAAGCTGCAAATCATGCGGTATCCAGCAATGCAGTCTAGCGTGGGGAGGCAAGGACTTACCTCCACCAAACTTGGGCTGAAGAGTCACTGGACTGTGGGAGTCACTTGGACAGAGTTGCTGAGTGCCAGGGACCACGCTCGTCAGGCTGAGAGGGGACCCAGAGGACCAGTGATGCAGTCTTTTGGTGCCTGCGTTAGCAGGGGGAAGATTCAGTCGACCCACGGGAGATTTCTTCAGAGCTCCTTGTGCAGGGAGGAGGCAGGCTACACCCAGAGCATGCACCACCAGGAAACAGTCGAGAAAGCCGTCAGGATGATGCGATACAAGGTTGCTCGTAGTCGTCTTGCTACTTTGTTGCGGTTTTGCAGGCGTCCGGGGCAGTCAGCAGTCGATCCTTTGGTAGAAGGTGAAGAGGGAGATGCAGAGGAACTCTGGTGAGCTCTTGCATTCTTTATCTGGTGAGATCCCCAAAGCAGAGACCCTAAATAGCCAGAAAAGGAGGTTTGGCTACCTAGGCAGGAGGATTGGCTACCAAGAGAGGTAAGAACCTATCAGAAGGAGCCTCTGACGTCACCTGCTGGCACTGGCCACTCAGAGCAGTCCAGTGTACCACAGACACCTCTGTTTCCAAGATGGCAGAGGTCTGGGACACACTGGAGGAGCTCTGGGCACCTCCGCAGGGAGGTACTGGTCAGGGGAGTAGTCACTTCCCTTTCCTTTGTCCAGATTCGCGCCAGAGCAGAGCTTGGGGATCCCTGAACCGGTGTAGACTGGCTTATGCAGAGATGGGCACCATCTGTGCCCATCAAAGTCTTTACAGAGGCTGGGGGAGGATACTCCTCCCCGGTCCTTCACACCTATTTCCAAAGGGAGAGGGTGTTACACCCTCTCTCAGAGGAAGTCCTTTGTTCTGCCTTCCTGGGCCAGGGCTGCCTCGACCCCAGGAGGGCAGAAAACTGTCCGAGGGGTTGGCAGCAGCTGCAGTGGACACCCCGGAAAGGCAGTTTGGCAGTACCCGGGTTCTGTGCTAGAGACCCGGGAGATCATGGAATTGTCCCCCCAATGCCAGAATGGTATTGGGGTGACAATTCCATGATCTTAGACATGTTACATGGCCATGTTCGGAGTTACCATTGTGATGCTGTACATAGGTAGTGACCTATGTACAGTGCACGCATGTAATGGTGTCCCCGCACTCACAAAGTTCGGGGAATTTGCCCTGAACGATGTGGGGGCACCTTGGCTAGTGCCAGGGTGCCCACACACTAAGTAACTTTGCACCCAACCTTCACCAGGTGAAGGTTAGACATGTAGGTGACTTATAAGTTACTTAAGTGCAGTGGTAAATGGCTGTGAAATAACGTGGACGTTATTTCACGCAGGCTGCAGTGGCAGGCCTGTGTAAGAATTGTCAGAGCTCCCTTATGGGTGGCAAAAGAAATGCTGCAGCCCATAGGGATCTCCTGGAACCCCAATACCCTGGGTACCTCAGTAACATATACTAGGGAATTATATGGGTGTACCAGTATGCCAATGTGAATTGGTACATTTAGTCACTAGACTGTTTTGACAAATTTGGAAAGCAGAGAGAGCATAACCACTGAGGTTCTGGTTAGCAGAGCCTCGGTGAGAAAGTTAGGCATCACACAGGGAACACATACAGGGCACATACTTATGAGCACTGGGGCCCTTCCTGGCAGGGTCCCAGTGACACATAGACTAAAGCAACATATATACAGTGAAATATGGGGGTAACATGCAGGGCAAGATGGTACTTTCCTACACAACCCCCCCCCACCCCCCAAACGAAGGACAATAAGACTAGCCATGACCTGATGAGTCTTCATTTTCTAAGTGGAAATATCTGGAGAGTCCATCTGCATTGGAGTGGGTACTCCCAGGTCTATTTTCCACTGTATAGTCCATTCCCTGTGGAGATATGGACCACCTCAACAATTTAGGGTTTTCACCTTTCATTTGTTTTAGCCAAAGTAGAGGTTTGTGGTCTGTCTGAACAATAAAGTGAGTACCAAGCAGGTATGGCCTCAACTTTTTCAGTGCCCAGACCACAGCAAAGGCCTCCCTCTCAATGGCAGACTAACGCTTTTCTCTAGGGGTCAACCTTCTGCTGATAAAAGCAACTGGTTGATCCTGGCCCTCAGAATTCAGTTGTGATAAGACTGCCCCTACCCCTAATTCAGATGCATCAGTTTGAACAATTAATTTCTTGGAGTAACAAGGGCTTTTTAGGACAGGTGCAGAGCACATGGCCTGTTTGAGCTCCTCAAAAGCTTTCTGACAGCTAGCTGTCCACAATACCTTTTTAGGTATCTTCTTACTTGTGAGATCATTAAGACAGGCTGCTATGGAGCCATAGTTTTTAATGAATCTCCTGTAATACCCAGTGAGGCCTAAGAAGGCTCTCACTTGGGTCTGTGTTGTAGGGGGAACCCAATCCATGATTGTCTGTATTTTCCCCTGCAGTGGTGCAATCTGTTCACCTACCAGCTCTCCCAGATAAACCACCTTTCCCTGCCCTATCTTGCACATTGAGGCCTTGATAGTGAGGCCTGCCTTTTGCAGGGCCTCCAAAACTTTCCAAAGGTGGACCCGGTGCTCATCCCAGGTGGAGATAAAGACAGCTATATCATCTAGATATGCTGCACTAAAAGCCTCCAACCCTTGCAGGACTGTGTTCACCAACCTCTGAAAAGTGGCAGGTGCATTTTTCAAACCAAAGGGCATCACTGTAAATTGGTAGTGCCCTCTTATAGTTGAAAATGCAGTTTTAGGTTTAGCATCCTCAGCACAATTTAATCTGCCAATACCCTGCAGTCAAATCAAAGGTGCTTAGATACTTGGCAGATGCCAGTTTATCTATGAGCTAATCTGCCCTGGGTATAGGGTGAGCATCAGTTTTTGTTACCTGATTGAGACCTCTGTAGTCTACACAAAACCTCATCTCCCTTCTTCCGTCTTTTGAGTGAGGCTTTGGCACAAGCACCACAGGACTCGCCAATGGGCTTTCAGAAGGTTCAACCACTCCTAGATCAAGCATTTTCTGAACCTCTTGTTTTATGCAGTCCCCGACATGGTCAGGCTGCCTATAGATTTTACTTTTGACAGGCATGCTGTCTCCAGTATCAATTGTGTGTTCACACCGAGATGTGGTGCCTGGCACAGTTGAAAAGAGTTCAGAAAATTGACCAAGGAGATTTATGCAGTTGTCTTTCTGTTGTGCAGTCAGACAATCTGCCAAAACTACTCCCTCCACTAAAGCATCATTTTCAGTGGTGGAAAAGAGGTAAGGGAGAGGGTCACTCTCTTCTTCCTGTCCCTCATCTGTTGCCATGAGCAGGGTGAGATCAGCCCTGTCATAGTAGGGTTTTAGGCAGTTGACATGAATCACCCTAAGGGGACTCCTGGCAGTGCCCAGGTCTACCAAATAGGTGACCTCGCCCTTTTTCTCAACAATTAGATGGGGTCCACTCCATTTGTCCTGGAGTGCTCTTAGGGCCACAGGCTCCAATACCCACACCTTCTGTCCTGGTTGGTACTGGATCAGAACAGCCTTCTGATCATGCCATTGCTTCTGGAGCTCTTGGGTGGCATGAAGGTTTTTACTGGCCTTTTTCATGTACTCGGCCATTCTGGATCTTAGGCCAAGTACATAATCCACTATGTCGTGTTTGGGAGCTTTTAAAGGTTGTTCCCAACCCTCCTTCACAAGTGTTAGTGGACCTCTTACCGGGTGTCCAAAGAGGAGTTCAAAGGGGCTGAAGCCCACTCCTTTCTGGGGTACCTCTGTGTAAGCAAAAAGGAGGCAAGGTAACAGGACATCCCATCTCCTCCTGAGTTTTTCAGGGAGTCCCATTATCATACCTTTGAGAGTTTCATTAAACCTCTCTACCAGTCCATTAGTCTGTGGATGATATGGAGTGGTGAAGTTGTAGGTTACACCACATTCCTTCCACATAGCTTTCAAGTATGCAGACATGAAGTTGCTACCCCTGTCTGATACAACCTCTTTTGGGAAACCCACCCTGGAAAAGATTCCCAGGAGGGCCTTTGCCACTGCAGGTGCTGTAGTGGTCCTTAGAGGAATTGCTTCAGGATATCTTGTGGCATGGTCCACAACCACCAAGATAAACCTATTGCCTGAAGCAGTAGGAGGGTCAAGGGAGCCAACTATGTCAACCCCTACCCTTTCAAAGGGGACCCCAAACACAGGTAGTGGAATAAGGGGAGCCTTTGATGTGCCACCAGTCTTGCCACTGGCTTGGCAGGTCACACAAAACTTGCAAAAATCTTTAGTGTCCTCTGACATCCTAGGCCAGTGAAACAGGGGGAGAAGCCTTTCCCATGTTTTGATCTGGCCCAAATGCCCAGCCAAAGGAATGTCATGTGCCAGAGTTAGGAGGAACTCTCTGTACTGCAGGGGAATGACCAGTCTCCTGGCTGCTCCAGGTTTTGGGTCCCTTGCCTCAATGTACAAGAGGTTGTCCTCCCAGTAAACTCTATGTGAGTCATTGACATCCCCATTTTGCTGTTTGACGGCTTGCTGTCTGAGACCCTGTAATGTGGGACAGGTTTGCTGTGCCACACTCAGCTCTTCCCTGGCAGGCCCCCCTCCACCCAAAAGCTCAGCAGTGTCTGCTGCCAGCTCATCTGGTGAAGGTTCTGAACAGAGAGGAAATTCTTCTTCCTCAGAAGGAGAATCATCTGTAGAGGGAGGGATAGTGGGTAGGGATTTACCCTTGCTACCCCTAGCTTTAGGGAGCACTTGGTCCACTGTTCTAGGATCCAAGTTACCCTGTCCTTTTTGCTTTTTGGCCTGAGCCCTTGTCAAAGCAAAAATATGCCCAGGAATGCCCAGCATTACTGCACGAGTCTCCAACTCCACTTCTGCCCAAGCTGATGTCTCTGAATCGTTCCCAAGTAGACAGTCTACAGGTAAATCTGAGGCAACGAGAACTTTCTTTGGACCAGTAACCCCCCCCCCCCCCAGTTGAGATTCACAACAGCCATGGGGTGGCTAAGAGTGTTGTTATGTGCGTCTGTCACTTGGTACTGCTGACCAAGTAGGTGTTGTTCAGGGTGCACCAGTTTCTCTATCACCATGGTAACACTGGCACCTGTGTCCCTGTAGGCCTGAACCTCAACACCATTTATTAGGGGAAGTTGCTTGTACTTATCCATATTAAGGGGACAAGCAACCAAGGTGGCCAAACCAATGGCACCTTCAGAGACTAACACAGCCTTTGTGGTCTCCCTAACAAGACCAACCCCAACTAAATTACCAAAAGTGAGCCCAGCTACTCCCTTGGATTGGCTATTAGTAGGTTTGCTCCCACCACCACTGCTATTACTAGGGGCACTAGAATTTGTAGTAGGGGTTGTAGTAGTGGGAGGTTTGGTGTTTTTCTTTGGACAACTGGCATCAGTTGTCCTATGGCCTTTGACTTTACATAAATAACACCAAGGCTTTTTAGGTTGATTTGAAGAGGATTTGGACCCACCACCCCCACCAGAGGATTTCTGTGGGCCTGATGAAGACTCATTTTTACTTTTGTCCCCACCCTTGTCAGAAGACTTACCATCCTTATTGCCATTCTTGTCACCCCCTGTATGAACTTTTCTGTTCACTCTTGTTCTGAACCATTTGTCTGCCTTCTTTCCCAATTCTTGGGGAGAGGTCAGATCTGAGTCCACTAGATATTGGTGTAACAAGTCAGACACACAGTTATTCAGAATATGCTCTCTCAGAATAAGATTATACAGGCTTTCATAGACAGAAACTTTACTGCCATGTAACCACCCCTCCAAGGCCTTCACTGAACAGTCAACAAAGTCTATCCAGTCTTGTGGGACTCTTTTCTGGTGTCTCTGAACTTAATCCTGTATTGTTCAGTGGTTAAGCCAAATCCATCCAAGAGTGCATCCTTCAAAACTGCAAAATTGTTAGCATCACTTTCTCTAACAGTAAGGAGCCTATCCCTACCCTTTCCAGTGAAAGATAGCAACAATATAGCAGCCCACTGCCTCTGAGGGACCCCCTGTACCATACAGGCCCTCTCAAGTGCAGCAAACCACTTGTTGATGTCATCCCCCTCCTTGTAAGGGGAGACTATCTTGTGCAGATTCCTGGAATCATGCTCTCTAACAGGATTACTATCAGGAATACTGCTATTGCTGCCACAATGGGGTCCAAACCCCAATCTCTGTCTCTCCTTCTTCAGGTCTAAGGATTCCCTATCTAAGGTCAGCTGTTGCTGTTTAAGCTTCAGTCTGGTCTCTTCAACTCTCAACTTTTTGAGTTCCCTTTAAAACAGTCTTCAGGGTGGGTGGGTTGGGAATGCTTGGACACAGAAGATAAATTGGAAACAACAGAGGGGAATCTGTCCCTAACTGACTGAACTCTAGCAACTTGGCCTCTATGAATAAAGACTTCCCTACTGTGATGGGAACCTCCATTACTACCAACATTACTGGGTGTCTTGTTAGAGGGCAAATCCTGATCAGAACCCTCCCTACCTCCCTCAAGGAGATCCCCTGAGTCAGATTGGGAACCTTCTATTAACCTCTCATTTGAAGTGCCTGCTGGGGACTCATCATTCACAATAAGCATGTTAAATAGAAATTCTTTGGTAGGGTTCTTTCCTATCACTAAACCTCTCTCTAAGCAGAGACTCCTTAGACTCTTATAATTCAAATTGTCATAAGTAGTATTGACCAATTTAAAAGCTGACTCTACATCAGACATGATAGTAAAAGGTTTAGAAATAGTAAGAAGGAAGAAAAAGTTTCAGGACTTTTTAAAGAACAGAGAAAAAAACATTTTCAAACTTTTTGGAAACTTTTAGAAGTTTTAGAATACTTTTCAGAACTTTGTAAAAAGTTTAAGAGGAGAAAAGCAAAACTTTTTGGCTAGGTGTACATACACTGAACTTGTTTGGTATATTATTCTCTTATGAAAAGTACACAATGAAAAAGTGGTTAGTTACAAGTACTTATCCCACCACTGCACAACCAATGTAGGAGGCTGGCCTGGCTTGTAGTGGGTACCAGAGGTACTTACACCTTGTGCCAGGTCAAGTTATACCTTATTAGTGTAGAAGAGGTGTTTCTAGCAGCTTAGGCTGATAGAAGGTAGCTATGGCAAAGCAGCTTAGGCTGAACTAGGAGACATGTAAAGCTCCTACTATACCACTGGTGTCATATGCACAATATCATAAGAAAACACAATACACAGAAGTACTAAAAATAAAGGTACTTTATTTTATGACAATATGCCAAAAGTATCTCAGTGAGTACCCTCAGTATGAGGATAAGTTATATACACAAGATATATGTACACAAACGAAAATTATGCAGGTAATAGCAAGAAAAGTAATGCAAGCAGTAGAGAATTACAGTATATTGCAATATGAGCACATAGGTATAGGGGCAACACAAACCATATACTCCAAAAGTGGAATGCGAACCACGAATGGACCCCAAACCTATGTGAGCTTGTAGAGGGTCGCTGGGACTGTAAGAAAACAGTGAGGGTTAGAAAAATAGCCCACCCCACGACCCTGAAAAGTAGGTGTAAAGTGCACCTATATTCCCCAGAGAGAACAGAAGTCGTGATAGGGGAATTCTGCAAGGAAGACCAACACCAGCAATGCAACCAAAGTGGATTTCCGGACCTGAGTACCTGTGAAACAAGGGGACCAAGTCCAAGAGTCGCGACAATGTCGAGAGTGGGCAGATGCCCAGGAAATGCCAGCTAAGGGTGCAAAGAAGCTGCCACCGGATGGTAGAAGCTGTGGATTCTGCAAGAACGAAGAGGGCTAGAAACTTCCCCTTTGGAGGATGGATGTCCCGCGTCGTAAAGAAGCTTGCAGACGTGTTCCTACGCAGAAAGACTGCAAACAAGCCTTGCTAGCTGCAAGGGTCACGGTTAGGGTTTTTGGATGCTGCTGTGGCCCAGGAGGGACCAGGATGTCGCCACTTCGATGAGGAGACAGAGGGGGCGCCCAGCAAGTCAGGGAGCCCTCACAGAAGCAGGCAGCACCCGCAGAAGTACCGGAACAGGCACTTGGAAGAGGAGTGAACCGGAGTCCACCCGAAGACACAAAAGGGAGTCCCACGACGCCGGAGGACAACTCAGAAGGTTGTGCACTGCAGGTTAGAGTGTCGGGGACGTAGGTAAGTGTGGGTGTACTTAATCAGGAAAAGGTTTGGCGCTCTGGGTAAGAAGGAAATGTTGATGGTTTTTTAAAACATCTGATGGTGCACCCTTACAAGACCCCACCCCTGGGTCTTAACATGTGCTAAGCACTTGGAAATACCATTAACTATAAGAGGCACTCATCCTTACATAATCACCAACTATATGATGTTACTGTGTGTAATTATTATGAGGACAATTTCCAGAGTACTTATAGGTAAGTATTCTAGATGTACATTTATTATATGTTGTGACAATAAGAAAATACAATAATGGATATCATATGTAACAGAGATCGTGTCAAATATACATAAATAACATGAAATGATACTCCAAAATTATAGTGTGATCCAAATTCAAAATCCCAAGTTTCTCAGTCCAAATTGAGTTATAATTTCCATCGTTGACGATGAAATGACTTCCTAGTTCACCGCCTGCCAACACGTGTTTCGTCTGGGTTTATCCCAATGACTTCATCAGGGCTGTAATTGTATACATATCTTTCATTATGATTACAAGTGTAATTATTGAAGATATGATGCCACCACCAAGATTGTATAGAGGATGGTGTGGATATTTGTTTTTATGAATACAACTCTGGTTAAAGAGATAGATACCAACACCATTGTGCAATGTACAGTGGGATAGAACATGCTTATTTAGTGCTGTCTCAGAAATTGTTCTAGCCAGAATACAGTCATAGAATATGGTGTATCCGATAGATCCATATGTGTACGTTAAAGGGATGAGAATTAATGAATCACATTAAATTATTAAACCTGATTAATTAATTAGTGGTACCCCTGGTGACCTTATAATCTTGAGAACCTGATTTCTTACCTATGGTGATTAGGTCCAGAATGAAGTGTGTTATATATAACTTGTTATCGTAACCCAATTGGATTTGTCTATTATAGAGAATACAGGGATCAAATAAGTAACTATTATGTGGATATGTCCACGTTGGTACGTAAGATTTCACTTTTAAAAATCTTATATATATGTGCCCAACATAAATTTCTGCTTCCACAATTAGTGATTAGCGTATGATTCACCGACCAGTCAACTCTATTCTTTTTGTATAAGTGAGCACCTCTACGCAAGATAGAACATTACAAATCTGGTGATTTAATTAGCTGTAGTGATATAATGTATCGTAAATAAATCACATTACTTCACGTCTTAATCTAAAAAACAAATATCCAAATAAAGAAAAATAATGTATTGAAAATGAACTGTTATGGCCCCTCTTCGGGATAACCATAATGGTATTTACTTTCCTACATATAGAACCTAAATGCCATGCTCTGCTGAAGGCTCACCTGCTGGTATGTTGATAGCTCGGGTACATGTGGAATCGTATATGACAGCCTTACGCGAGTACGCGTGGCGCTGTAAGAAGCGTCAGCCAAACATTGTAGCCGGCATTCCCCTCCCTATAAGAGTTCAGGGGATGGGGTGCTGGGGCGGCGCTTGCAGTCACGTGCGCGAGGTTAATGAAAGGCTGCATAAAGAAGGGACGAACGGATCCCGGCCGCCATATTGGTGGTACGATGGTACCAATGAATCGATATCTACTGCGTTGTGCTATCCATTTTGTTTTGATACTAGTTACTACTTTATGTCTATATATCGATAGAGCAAAAGGATTTGTAGGCCGGTGGTCATACTAGAAGTTGTATATTGGTTTCAAACTCAATTGAAGCGAACAGGAGGATTTGAATCAAAGTTATTTTGCTAATTCATTAAAGTTATGATAGTTAAAGCTAGATTTATGGATTCCAAATAGATAATGGGCTTACAGACTTGAGTTTTTTTAAGATTGTGCCTGTCAGCACGGTTATGATATATCACCATCAGGGGCCATAAACTTACTCAGTTACGAAATATACCCATTTATTAATGAGGAGGTTAGTAAGTGCTGGAGCAAGATATGGTTAGGGATCAGTAAACCTGGGATAATAATCATGATGTGGTGACATGTGAACCCCTCCAGTGGTCATACTTTCATACAACAGGAATAGACGTTGACATTTAACAATATTCCAATGATCATATCTACATTTTAAGGCAACAAATCTTGTTGTGCATAAATTACATAATATAGAATATAAGGTCAATTGACAATGTTCCAGAACAATAACAATCATGTTTTCTGTACTTTGAGTACATGGTCAATACAGTCGTCTGATAATCAAAAGTACTTCTCATATATCCATATATATATAATGGTGTTGTTAGTCTACATCATATCTGGTGGTAAGGGATATGTATCAACCCAATCGGTTACGCTCATTATACATATACCAATAATCTTATTCTTACCCCACCACCTAGTTTCCAAGAAAATATTCACGTTCCCTGTCAGTATTAAGACCAATTTCCACTGCTTTCAATCGTAGTATCCACATGGCCTCCCTTCTCCTTAGTGTCAATTCCCTATTTCCTCCTCTTGGGTCAGTACTGATATGGTCAATATCAAAGAACTCGAGTGATTTATAATATCCTTGTAATTCACATGATAATATATGTGCAATCAATGGGTACCTATAATCTTCATGTGCAAGTGCCCTTGTGTGTTCACCTATTCTGATTCTTAACGGACGAATTGTACTTCCTACATAATACCGTTTACATTTGCAAAGCACCTTGTATACCACAAAGGGGGTACCACAGTTAATATATGTTGTGATCCTAAAGATTTTTCCAGACGTATCTGCAAATTCTGTTCTCTTACCGCTAGCCCACTTACATACACTACAGTGACCGCACTTGTGGAAGCCAATTATTCGGGATGACAGGCAATCCTCCTTAGTGTCATTTAGGGGATAACTAGGACTTAAGATACTTCTTAATGTTTTACCCCTACGGTATGTAATCTCAGGTTTTTCACCAATAATGTCTTTCAAGGAATCATCTTGTGATAGAATATACCAATATTTGTGTATATACTTGCGCAATGATTTTGCGTTCTGTGTATAGTCTGTAATAAGTCTAACCTTTCCTTGTTTATTTTTAATAGAATTTTTCTTAGGCTTAAGTGTATATTCTCTTTGTATATTTTTAGCTCGCCGTTTTGCACTATTGATGATACTTCTGTTGTATCCCCTTTGCTCAAAACGTTGACACATATCCTCAATACATTCTTCAAAGTCCTTATCCTCACTGCAATTGCGTCTCGCCCTAATCATTTCACCATATGGGATTGCTGATATTTGGTGATGCGGATGAGCACTTGCAGCATGTAGTATAGAGTTGCCGGCAGTTGATTTTCTATATAGCCTGCTCTGAATTCTGTTGTTATTAACATATAGTTGTACATGCAAAAAGTCAATAGAATGTTTACTATGTTGATACGTGAATTTTACATTCATATCATTTGCATTTAGATATTCACAAAATTCAGTGAGTTGTTCCACATTTCCTGTCCATATCATCAAGCAGTCGTCTATATACTGACCCCAATATAAAATGTCAGAGTGCCATTTGGCGGCATTAGGGCCCCAGACCCACCTCTCCTCAAACCAACCCATGAATAGGTTGGCGTAAGAAGGGGAGAATCTCGAGCCCATAGCCACTCCCTGTTTTTGCCTATACCAATTTCTCTTGAACAAAAAATAGTTGTTGTTCAAAATAAGTTCAATCATGTCAAGTATCATTTTCGTGTGCTCCCAAAGGGTGACTGATTTTTTGTTGAGAAAGGTCTCAACTGCCTTTAAACCCACCTCATGTCTAATGCACGTTTATAAAGAGACCACATCCAAAGTAACAAGTGTCATAGTATCATCCCATTCCAAGTCACTTAGAACACTTAAAATATGTGTGGTATTTTTAATGAATGATGGTAAATTGTTAACCATAGGTTGCAGGAAAACATCTACATATTCAGATATTTTTTCTGTGGGCCCCGAGATTCCCGAAATAATCGGCCTCCCTGGAGGGAATGGTAATTGCTTGTGTATTTGTGGTACAGTGTAAAAGCATGGGTATCTCGGTGTGGCCACTAGTAGGTACTGATATTCATCTTTATCCAATAATTTTCGTTCGTGCCATTGTTTCAATTTTTTCTGTATATTATTGGTCAGACCGGGAATGGGATTATACGTAAGTATCTCATAACAACATGTATCCTGCAGTTGGGAGATAATTTCTGCCTCATAATCGCGTATGTTCATTATTACCACGTTTCCCCCTTTATCCGCTGGTCTTATAATGATTACATTATTATGTCGAAGTTCTTCAAGAGCCTTCTTCTCTCCTTGACTGAGGTTAGGGCAGGTAAAGTGTGGTTTAATCTTATCCAGATCTTTACAGAGTGTCGGGGACCCAGGCTTGGCTGTGCACAAAGGAAATCCTGGAAGAGTGCACAGGAGCCAGAGCAGCTGCAAATCACGCGGTACCCAGCAATGCAGTCTAGAGTGGGGCGGCAAGGACTTACCTCCACCAAACTTGGACTGAAGAGTCACTGAACTGTGGGAGTCACTTGGACAGAGTTGCTGAGTTCTAGGGACCACGCTCGTCGTGCTGAGAGGGGACCCAGAGGGCCGGTGATGCAGTCTTTTGATGCCTGCGGTTGCAGGGGGAGGATTCCGTCGTCCCACGGGAGATTTCTTCAGAGCTCCTGGTGCACAGAGGAGGCAGGCTACCCCCAGAGCATGCACCACCAGGAAACAGGCGAGAAAGCGGCAGGATCAGCGATACAAGGTTGCAGTAGTCGTCTTTGCTACCTTGTTGCGGTTTTGCTGGCGTCCTGAGCAGTCAGCGGTCGATCCTTTGGCAGAAGGTGAAGAGAGAGATGCAGAGGAACTCTGATGAGCTCTTGCATTCGGTATCTAAAGAATTCCCCAAAGCAGAGACCCTAAATAGCCAGGAAAGGAGGTTTGGCTACCTAGGAAGGAGGATAGGCTAGTAACACAGGTAAGAGCCTATCAGAAAGAGTCTCTGACGTCACCTGCTGGCACTGGCCACTCCGAGCAGTCCAGTGTGCCAGCAACACCTCTGTTTCCAAGATGGCAGAGGTCTGGAGCACACTGGAGGAGCTCTGGGCACCTCCCCTGGGAGGTGCAGGTCAGGGGAGTAGTCACTCCCCTTTCCTTTGTCCAGTTTCGCGCCAGAGCAGGGCTGGGGGATCCCTGAACCGGTGTAGACTGGCTTATGCAGAGATGGGCACCATCTGTGCCCATCAAAGCATTTCCAGAGGCTGGGGGAGACTACTCCTCCCCAGCCCTGACACCTTTTTCCAAAGGGAGAGGGTGTAACACCCTCTCTCTGAGGAAGTCCTTTGTTGTGCCTTCCTGGGCCAGGCCTGGCTGGACCCCAGGATGGCAGAAACCTGTCTGAGTGGTTGGCAGCAGCAGCAGCTGCAGTGAAACCCCCGGGAAAGGTAGTTTGGCAGTACCCGGGTCTGTGCTAGAGACTCGGGGGATCATGGAATTGTCTCCCCAATGCCAGAATGGCATTGGGGTGACAATTCCATGATCTTAGACATGTTACATGGCCATGTTCGGAGTTACCATTGTGACGCTATACATACGTAGTGACCTACATATAGTGCACGCGTGTAATGGTGTCCCCGCACTCACAAAGTCCGGGGAATTTGCCCTGAACAATGTGGGGGTACCTTGGCTAGTGCCAGGGTGCCCACACACTAAGTAACTTAGCACCCACCCTTCACCAGGTGAAGGTTAGACATATAGGTGACTTATAAGTTACTTAAGTGCAGTGGTAAATGGCTGTGAAATAACGTGGACGTTATTTCACTCAGGCTGCAGTGGCAGGCCTGTGTAAGAATTGTCAGAGCTCCCTATGGGTGGCAAAAGAAATACTGCAGCCCATAGGAATCTCCTGGAACCCCAATACCCTGGGTACCTCAGTACCATATACTAGGGAATTATAAGGGTGTTCCAGTATGCCAATGTGAATTGGTAAAATTGGTCACTAGCCTGTTAGTGACAATTTGTAAAGAGAGAGCATAACCACTGAGGTTCTGGTTAGCAGAGCCTCAGTGAGACAGTTAGGCATCACACAGGGAACACATACATATAGGCCACAAACTTATGAGCACTGGGGTCCTGGCTAGCAGGGTCCCAGTGACACATAACAAACATACTGAAAACATAGGGTTTTCACTATGAGCACTGGGCCCTGGCTAGCAGGATCCCAGTGAGACAGTGAAAACACCCTGACATATACTCACAAACAGGCCAAAAGTGGGGGTAACAAGGCTAGAAAGAGGCTACTTTCTCACAGGACCCTCTTTTGTAACTTCGCGTGGACTCCCGTTCACTCTTCTTCTAAGTGCCTGTTGGGGTACTTCTGCGGGTGCTGCCTGCTTCCGTGAGGGCTCTCTGAGTTGCTGACCGCCCCCTCTGTCTCCTCCTCCAAGTGGCGACATCCTGGTCCTCAGCAGCACCCAAAAATCTCCACCGCAACCCTTGCAGCTAGCAAGGCTTGTTTGCGGTCTTTCTGCGTGGGAACACCTCTGCAAGCTTCATCGCGACGTGGGACATCAGTCTCCCAAAGGAGAAGTCCCTAGTCCTCTTCTTTCTCGCAGAACTCCAAGCTTCTTCCAAACAGTGGCAGCTTCCTTGCACCTTCAGCTGGGGTTTCCTGGGCTCCTGCCCCTCATCCCCCCCCCCGGACACTGTCGCGACTATTGGACTTGGTCTCCTTGTCTTACAGGTACTCAGGTCCGGAAATCCGTTGTTAGTGCACTGCTGGTGTTTGTTCTTTCTGCAGTATCCCCCTATCATGACTTCTGTGCTCTCTGGGGGAAGTAGGTGTACTTTACTCCTACTTTTCAGGGTCTTGGGGTGGGGTATTTTTCTAACCCTCACTGTTTTCTTACAGTCCCAGCGACCCTTTACAAGCTCACATAGGTCTGGGGTCCATTCGTGGTTCGCATTCCACTTTTGGAGTATATGGTTTGTGTTGCCCCTATACCTATGTGCTCCTATTGCAACCTATTGTAATTCTACACTGTTTACATAACTTTTCTTGCTCTTACTTACCTGATTTGGGTTGCTGTACATACAACTTGTGTATATAGCTTATCTTCCTACTGAGGATACTCACTGAGATACTTTTGGCATATTGTTATAAAAATAAAGTACCTTTATTTTTAGTAACTCTGTTGTAGGAGGCTGGCCTGGCTTGTAGTGGGTACCAGAGGTACTTACACCTTGTGCCAGGTCCAGTTATCCCTTATTAGTGTAGAAGAGGTGTTTCTAGCAGCTTAGGCTGATAGAAGGTAGCTATGGCAAAGCAGCTTAGGCTGAACTAGGAGACATGTAAAGGCCCTACTATACCACTTGTATCCTATGCACAATATCACAAGAAAACACAATACACAGAGTTACTAAAAATAAAGGTACTTTATTTTTATGACAATATGCCAAAAGTATCTCAGTGAGTACCATCAGTATGAGGATAAGTTATATACACAAGATATATGTACACAAACCAAAATAAGGTAAGTAATAGCAAGAAAAGTAATGCAAACAGTGTAGAATCACAATAGATTGTAAAAGGAGCACATAGGTATAGGGGCAACACAAACCATATACTCCAAAAGTGGAATGCGAACCACGAATGGACCCCAAACCTATGTGAGCTTGTTTGTAGAGGGTCGCTGGGACTGTAAGAAAACAGTGAGGGTTAGAAAAACAGCCCACCCCACGACCCTGAAAAGTAGGTGTAAAGTGCACCTATATTCCCCAGAGAGAACCGAAGTCGTGATAGGGGAATTCTGCAAGGAAGACCAACACCAGCAATGCAACCAAAGTGGATTTCCGGACCTGAGTACCTGTAAAACAAGGGGACCAAGTCCAAGAGTCGCAACAATGTCGAGAGTGGGCAGATGCCCAGGAAATGCCACCTAAAGGTGCAAAGAAGCTGCCACCGGATGGAAGAAGCTGTGGATTCTGCAAGAACGAAGAGGGCTAGAAACTTCCCCTTTGGAGGATGGATGTCCCACGTCGTAAAGAAGCTTGCAGACGTGTTCCCACACAGAAAGACCGCAAACAAGCCTTGCTAGCTGCAAGGGTCGCGGTTAGGGTTTTTGGATGCTGCTGTGGCCCAGGAGGGACCAGGATGTCGCCACTTGGATGAGGAGACAGAGGGGGCGCCCAGCAAGTCAGGGAGCCCTCACAGAAGCAGGCAGCACCCACAGAAGTACCGGAACAGGCACTTGGAAGAGGAGTGAACCGGAGTCCACCCGAAGACACAAAAGGGAGCCCCACGACGCCGGAGGACAACTCAGAAGGTTGTGCACTGCAGGTTAGAGTGTCGGGGACGTAGGTAAGTGTGGGTGTACTTAATCAGGAAAAGGTTTGGCGCTCTGGGTAAGAAGGAAATGTTGATGGTTTTTTAAAACATCTGATGGTGCACCCTTACAAGACCCCACCCCTGGGTCTTAACATGTGCTAAGCACTTGGAAATACCATTAACTATAAGAGGCACTCATCCTTACATAATCACCAACTATATGATGTTACTGTGTGTAATTATTATGAGGACAATTTCCAGAGTACTTATAGGTAAGTATTCTAGATGTACATTTATTATATGTTGTGACAATAAGAAAATACAATAATGGATATCATATGTAACAGAGATCGTGTCAGATATACATAAATAACATGAAATGATACTCCAAAATTATAGTGTGATCCAAATTCAAAATCCCAAGTTTCTCAGTCCAAATTGAGTTATGGTCTCCATCTTTCTCAGTCCAAATTGAGTTATAATCTCCATCTTTGACGATGAAATGACTTCCTAGTTCACCGCCTGCCAACACGTGTTTCGTCTGGGTTTATCCCAATGACTTCATCAGGGCTGTAATTGTAAACATATCTTTCATTATGATTACAAGTGTAATTATTGAAGATATGATGCCACCACCAAGATTGTATAGAGGATGGTGTGGATATTTGTTTTTATGAATACAACTCTTGTTAAAGAGATAGATACCAACACCATTGTGCAATGTACGGGGGATAGAACATGCTTATTTAGTGCTGTCTCAGAAATTGTTCTAGCCAGAATACAGTCATAGAATATGGTGTATCCGATAGATCCATATGTGTACGTTAAAGGGATGAGAATTAATGAATCACTTTAAATTATTAAACCTGATTAATTAATTAGTGGTACCCCTGGTGACCTTATAATCTTGAGAACCTGATTTCTTACCTATGGTGAGTAGGTCCAGAATGAAGTGTGTTATATATAACTTGTTATCGTAACCCAATTGGATTTGTCTATTATAGAAAATACAGGGATCAAATAAGTAACTATTATGTGGATATGTCCACGTTGGTACGTAAGATTTCACTTTTTAAAATATTATATATATGTGCACAACATAAATTTCTGCTTCCACAATTAGTGATTAGCGTATGATTCACCGACCAGTCAACTCTATTCTTTTTGTATAAGTGAGCACCTCTACGCAAGATAGAACATTACAAATCTGGTGATTTAATTAGCTGTAGTGATATAATGTATCGTAAATAAATCACATTACTTCATGTCTTAATCTAAAAAACAAATATCCAAATAAAGAAAAATAATGTATTGAAAATGTACTGTTATGGCTCCTCTTCGGGATAACCATAATGGTATTTACTTTCCTACATATAGAACCTAAATGCCATGCTCTGCTGAAGGCTCACCTGCTGGTATGTTGATAGCTCGGGTACATATGGAATCGTATAGGATAGCCTTACGCGAGTACACGTGGCGCTGTAAGAAGCGTCAGCCAAACATTGTAGCCGGCATTCCCCTCCCTATAAGAGTTCATGGGATGGGGTGCTGGGGCGGCGCTTGCAGTCCCGTGCGTTTGGTTAATGAAAGGCTGCATAAAGAAGGGACGAACGGATCCCGGCCGCCATATTGGTGGTACGATGGTACCATTGAATCGATATCTACTGCGTTGTGCTATCCATTTTGTTTTGATACTAGTAACTACTTTGTGTCTATATATCAATAGAGCAAAAGGATTTGTAGGCCAGTGGTCATACTAGAAGTTGTATATTGGTTTCAAACTCAATTGAAGCGAACAGGAGGATTTGAATCAAAGTTATTTTGCTAATTCATTAAAGTTATGATAGTTAAAGCTAGATTTATGGATTCCAAATAGATAATGGGCTTACAGACTTGAGTTGTTTTAAGATTGTGCCTGTCAGCACGGTTATAATATATCACCATCAGGGGCCATACAATTACTCAGTTACGAAATATACCCATTTATTAATGAGGAGGTTAGTAAGTGCTGGAGCAAGATATGGTTAGGGATAAGTAAACCTGGGATAATACTCATGATCTGGTGACATGTGAACCCCTCCAGTGGTCATACTTTCATACAACAGGAATGGACGTTGACATTTAACAATATTCCAATGATCATATCTACATTTTAAGGCAACAAATCTTGTTGTGCATAAATTACATAATATAGAATATAAGGTCAATTGACAATGTTCCAGAACAATAACAATCATGTTTTCTGTACTTTGAGTACATGGTCAATACAGTCGTCTGATAATCAAAAGTACTTCTCATATATCCATATATATATAATGGTGTTGTTAGTCTACATCATATCTGGTGGTAAGGGATATGTATCAACCCAATCGGTTACGCTGATTATACATATACCAATAATCTTATTCTTACCCCACCACCTAGTTTCCAAGAAAATATTCAAGTTCCCTGTCAGTATTAAGACCAATTTCCACTGCTTTCAATCGTAGTATCCACATGGCCTCCCTTCTCCTTAGTGTCAATTCCCTATTTCCTCCTCTTGGGTCAGTACTGATATGGTCAATACCAAAGAACTCGAGTGATTTATAATATCCTTGTAATTCACATGATAATATATGTGCAATCAATGGGTACCTATAATCTTCATGTGCAAGTGCCCTTGTGTGTTCACCTATTCTGATTCTTAACGGACGAATTGTACTTCCTACATAATACCGTTTACATTTGCAAAGCACCTTGTATACCACAAAGGGGGTACCACAGTTAATATATGTTGTGATCCTAAAGATTTTTCCAGACGTATCTGCAAATTCTGTTCTCTTACCGCTAGCCCACTTACATACACTACAGTGACCGCACTTGTGGAAGCCAATTATTCGGGATGACAGGCAATCCTCCTTAGTGTCATTTAGGGGATAACTAGGACTTAAGATACTTCTTAATGTTTTACCCCTACGGTATGTAATCTCAGGTTTTTCACCAATAATGTCTTTCAAGGAATCATCTTGTGATAGAATATACCAATATTTGTGTATATACTTGCGCAATGATTTTGCGTTCTGTGTATAGTCTGTAATCAGTCTAACCTTTCCTTGTTCATTTTTAATAGAATTTTTCTTAGGCTTAAGTGTATATTCTCTTTGTATATTTTTAGCTCGCCGTTTTGCACTATTGATGATACTTCTGTTGTATCCCCTTTGCTCAAAACGTTGACACATATCCTCAATACATTCTTCAAAGTCCTTATCCTCACTGCAATTGCGTCTCGCCCTAATCATTTCACCATATGGGATTGCTGATATTTGGTGATGCGGATGAGCACTTGCAGCATGTAGTATAGAGTTGCCGGCAGTTGATTTTCTATATAGCCTGCTCTGAATTCTGTTGTTATTAACATATAGTTGTACATCCAAAAAGTCAATAGAATGTTTACTATGTTGATACGTGAATTTTACATTCATATCATTTGCATTTAGATATTCACAAAATTCAGTGAGTTGTTCCACATTTCCTGTCCATATCATCAAGCAGTCGTCTATATACTGACCCCAATATAAAATGTTAGAGTGCCATTTGGCGGCATTAGGGCCCCAGACCCACCTCTCCTCAAACCAACCCATGAATAGGTTGGCGTAAGAAGGGGAGAATCTCGAGCCCATAGCCACTCCCTGTTTTTGCCTATACCAATTTCTCTTGAACAAAAAATAGTTGTTGTTCAAAATAAGTTCAATCATGTCAAGTATCATTTTCGTGTGCTCCCAAAGGGTGACTGATTTTTTGTTGAGAAAGGTCTCAACTGCCTTTAAACCCACCTCATGTCTAATGCACGTGTATAAAGAGACCACATCCAAAGTAACAAGTGTCATATTATCATCCCATTCCAAGTCACTTAGAACACTTAAAATATGTGTGGTATTTTTAATGAATGATGGTAAATTGTTAACCACAGGTTGGAGGAAAACATCTACATATTCAGATATTTTTTCTGTGGGCCCCGAGATTCCCGAAATAATCGGCCTCCCTGGAGGGAATGGTAATTGCTTGTGTATTTGTGGTACAGTGTAAATGCATGGGTATCTCGGTGTGGCCACTAGTAGGTACTGATATTCATCTTTATCCAATAATTTTCGTTCGTGCCATTGTTTCAATTTTTTCTGTATATTATTGGTCAGACCGGGAATGGGATTATACGTAAGTATCTCATAACAACATGTATCCTGCAGTTGAGAGATAATTTCTGCCTCATAATCGCGTGTGTTCATTATTACCACGTTTCCCCCTTTATCCGCTGGTCTTATAATGATTACATCATTATGTCGAAGTTCTTCAAGAGCCTTCTTCTCTCCTTGACTGAGGTTAGGGCAGGTAAAGTGCGGTTTAATCTTATCCAGATCTTTACAGAGTGTCGGGGACCCAGGCTTGGCTGTGCACAAAGGAAATCCTGGAACAGTACACAGGAGCCAGAGCAGCTGCAAATCATGAGGTACCCAGCTATGCAGTCTAGCGTGGGGAGGCAAGGACTTACCTCCACCAAACTTGGACTGAAGAGTCACTGGACTGTGGGAGTCACTTGGACAGAGTTGCTGAGTTCTAGGGACCACGCTCGTCGTGCTGAGAGGGGACCCAGTGGGCCGGTGATGCAGTCTTTTGATGCCTGCGGTTGCAGGGGGAGGATTCTGTCGTCCTACGGGAGATTTCTTCAGAGGTCCTGGTGCAGAGAGGAGGCAGGCTACCCCCAGAGCATGCACCACCAGGAAACAGGCGAGAAAGCGGCAGGATCAGCGATACAAGGTTGCAGTAGTCGTCTTTGATACTTTGTTGCGGTTTTGCAGGCGTCCTGAGCAGTCAGCGGTCGATCCTTTGGCAGAAGGTGAAGAGAGAGATGCAGAGGAACTCTGATGAGCTCTTGCATTCGGTATCTAAAGAATTCCCCAAAGCAGAGACCCTAAATAGCCAGGAAAGGAGGTTTGGCTACCTAGGAAGGAGGATAGGCTAGTAACACAGGTAAGAGCCTATCAGAAAGAGTCTCTGACGTCACCTGCTGGCACTGGCCACTCAGAGCAGTCCAGTGTGCCATCAACACCTCTGTTTCCAAGATGGCAGAGGTCTGGAGCACACTGGAGGAGCTCTGGGCACCACCCCTGGGAGGTGCAGGTCAGGGGAGTGGTCACTCCCCTTTCCTTTGTCCAGTTTCGCGCCAGAGCAGGGCTGGGGGATCCCTGAACCGGTCTAGACTGGCTTATGCAGAGATGGGCACCATCTGTGCCCATCAAAGCATTTCCAGAGGCTGGGGGAGACTACTCCTCCCCAGCCCTGACACCTTTTTCCAAAGGGAGAGGGTGTAACACCCTCTCTCTGAGGAAGTCCTTTGTTCTGCCTTCCTGGGCCAGGCCTGGCTGGACCCCAGGATGGCAGAAACCTGTCTGAGGGGTTGGCAGCAACAGCAGCTGCAGTGAAACCCCGGGAAAGGTAGTTTGGCAGTACCCGGGTCTGTGCTAGAGACTCGGGGGATCATGGAATTGTCTCCCCAATGCCAGAATGGCATTGGGGTGACAATTCCATGATCTTAGACATGTTACATGGCCATGTTCGGAGTTACCATTGTGACGCTATACATACGTAGTGACCTACGTATAGTGCACGCGTGTAATGGTGTCCCCGCACTCACAAAGTCTGGGGAATTTGCCCTGAACAATGTGGGGGTACCTTGGCTAGTGCCAGGGTGCCCACACACTAAGGGGGTCATTCTGACCCTGGCGGTCGGTGACCGCCAGGGTCACCGACCACGGGAGCACCGCCAACAGGCTGGCGGTGCTCCGTCGAGCATTCTGACCGCGGCGGTTGAGCCGCGGTCAGAAACGGAAAGTCAGCAGTCTCCCGCCGACTTTCCGCTGCTCGGGAGAATCCTCCATGGCGGCGGAGCGCACTCCGCCGCCATGGGGATTCTGACACCCTCTACCGCCATCCTGAGACCCGCCAGGAACAGGATGGCGGTAGGGGGTGCCACGGGGCCCCTGGGGGCCCCTGCAGTGCCCATGCCAATGGCATGGGCACTGCAGGGGCCCTCGTAAGAGGGCCCCACAAAGTATTTCAGTGTCTGCAATGCAGACACTGAAATACGCGACGGGTGCCACTGCACCCGTCGCACCCCTGCAACTCCGCTGGCTCCATTCGGAGCCGGCATCCTCGTTGCAGGGGCATTTCCACTGGGCCGGCGGGCGCTCTTTTGGAGAGGGCCCGCCGGCCCAGCGGAAATGTAAGAATGGCCGCCGCGCACCCACCCTTCACCAGGTGAAGGTTAGACATATAGGTGACTTATAAGTTACTTAAGTGCAGTAGTAAATGGCTGTGATATAACGTGGACACTATTTCACTCAGGCTGCAGTGGCAGGCCTGTGTAAGAATTGTTAGAGCTCCCTATGGGTGGCAAAAGAAATGCTGCAGCCCATAGGAATCTCCTGGAACCCCAATACCCTGGGTACCTCAGTACCATATACTAGGGAATTGTAAGGGTGTTCCAGTATGCCAATGTGAATTGGTAAAATTGGTCACTAGCCTGTTAGTGACAATTTGTAAAGAGAGAGAGCATAACCACTGAGTTTCTGGTTAGCAGAGCCTCAGTGAGACAGTTAGGCATCACACAGGGAACACATACATATAGGCCACAAACGTATGAGCACTGGGGTCCTGGCTAGCAGGGTCCCAGTGACACATAACAAACATACTGAAAACATAGGGTTTTCACTATGAGCACTGGGCCCTGGCTAGCAGGAACCCAGTGAGACAGTGAAAACACCCTGACATATACTCAAACAGGCCAAAAGTGGGGGGTAACAAGGCTAGAAAGAGGCTACTTTCTCACAGGACCCTCTTTTGTAACTTCACGTGGACTCCGGTTCACTCTTCCTCTAAGTGCCTGTTGGGGGTACTTCTGCGGGTGCTGCCTGCGTCCGTGAGGGCTCTCTGAGTTGCTGACCGCCCCCTCTGTCTCCTCCTCCAAGTGGCGACATCCTGGTCCTTCCTGGTCCTCAGCAGCACCCAAAAACCTCCACCGCAACCCTTGCAGCTAGCAAGGCTTGTTTGCGGTCTTTCTGCGTGGGAACACCTCTGCAAGCTTCATCGCGACGTGGGACATCAGTCTCCCAAAGGAGAAGTCCCTAGTCCTCTTCTTTCTTGGAGGACTCCAAGCTTCTTCTAAACAGTGGCAGCTTCCTTGCACCTTCAGCTGGGGTTTCCTGGGATCCTGCCCTTCACCCCCCCCCCCGGACACTGTCGCGACTATTGGACTTGGTCCCCTTGTCTTACAGGTACTCAGGTCTGGAAATCCGTTGTTAGTGCACTGCTGGTGTTTGTTCTTTCTGCAGTATCCCCCTATCACGACTTGTGTGCTCTCTGGGGGTAGTAGGTGTACTTTACTCCTACTTTTCAGGGTCTTGGGGTGGGGTATTTTTCTAACCCTCACTGTTTTCTTACAGTCCCAGCGACCCTTTACAAGCTCACATAGGTCTGGGGTCCATTCGTGGTTCGCATTCCACTTTTGGAGTATATGGTTTGTGTTGCCCCTATACCTATGTGCTCCTATTGCAACCTATTGTAATTCTAAAAAATGTAAATTAGCACTTGTATAGCGCACTACTCACCCGTTAGGGTCTCAAGGCGCTGTACTCATACCGCTATGGAACCCCTCCTGGCTTTTCCCTGTGAGGGGCCCACTCCTGAGCACCCCCAGGGTGAAGCCAGGCATCCAAGCGCTGTCGGGGCAGTTGTGGAGATTAAGCAAGCTATTGCCCAGAGTTGCAGAGTGGGACCCATGAATTAGATTAGGCACTGAGGCGAGAATTATCTGGTCAAGGGGAATTGAGCCCAAGACCTGCCGAAGCGGGACTTGAACCCTGGTCTTGAGCCAGATCTCTGCTTTAGGGTCTGCCGCTCTAACCATGGAGCCACAATTCTACACTGTTTACATAACTTTTCTTGCTCTTACTTACCTTATTTGGGTTGCTGTACATATAACTTGTGTATATAGCTTATCTTCCTACTGAGGATACTCACTGAGATACTTTTGGCATATTGTTATAAAAATAAAGTACCTTTATTTTTAGTAACTCTGTTGTAGGAGGCTGGCCTGGCTTGTAGTGGGTACCAGAGGTACTTACACCTTGTGCCAGGTCCAGTTATCCCTTATTAGTGTAGAAGAGGTGTTTCTAGCAGCTTTGGCTGATAGAAGGTAGCTATGGCAAAGCAGCTTAGGCTGAACTAGGAGACATGTAAAGGTCCTACTATACCACTTGTATCCTATGCACAATATCACAAGAAAACACAATACACAGAGTTACTAAAAATAAAGGTACTTTATTTTTATGACAATATGCCAAAAGTATCTCAGTGAGTACCATCAGTATGAGGATAAGTTATATACACAAGATATATGTACACAAACCAAAATTAGGTAAGTAATAGCAAGAAAAGTAATGCAAACAGTGTAGAATCACAATAGATTGTAATAGGAGCACATAGGTATAGGGGCAACACAAACCATATACTCCAAAAGTGGAATGCGAACCACGAATGGACCCCAAATCTATGTGAGCTTGTAGACTGTCACTGGGACTGTAAGAAAACAGTGAGGGTTAGAAAAATAGCCCACCCCAAGACCCTGAAAGGTAGGTGTAAATTGCACCTACTACTCCCAGAGAGCACAGAAGTCATGATAGGGGGATTCTGCAGGAAAGACAAACACCAGCAATGCAACAACAGTGGATTTCCGGACCTGAGTACCTGTAATACAAGGGGACCAAGTCCAATAGTCGCGACAGTGTCTATAGTGGGCAGGAGCCCAGGAAATGCCAGCTGAGGGTGCAAGGAAGCTGCCACCGGTTGGAAGAAGCTTGGAGTTCTGCAAGAAAGAAGAAGACTAGGGACTTCTCCTTTGGAAGACGGATTTCCCACGTCGCGATGAAGCTTGCAGAAGTGTTCCCACGCACAAATAACGCAAACAAGCCTTGCTAGCTGGAAGGATCGCGGTAGAGGTTTTTGGGTGCTGCTGTAGCCCAGGAGGGACCAGGATGTCGCCACTTGGAGGAGGAGACAGAGGGGGCGCCCAGCAACTCAGGGATCCCTCACAGAAGCAGGCAGCACCCGCAGAAGTACCCCAACAGGCACTTAGAAGAAAAGTGAACTGGAGTCCACGTGAAGTCACAAAAGGGAGTCCCACGACACTGGAGGACAACTCAGAAGGTTGTGCACTGCAGGGAGGAGTGCCGGGGACCCAGGCTTGTTTCTGCACAAAGGAAATCCTGGAAGAGTGCACAGGAGCCGGAGCAGCTGCAAATCACAGGGTACAGAGCTTTGCAGTCTAGCGTGGGGAGGCAAGGACTTACCTCCACCAAACTTGGACTGAAGAGTCACTGGACTGTGGGAGTCACTTGGACAGAGTTGCTGTGTTCCAGAGACTATGCTCGTCAGGATGAGAGGGGACCCAGAAGACCAGTGTTGCAGTCTTTTGGTGCCTGCGTTAGCAGGGGGAAGATTCTGTCGACCCACGGGAGATTTCTTCTGAGCTTCTGGTGCAGGGTGAAGGCAGGCTACCCCCAAAGCATGCACCACCAGGAAACAGTTGAGAAAGCCGGCAGGATTAGGCGCTACAATGTTGCTGGTAGTCGTCTTGCTACTTTGTTGCGGTTTTGCAGGCGTCCTGAGCAGTCAGCGTTCGATCCTTTGGTAGAAGGTGAAGAGGGAGATGCAGAGGAACTCTGATGAGCTCTTGCATTCGTTATCTAAAGAATTCCCCAAAGCAGAGACCTTAAATAGCCAGAAAAGGAGATTTGGCTACTAAGGAAGGAGGATTGGCTACCAAGAGAAGTAAGGGCCTATCAGAAGGAGCCTCTGATGTCACCTGCTGGCACTGGCCACTCAGAGCAGTCCAGTGTGCCCCCATCACCTCTGTTTCCAAGATGGCAGAGGTCTGGGACACACTGGAGGAGCTCTGGGCACCTCCCCTGGGAGGTACTGGTCAGGGGACTGGTCACTCCCCTTTCCTTTGTCCAGTTTCGCGCCAGAGCAGGGCTGGGGGATCCCTGAACCGGTGTAGACTGGCTTATGAAGAGATGGGCACCATCTGTGCCCATCAAAGCAGTTCCAGAGGCTGGGGGAGGCTACTCCTCCCCAGCCCTTCACACCTATTTCCAAAGGGAGAGGGTGTAACACCCTCTCTCAGAGGAAATCCTTTGTTCTGCCTTCCTGGGCCAGGGCTCCCTGGACCCCAGGAGGGCAGAAACCTGTCTGAGGGGTTGGCAGCAGCAGCAGCTGCAGTGGAGACCCCGGAAAGGCAGTTTGTCAGTACCCTGTTTCTGTGCTAGAGACCCGGGGGATCATGGAATTGTCCCCCCCAATACCAGAACGGTATTGGGGTGACAATTCCATGATCTTAGACATGTTACATGGCCATGTTCGGAGTTACCATTGTGACGCTATACATAGGTAGTGACCTATGTATAGTGCACATGTGTAATGGTGTCCCCGCACTCACAAAGTCCGGGGAATTTGCCCTGAACGATGTGGGGGCACCTTGGCTAGTGCCAGGGTGCCCACACACTAAATAACTTTGCACCCAACCTTCACCAGGTGAAGGTTAGACATATAGGTGACTTATAAGTTACTTATGTGCAGTGGTAAATGGCTGTGAAATAACGTGGATGTTATTTCACGCAGGCTGCAGTGGCAGGCCTGTGTAAGAATTGTCAGAGCTCCCTATGGGTGGCAAAAGAAATGCTGCAGCCCATGGGGATCTCCTGGAACCCCAATACCCTGGGTACCTCAGTACCATAACAAGGGAATTATATGGGTGTACCATTATGCCAATGTGAATTGGTAAATTTAGTCACCAGCCTGTAGTGACAACTTTGGAGAAGAGAGAGAGCATAAACACTGAGGTTCTGGTTAGCAGAGCCTCAGTGATACAGTTAGGCACCACACAGGGAACACATATAGGCCACAAATTTATGAGCACTGGGGTCCTGGCTAGCAGGATCCCAGGGACACATAACAAACACACTGACAACATAGGGTTTTCACTATGAGCACTGGGCCCTGGCCAGCAGGATCCCAGTGAGGCAGTAAAAACACCCTGACATACACTCATAAACAGGCCAAAAGTGGGGGTAACAAGGCTAGAAAGAGGCTACCTTCCTACACCCCCCCCCCCCAAACAAAGGACAATAAGGCAAACCTTGGCCAGTTGAGTCTTTATTGTCTAAGTGGTTATAAGTAGAGAGTACCTCTGCAGTAGCTTGGTTACTCCCTTTATCATCCACTATATGGTTACTTCCCTGTGGGGATGTAAACCATCCTGTTTGAAGTTCTTTAGCTAGCCAACAATGTGAAGTTATATTTTCAGAGTTCCTATTAGTATTTGTTAGTTTAGAGCAGTGGGTATTGTCCACTGGACCCATATCTAATGATGAGAATGCCAGACAGGGATGCTGTCTCAGTAAAGCCATAGCTGGGCAAACACTCCGTCCATATGGCTCTAAGAGAGAACAGGGTTGCTGTTTCTCTTGAGTTGGAGCAGGGCAGGAATGCTGTCCTATAAGCTCCACACTAGGGCAGGGCTGCTGTCCTAAGTGTTGTGAGGTAGTGCAGAGTTTCTGCACTAAACTTTCTCTGGGAGGGTTGGAGGGATGCTCCATGTTAAATAAAATGGTTCCCTTTTCCTCACCAATATTAGTTATCCCACAGAGAGGTACTTCTACCTCAGGGAGTTCAGCTTTGCCAGCTGATGGTTCCCTTGGTACAGGAGCCACCCCAGGAGAGGTTTCTCCTACCACAGGAATGGTATCCTGAATGGCAGGGTGGGTAGGGGATACTGTGATGCCCTTTTTACCTGTTGTTGGAGAAGGATCCTGAGTTTTCAGGCCTTTTTCTCTCCTTTGCCTTTTCATTTCAGCTGAAATGAGAGGAAGCAATTCCTCAGGGATACCCAGCATGGCTGCATGGGTATTAAACTCTACCTCAGCCCAACCTGAGGCCTCTAGGTCATTACCTAAGAGACAGTCTACAGGTAAGCTAGGTGATACTACCACCTGGTTAGGGCCAGTAACTCCACCTCAACTAAGCTGAACTATAGCTAAGGGAAGAAACTTAGTGGAGGTATGGACATCAATAATCTTGTACTGTTGTCCAATGATGCGTTGTTCAGGAGACACTAGGTTTTCAGTCACCAAAGTGATACTGGCACCTGTGTCCCTGTAGGCCTGGGCCTCTACACCATTTATTGAAACTGTCGGCCTGTACTTATCCATTGTAAGGGGACAAGCAGCCAGAGTGGCAAGGCCAATGCCACTAGGTGTGACAGAAACTGTCTTGGGACTGACTACCCCAGTTTCTATGATGGACCCATAAGTGAACCCAACAACACCCTTATTTTGACTGTTGCCAGCAGTTCCACCACTATTACCACTACTGCTAGGGGCACTAGAGTTTGGTGTATTAGTGGTGGTAGGCTCAGGGGGTTTACCTGGACAGGACTTATCCCCTGGCCTATGGTCTTTATTTTTACACACAAAGCACCAAGGATTTTTAATGTGTGTATGTTGTGAAGAAGAGGAATAATTTGATGTATCCCCACCCCCTGAAGAGTGTTTAGGATTTGAAGAAGAATCTTTGGTTTTACCCTTATCCCCATGCTTATCCTGAGATTTCTCACCATCTATCTTCTTGCCATCCTTGTCACCCCCTGTATGAACTTTTCTGTTCACTCTTGTTCTGACCCATTTGTCTGCCGTCTTTCCCAATTCTTGGGGAGAGGTCAGATCTGAGTCCACTAGGTATTGGTGCAACAAGTCAGACACACAGTTATTCAGAATATACTCTCTCAGAACAAGATTATACAGGCTTTCATTGTCAGATACCTTACTGCCATGTAACCACCCTTCCAAGGCCTCATTGAACAGTCCACAAAATCTGTCCAGTCTTGAGAGGACTCTTTTCTGGTGTCTTTAAACTTCATCCTGTATTGTTCAATGGTTAAGCCAAATCCATCCAAGAGTGCATCATTCAATACTGTGTAGTTCTTAGCTTCACTTTCTCAAACAGTAAGGAGCCTATCCCTACCCTTTCCAGTGAAAGATAGCCACAAAATAGTAGCCCACTGTCTTTGAGGGACCCCCTGTACCATACAGGCCCCTCTCAAGTGCAGCAAACCACTTGTTGATGTCATCCCCCTCCTTGTAGGGGTGTACTATCTTGTGCAGATTCCTGGAATCATGCTCTTTAACAGGATTACTAGCAGGAATACTGCTGCTGCCACCATGGGGTCCTAACCCCAACCTCTGTCTTTCCTTCTCAATGTCTAGGGATTCCCTATCTAAGGCCAGCTGTTGCTGTTTAAGCTTCAGTCTGGTCTCTTCAACCCTCAACTTTTTGAGTTCCCTTTCTAACAAGTTATCCTCAGGGTGGGTGGGTTGGGAATGCTTTCACACAGATGACAAATGGGAAACTTCAGAGGGGGACCTGCCCCCAACTGTCTGGACCCTGGTAACTTGGCTTCTAGGAATAAAGGATGCCCTACTGTGATGGGAACCTCCATTACTACCAACATTACAGGGTGTCCTGCTAGGGTGCAGATCCTGTTCAGAACCCTCTGCACCCTTCTCAGCGAACTTTCCTGAATCAGACTGGGAATTTTCTATATGTTCCAACCTCTCATTTGATGGACCAGCTTGGTTCTCATCTACCATAAGCATGTTGAACAGAAACTCTTTTGTAGGGTTCTTTCCTATAACTAAACCTCTATCTAGGCAGAGACTCCTTAAGCTCTTGTAATTCAAAATGTCATAAGTAGCACTGACAGGTTTGGGAGCAGAATCTACCACAGACATGATAGCAAAAGGTTTAGAGATAGTGAGAAGTGAGAAAAAGTTTTAGAACTTTAGAAAGCACAGAGAAAAAAACTTTTTCTAACTTTTAGAAAACTTTTAGAAGTTTTAAGAAACTTTTCAGAACTTTGTAAAAAGTTTAAGAGTAGAAAAGCAAACTTTTTTGGTTAAGTGTACATACACTGAACTGTTTGGTATATGATTCTCTTATGAAAAGTACAAAATGACGAAGTGGTAAGTAGTTACAAGTACTTATCCACACCGCTGCACAACCAATGTAGGAGGCTGGCCTGGCTTGTAGTGGGTACCAGAGGTACTTACGCCTAGTGCCAGGTCCAGTTATCCCTTATTAGTGTAGAAGAGGTGTTTCTAGCAGCTTAGGCTGATAGAAGGTAGCTATAGAAAAGCAGCTTAGGCTGAACTAGGAGACATGCAAAGCTCCTACTATACCACTTATATCATATGCACAATATCATAAGAAAACACAATACACAGTTACTAAAAATAAAGGTACTTTATTTTTATGACAATAAGCCAGAAGTATCTCAGTGAGTACCCTCAGTAAGAAGGTAAGTACTATACACAAGTTATATGTACAGAAACCCAAATCAGGTAAGTAAGAGCAAGAAAAGTAATGCACACAGTGTAGAATTTACAATAGATTGCAATAGGAGAACATAGGTATAGGGGTAACACAAACCATATACTCCAAAAGTGGAATGCGAACCACAAATGGACCTCAGACCTATGTGAGCTTGTAGAGGGTCGCTGGGATTGTAAGAAAACGGTGAGGGTTAGAAAAATACCCCACCGAAGACCCTGCAAAGTAGGAGTAAATTGCATCTAATACCCCCAGAGAGCACAGAAGTCGTGTTTGGGGGATTCTGAAGGAAGAACAAACACCAGCAGTGCACTGACAATGGATTTCCGGACCTGAGTACCTGTAAGACAAGGGAACCAAGTCCAATAGTCGCAACAGTGTCCAGGGGGACAGGAGCCCAGGAGACCCCAGATGAAGGTGCAAGGAAGCTGCCACCGGTTGGAAGAAGCTTGGAGTTCTGCAAGAAAGAAGGGGACTAGGAACTTCTCCTTTGGAAGACGATGTCCCATGTCGCGATGAAGCTTGCAGAGGTGTTCCCACGCAGAAATACCGCAAACAAGCCTTGCTAGCTGCAAGGGTCGCAGTGGAGGTTTTTGGATGCTGCTGAGGACCAGGAAGGACCAGGATGTCACCTTTTGGAGGAGGAGACAGAGGGGGCGCTCAGCAACTCAGAGAGCCATCACAGAAGCAGGCAGCACCCGCAGAAGTTCCCCAACAGGCACTTAGAAGAAGAGTGAACCGGAGTCCACGCGAAGTTACAAAAGGGGGTCCCACGACGTCGGAGGATAACTCAGAAGGTTGTGCACTGCAGGACGGAGTGCTGGGACCCAGGCTAGGCTGTGCATGAAGGAAATCCTGGAAGAGTGCACAGGAGCCGGAGCAGCTGCAAATCACGCAATACACAGCTTTGCAGTCTGGCGTGGGGAGGCAAGGACTTACCTCCACCAAACTTGGACTGAAGAGTCACTGGATTGTTGGAGTCACTTGGACAGAGTTGCTGTGTTCCAGGGACCACGCTCGTCAGGATGAAAAGGGACGCAGAGGACCGGTGATGCAGTCTTCTTGTGCCTGTGTTAGCAGGGGGAAGATTCCGTCGACCCACAGGAGATTTCTTCGGAGCTTCTGGTGCAGGGTGAAGGCAGGCTACCCCCAGAGCATGCACCAAGAAAAACAGTCGAAAAAGCCGGCAGGATTAGGCACTACAATGTTGCTGGTAGTCGTCTTGCTACTTTGTTGCGGTTTTGCAGGCGTCCTGGAGTAGTCAGTGGTCGATCCTTTGGTAGAAGGTGAAGAGGAAGATGCAGAGGAACTCTGGTGAGCTTTTGCATTCGTTATCTGAAGAATTACCCAAAGCAGAGACCCTAAATAGCCAGAAAAGGAGGTTTGGCTACCAAGAAAGGAGGATTGGCTACCAAGACAGGTAAGAGCCTATCAGAAGGAGTCTGACGTCACCTGCTGGCACTGGCCACTCAGAGCAGTCCAGTGTGCCCCCAACACCTCTGTTTCCAAGATGGCAGAGGTCTGGGACACACTGGAGGAGCTCTGGGCACCTCCCCTGGGAGGTACTGCTCAAGGGAGTGGTCACTCCCCTTTCCTTTGTCCAGTTTCGCGCCAGAGCAGGGATGGGGGATCCCTGAACCGGTGTAGACTGGCGTATGCAGAGATGGGCACCATCTGTGCCCATCAAAGCATTTCCAGAGGTTGGGGGGCGGGCTACTCCTCCCCAGCCCTTCACACCTATTTCCAAAGGGAGAGGGTGTAACACCCTCTCTCAGAGGAAATCCTGTGTTCTGCCTTCCTGGGCCAGGGCTGCCTGGACCCCAGGAGGGCAGAAACCTGTCTGAGGGGTTGGCAGCAGCAGCAGCTGCAGTGGAAACCCCGGAAAGGCAGTTTGGCAGTACCCGGGTTCTGTGCTAGAGACCCGGGGGATCATGGAATTGTCCATCAATACCAGAATGGTATTGGGGTGACAATTCCATGATCTTAGACATGTTACATGGCCATGTTCGGAGTTACCATTGTGACGCTATACATAGGTAGTGACCTATGTATAGTGCACGTGTATAATGGTGTCACCGCACTCACAAAGTCCGAGGAATTTGCCCTGAACGATGTGGGGGCACCTTGGCTAGTGCCAGGGTGCCCACACACTAAGTAACTTGGCACCCAACCTTCATTAAGTAAAGGTTAGACATATAGGTGACTTATAAGTTACTTATGTGCAGTGGTAAATGGCTGTGAAATAACATGGACGTTATTTTACTCAGGCTGCAGTGGCAGGCAGTGGCAGGCCTGTGTAAGAATTGTCAGAGCTCCCTATGGGTGGCAAAAGAAAGGCTGCAGGCCATAGGGATATCCTGGAACCCCAATACCCTGGGTAAATCAGTACCATATAGAAGGGAATTATATGAGTGTACCAGAGTGCCAATGTGAATTGGTAAATTTAGTCACTAACCTGTTAGTGACAAATTTAGAAAGCAGAGAGAGCATAACCACTGAGGTTCTGGTTAGCAGAGCCTCAGTGAGGCAGTTAGGCACCACACAGGGAACACATACAGGGCACATACTATGAGCACTGGGGCCCACAAGGATTAAAACAACATACATACAGTGAAATACGGGGTAACATGCCAGGCAAGATGGTACTTTCCTACACTCCACTGTGCCCCAGACCTCTGCCATCTTGAATGCAGAGGTGTGAAGGCACAATGGAGACCTCTGAGTGGCCAGTGCCAAGCAGGTTAGGTAGCCAATCCTCCTTTGAGGGCTATTTAGGGTCTCTCCTGTGGGTTTCTTTTCAGATAACGAATGCAAGAGCTCACCAGAGTTCCTCTGCACTTCTCTCTTCAAGTTCTGCCAAGGATCGACCGCTGACTGCTCCACGACAAATCCAAAACCGCAACAAAGTAGCAAGAAGACTACCAGCAACATTGTAGCGCCTCATCCTGCCGGCTTTCACGACTGTTTCCTGGTGGCGCATGCTCTCAGGGCTGTCTGCCTTCACCCTGCACTGGAAGCCAAGAAGAAATCTCCCGTGGGTTGACGGAGTCTTCCCTCTGCTAACGCAGGCACCAAACTTCTGCATCACCGGTCCTCTGGGTCCCCTCTGATCTTGACGAGCGTGGTCCCTGGAACACAGGAGCTAGATCCAAGTGACCCGACAGTCCAGTGATTCTTCTGTCCAAATTTGGTGGAGGTAAGTTCTTGCCTCCCCACGCCAGACAGTAAACCTGTGTACTGCGTGATCTGCAGCCCCAAGGGCTTCTGTGCACAGCACAGCCCAGGTCCCCAGCACTCCGTCCTGCATTGCCCAACTCGCTGAGTTGACCTCCAGCTTCGTGGGACCCTCTTTTGTTGTGTTGAGGCGACTGCCGTGCTCAGATTTCCTGAACACCTGTTCAGGTGCTTCTGCGGGTGCTGCCTGCTTCAGCGTGGGCTCTCTCTGTTGCTGAGCACCCCCTCTGTCTCCTCCTCCAAGGGCCGACCTCCTGGTGCTTCCTGGGCCCTGGCAGCACCCAAAATCTTCAACCGTGACTCTTGCAGCTAGCAGGGCTTGTTTGCGGTCTTTCTGCGTCTAAACAACTCTGCATCCTCCAGCACGTCATGGGACATCTTCTGACCAAAGGAGAAGTTCCTGGCACCTTCCGTTGTTGCAGAATCTTTGGCTTCTTCCACCCGGAGGCAGCCCTTTTGCACCTTCATCCGGGGTTTAGTGGGCTTCTGCCCCCCCTGGACACTTGCGTGACTCTTGGACTTGGTCCCCTTCCTTTGCAGGTCCAGGAATCCGTCTTCAGTGCTTTGCAGTCAGTTGTTGCCTTTGCAGAATCCCCTATCTCGACTTTATTGTCTTTCTGGGGTAGTAGGGTAACTTTACTCCTACTTTTCAGGGTCTTGGTGTGGGGTATCTTGGACACCCTTAGTGTTTTCTTACACTCCCAGCGACCTTCTACACACTACACTAGGCCTGGGGTCCATTCGTGGTTCGCATTCCACTTTTGGAGTATATGGTCTGTGTTTCCCCTATGCCTATTGTCTCCTACTGCATTCTATTGTGTTCTACAGTGATTGCACTACTTTTCTAAGTGTTTTACGTACCTGATTTTGCTTTGTGTGCATATTTTGTGTATTTTACTTACCTCCTAAGGGAGTGTATCCTCTCAGATACTTTTGGCATATTGTCATAAAAATAAAGTACCTTTATTTTTAGGAACTCTGAGTATTGCCTCCTACATTGGTGGTGCAGCGATGGGATAAGTACTTTTAATTGCTTTACCACTTTGGCATTGGTGTTTTTCATAAAAAAAACATATATCAAATACTTCAGAATATACACAGTAACCTAAACAATTTAACTTTCCTTCTCTAAAACTTTCTAAAAAGTTTCTGAAAAGTTTCTGAAAACTTTCAAAAGTTTTTCTCTGCTCTTTAAAAAGTTCTAAAAACGTTTTTCTCTCTGTCCTAAACCTTTTCAGTCATGTTTGCAGTAGAGCTTACTCCCATAGTTGTCCAGGCAACATATGGGAATCTAAACTTTAAAAGTTTGAGGGGTCTCGGCATTGAAAGAGGTTTAACAATTGGTAAGAATCCTACCAAAGATCTTCTCCTTAGCCTTCTCTTAGAAAGTGACCAGAACTAGTATGGCCCATCCCAGGATCAGGAGGAAGAGGAGGGGGGCACCCAGCAAGACTCAGAGGAGTCCCCTGAGGATGCTGGGGAGAGTTCTTCCAAGGAACTGTCAGCTAACAGGCCATCTAGTGACACTGGTAGTGGGAGGGGGGGTCACACACTAGTAGGGCACCTTTCACTCCTAAAGGCCAGGTTACTAGAGTCCAGTCAGTTAGGGACAGGTCTCCCTCTGCCAGTTCCCACATTTCTTCTGTGTCTCACAATTCCCAAGCCTCCCACCCTGAGGATAACGTAATGGAAAGGGAACTCAGAAAGCTGAGTTTGGAAGAGGCCAGGCTGAAGCTTAAACAGCAGCAGCTGGCCTTAGACAGGGAATCTCTGGATGTGGAAAGGGAAAGGCAGAGTTTGGGGTTAGTTCCCCATGGTGGCAGCAGCAGTGTTTTTTATAGTAATCCTGTTAGAGAACAACATTCCAGAAACCTGCATAAGATAGTCCCCCCTTACAAGGAGGGGGATGACATCAACAAGTGGTTTGCTACACTGGAGAGGAACTGTATGGTACAGATGGTCCCTCAAAGGCAGTGGGCTGCTATCTTGTGGCTATCTTTCACTGGAAAAGGTAGGGATAGGCTCCTTACTGTCAGAGAAAGAGATGCTAATAACTACAACGTTTTGAAGGATGCACTCTTGGATGGATTTGGCTTAACCACTGAACAATACAGGATTAAGTTCAGAGACACCAGAAAAGAGTCCTCTCAAGACTGGACAGACTTTGTAGACTGTTCAGTGAAGGCCTTGGAGGGTTGGTTACATGGCAGTAAGGCGACTGACTATGAAAGCCTGTATAATCTAATCCCGAGAGAGCATATTTTGAACAATTGTGTGTCTGGTTTGTTGCACCAGTACTTGGTAGACTCAGATCTGACCTCTCCCCAAGAATTGGGAAAGAAGGCAGACAAATGGGCCAAAACAAGAATGAACAGAAACGTCACAAAGTAGTATGGTAAGCCTTCTGACAAGGGTGGGGACAAAGATAAAAAACATTCTGAGTCTTCATCAGGCCCACAAAAATCCTCTGGGGGTGGTGGGTCCAAATCCTCTTGTCACAATCAGAAAAAGCCATGGTGTTATTTATGTAAAGTAAAAGGCCATTGGGCAAGTGATGCCACTTGTCCAAAGAAAAACACCAAGGTTCCCACTACCACAACCCCTACTGCAACCTCTAGTGCCCCTAGTAATAGCAGTGGTGGTGGGAAGTCTACTACAAATAGCCAATCCAAGGGTGTAGCTTGGCTCACTATTGGCAGTGTAGTTGGGGTTGGTCTTGTTAGGGAGACCACAGAGGCTGTTTTAGTAGCTGATGGTGGCATTGACTTTGCCACCTTGGTTGCTTGTCCCCTTAATATTGGTAAGTACAAGCAACTACCCCTAATTAATGGTGTTGAGGTTGAGGCCTACAGGGACACAGTAGCCAGTGTAACTATGGTTATAGAGAAACTGGTTCACCCTGATCAACACCTACTTGGTCAGCAGTACAAAGTGACTGATGCTCACAATAACACACTTAGGGGGTCATTCTGACCTTGGCGGTAAAAGGCCCATACCGCCGGTCAGAACTCCGCCATACTACCGCTGCGGCAAACCGCCACGGTCATTCTGACCACCAACTGTGAATCCGCCAAAAACCCGACATCCAAGGAAGGCCGCCTCATCAGCGGGCCGCGGAAAACTGGAGATGACCAAACCTCCACCGCCACGCCAACACAAACACGCCCATGCCATTCTGACCCACCAATCCACGCGGCGGTCTTTCAACCGCGGTATTCCATTGGCGGTACACACCGCCGCGGTCAAAATACACACACACATACAAAACACTGCCACATTGGGCAATTTGAAATACACACACCTGACACACATCCGAACAACACTCCCACACATCCATACAACTATAAAACACACACCCACATCACCCACAAACCCCTACGACCGAAGATCAGAGACGAAGGAGAGAGAGACACATCACAGAATAGAGAGCTACATCACACAGAGGCACACTACACCATCACACACACCACATAGAAGCACAAAGCACCACACACCAACACACTCATCACCATATACACCACCCCACACCTCATCCACACCACCCCATGGCACCCCAAAGGCACCCACGCTTTTCGGACCAAGAACTCCGGGTCATGGTGGAGGAAATCATAAGAGTTGAACCCCAGCTCTTCGGCTCACAGGTGCAGCACACCACTATAGCCAGGAAGGCGGAGCTATGGCAGCGGATCGTGGACAGGGTCAACGCGGTGGGACAGCATCCCAGAAATCGAGACGACATCCGCAAACGCTGGAACGACTTAAGGGGAAAGGTGCGCTCGATGGTCTCGCGACACAACATCGCAGTGCAGAAGACTGGCGGGGGACCCCCACCCACTCCACCCGAATTCACAGCATGGGAGCAAGAGGTACTAAACATCCTGCATACTGATGGCCTCGCTGGAGTACACGGAGGAATGGACTCTGGTAAGTACAATCTCAACTACTTCACCCCCCCCCCCAGCATGCTAACCCCCACCACCACCACCACCCTCACCCCCAACCCCCCATCACACATCCTCCCTGAGAATGTCTCTCCAGCACAACACACCCAACACCAACCCCTGCATGCCACCACAAACTATGGACACCCATCACCCAAGCATGACCACTGCACATACCCCCCCCCCCCCCAAAACACCCCCACAACACCTCCCCCAAGGGAATGGCAGCACTGGGGGACAAGGGCACCAATCAATGGGACGCAATAGCACACACAGAAACAATAACCATACTCTCTTACCCCATGCAGGACCCGAACGCCAACACACCGGCCAGGAGGGTCCAGAAATGTCCATCCCCCCCCCCCGGAAGAGGCCCCCAGTGATGACAGCAGCTCTGTCGACCTGGAACCTGATGACCAGCCCGGACCATCGGGGACCTCTGGACAGTCGGTTCCCCACACACAGGCCACAGCAGACCCAACCCCCTCTGGGACCAACAGCACAGCTCCCACCCAGCGGGCCCATGCCTTTGTCTCTAGGACAGGTCAATCAGCGGTGTGTCTGCCACTACAGGGCACCCAGGCTAACCCACCACCCCAACAACAACAGGGACCTGGGGGCAGTGGTAGTGGGCACACCGTCCAGGGGACAGAGGCCCAGGGAAACAGGGCAACTCGGAGGGCTGCTGTGCGACAGGGGGGGAGGAGAGGCCCAGGGAACCCACTCTCCAAGAGGCCCTCACCACCATCATGGCAGCCTACCACCACTCCCAAGAGACGATGGCGACGGTACTGGCCAGGTTCCAGGAGATCCAGGCACAGCAGGAGGAACGCTACATGGGGTTCAGCAATCAACTCACCAACATCTCTACCGCTATGGGGAGCATAGTCCAGGCCCTCAACCGGATAGAAGACACGTTGCGGGACCATGTGGCACCACACAGGGCCCCTGTCACTACCCAGGAACAGCCTACCACCTCCGCCGGCGCTAGTGGACAGGAGGCCCCACCACAACGACAGGCCACCAGAACCCCACATCCTGCTGAAGAACAACCACCCCGCAAGAGGAGCCTGAGATCAAAAAAATCAACAGAGTAGGATGTCAAGACCCCCGCCAGCATGAGACACCTCCTGAAGACATCCCACTGTCCCACATTGCCACCCTGTCCAACCTTGAACTGCCCCTGCTCCATCCTTCCACAGGCATATGGACAATGCACCTGTGAGACTGAGAACTGGACTCTGCCATGGCCATTACTCCACCCCCACCCATCACCGTGTTTATATCATGTACCATTATCTTGCACAAAAAATAAATCACTCAATGCACCGAAATCAAACAGGAGTCAGGCTGTATTATTTACAAATGTATAACACATTACCGATCAATTATGTTCTGTTAACTTTGTGCTGAACACATACCGAGATCAATAAGCATTAGTCCATGGGCTAACCAAGCAGTAGTCACGGAGTGGGACATACAGCACTGAAAAGGGAAGGGAAAATCAAACAGTTTAAAAGAACTGGGGGGTCATAGACAAAGTTGAGAAGCAGGAGGCTTGCAGGAAAAGTAAAATGGCGTGGGTGATTCTTACCTGTGTGCTACTGAAAATACTGTTGGATAACTCTGTCCCTGTTGTCTGTGTCGTCCTCTGAGTCTTCCTCCTCTTCACTCTCCGCAGGCTCCACAGCTGCTTCAACACCACCATCTGGACCATCCTCCTGCAGGAAAGGCACCTGACGTCGCAATGCCAGATTGTGAAGCATACAGCAGGCCACGATGATCTGGCACACCTTCTTTGGTGAGTACATCAGGGATCCCCCTGTCATATGCAGGCACCTAAATCTGGCCTTCAGGAGCCCAAAGGTCCTTTCTATGATCCTCCTAGTTCGCCCAAGGGCCTCATTGTACCGTTCCTCAGCCCTGGTCCGGGGATTCCTCACTGGGGTCAATAGCCAAGGCAGGTTGGGGTAACCAGAGTCACCTATTAGCCACACACGGTGTCTCTGTAGCTGTTCCATCACATAAGGGATGCTGCTATTACGCATCACATACGCGTCATGCACTGACCCAGGGAACATGGCATTCACATGGGAGATGTACTGGTCAGCCAAACAGACCACCTGGACGTTCATAGAATGGTAACTTTTCCTGTTTCTGTACACCTGCTCATCGTCTTTTGGGGGGACTAAGGCTACATGGGTCCCATCAATGGCACCAATGATGTTGGGAATATGTCCAAGGGCATAAAAATCACCCTTCACAGTGGCCAAATCAACCTCCTCAGGGAATATAATGTAACTCCGCATGTGTTTCGTCAGGGCAGACAACACTCTAGACAAAACTTTGGAAAACATAGGCTGAGACATTCCAGATGACATGGCCACTGTTGTCTGGAATGAGCCACTTGCAAGAAAATGGAGGACTGACAGAACCTGCACCAGAGGGGGAATTCCTGTGGGTTGGCGGATGGGGGACATCAGGGCTGGCTCCAGCTGGGCACACAGTTCATGGATAGTGGCACGGTCAAGTCGGTATCGTAGTATGATGTGGCGTTCTTCCATTGTCGACAGGTCCACCAGCGGTCGGTACACGCGAGGATTCATCCTTCTCCTCGCAAGTCCCAGCGGACGGTGCCTAGGAATGACGACATGGAGCACAGAGTCAAGCCAATCACTGGTACGTTCACCACAGCTTGCATAGCACATGGTTATCTATGTTTTGAAAGGCGTGTATGTGTGGCAATGCAAGGCCTAGGCCTGTGTGTCGCAGTAGAAATTATGCCATGTGGGCCCTTGAAATGGCGGCTGCCTGACCTGTGAAGTGGGACAATGGGATGTGAGGTCAATGCGCTGGCGGAGCACACCGTGGCGGTAGGCGGTCGAAGACCGCTACACGGAGCCGCATTGGTTAACATTGAAGCCTATGGGTTTCAGGAGCCAATGACGAGGTGCGCCGGCGGTAGCGGTACGCACCGCCGCGGGCGTGACCGCCATTTTCTATCTGCCTAATCACTCGAGACCTGATCATCCACAGGAGAGGACCTATACTGCAAGTGCTGCTGTGACCTCGGTCTGGAAGTGACAATGGCTGCTGCGACTGGGGAAAGGGCCCCTGCCTTCACATCTGAAGAGTTGGAGAAGGTGGGGCCAATCACATCTAACATGCAGTAAGTTGATGAATGTTTCCTTCCCACCCTGTACATGTCACATAGGTCAGCGCCCATCAGAAAGTCGAGATTTGGCGTGCCATCGCCAAGGAAGTCCGGGCCCTGGGGGTCCACGTCAGACGGGGCACCCACTGCCGCAAGAGGTGGGAGGACATCCGCCACGGAACCAGGAAGTCCGCCGAGTCACTGCTGGGGATGGCCTCCCAACCTAGGAGGGGTGCCAGTCGTACCCTGACCCCCCTGATGTCCCGGATCCTGGCAGTGGCCTACCCTGATTTGGATGGGCGCTTGAGAGCATCACAGCAGACACAAGGGGGTGAGTATCAGCACATTCTGCTATCTTTTTGCGCAGTGGAGGCGTCTGGGTGGGGGAGGAGGGTTGTGGGTGACATTAGGCCAGGGCGCTTTCTGCAGTGTAGTCCTCTCCCTTAGGCATGGTCCTGTGCTCCCGGCCCCCACCTCTGTAGGGTGACAAGTACAGCTATTGATGGTCCAGCCTCACACATCTGCGCGTTTGTCCTCTCTTGAACTGTTGTCTTAGTCAGAAGTACTGAGTAGTGTACCCCGAATGCGCGGCTTAGTGCATGAGGCTCCTGTGTCTGTCCTCTCCGCCAACGGTGTTGACATTGCATGCACTCAACCTGGTCTTCTTTTTTCTCCCCCCACCCTTCTTCTTCATCTTCTTGGGCATGTGTGCATTAGCATCATCAGGCGGAGGAGATTTGGCATCGGAGCACGAGGGAGCTGCAAGTCACAAGGCCCCGGTGGGCCCAGGAACAGACACCGAGGGCACCAGTGATCCGGAGGGCGAGGGGAGCACCACAACGGGGACCGGTGGTGAGAGCAGCGACACAGACACGTCCTCGGATGGGTGCTCCCTAGCGGTGGCGGAAACATCCGGGACCCCCGCCTCTACAGGTACAGCCGCCACCCAGCGCACCAGCCCCGCCCTCCCTGCAGTCCCTCAGCCTACGCTCCGTGCCCGCTCGCCCAGGAAGGCGGGCGTCTCCTTCGCCCCAGGCACCTCAGCCCCTGCCCCTGTCACCCCTGCTGCCCTCAGTGCGGAGCTCATTGACCTTGTGAGGACGCTCATTGTTGGGCAGACTACCCTTTTGAATGCCATCCAGGGGGTAGAAAGGGAGGTGCATCGGAGCAATGCCTACGTGGAGGGCATTCATTCGGGTCAGGCTGCCCATCAACGATCGTTCACTGCTCTGGCCTCAGCACTGACGGCAGCCATTGTCCCTGTTTCCAGCCTCCCTCTTCTGACTGCCTCCAGCCTGTCTCTGTCTCCTGTTCCTCAGCCTATCCCATCCACACCATCTGACCAGCCTGCACACACCTCAACACCCAAGGGCAGCTCATCCAGACACAAGCACCACAGATCCCACAAACACTCACCCAAGCAACACCCAGATGCAGACATTCCAACAGTCACTGCCACCCCTGTGTCCCCCTCCTCCTCGTCTCCCTCCTCCCTCCCTGTGACGTCTACACTCACACCTGCATGCACACCAACATCAGCCAGTGCTTCCATCACCACCACACCCTCCTGTACAGTCCGCACGCGTGCAGTCACCACCCCCACTGCCATTTACACGTCCCCTGTGTCCTCTCCCACTGTGTCTGTCACCCCCTCTTCCAAGACACACAAACGCAGGCAGCCACCCACCCAACAGCCATCCACCTCACGACAGCCTACAGCACCAGCACCTTCACCCAATGACAGCACACCTGACTCTCCTACAACGACATCCTCTTCCTCCACTCCCATCACCACTTCTCCTACCCTTTACCTTGGCCCTAAAAAACTTTTCCTGGCTAATCTTGACCTCTTTCCCTCCGATGACCTACCCCCTCCATCTGCAAAGAGTCCCAAGAGCACCACAGCCACCACTAGCCCAGCTTCGGGTGTCACTGTTGTGCATGGGTTCTGGAGTCCACCCTTTGCCAGCAGTGACACCTCAATCAGCAGCAAGGACACATCCAGCCCCCCCCCCCGGCAAGAGGACCAGGAAACACAAGGGCTGCCGTGCGAGGACTGACACGGCTGCCCCCAAGGAGCAAACTTCGCCCACTTCACCAGCCACATCATCTAGGGGAGGCAAGGGCCCGAGAGCCCCATCTAAGGAGCGTAAGGGCAGCAGGGTGGAGAAGTCAGGCAGCAGGAGCGTGGAGCAGGTGGGCCCCACATGCCACATCCCAGCTGGAAAGGAGGACACCAAAGGGCCCAGGACTCTGTCCCCGAAGGGTCCAGAAGCATCACGGTCGGAGGGCGACTGAGCAGGGAGTCCAGGCCAGGTCTGGCTCCCTTGACCTACTGGATGTGCACCGCTGAACAGGGCCCGCCGTGGAGAAGAGCACCGCTGAACAGGGCCCGCCGTGGAGAAGAGCACCGCTGAACAGGGCCCCGCCGTGGAGAAGGGCACCGCTGAACAGGGCCCCGCCGTGGAGAAGGGCACCGCTGAACAGGGCCCGCTGTGGAGAAGAGCACTGCTGAACAGGGCCTGCCGTGAAGATAGGCACCGCTGAACATGGCCCCGCCGTGCAGAAGAGCACCGCTGAACAGGGCCCGCCGTGCAGAAGAGCACCGCTGAACAGGGCCCGCCGTGCAGAAGAGCACCGCTGAACAGGGCCCCGCCGTGCAGAAGAGCACCGCTGAACAGGGCCCCGCCGTGGAGAAGAGCACCGCTGAACAGGGCCCCCCGTGGAGAAGAGCACCGCTGAACAGGGCCCGCCGTGGAGAAGAGCACCGCTAAACAGGGCCCGCCGTGAAGATAGGCACCGCTGAACAGGGCCCCGCCTTGCAGAAGAGCACCGCTGAACAGGGCCCGCCGTGGAGAAGAGCACCGCTGAACAAGGCCCGCCGTGAAGATAGGCACCGCTGAACAGGGCCCCGCCGTGGAGAAGAGCACCGCTGAACAGGGCCCGCCGTGGAGAAGAGCACCGCTGAACAGGGCCCGCCGTGAAGATAGGCACCGCTGAACAGGGCCCCGCCGTGCAGAAGAGCACCGCTGAACAGGGCCCGCCGTGGAGAAGAGCACCGCTGAACAGGGCCCCGCCGTGGAGAAGAGCACCGCTGAACAGGGCCCCGCCGTGGAGAAGAGCACCGCTGAACAGGGCCCGCCGTGGAGAAGAGCACCGCTGAACAGGGCCCGCCGTGGAGAAGAGCACCGCTGAACAGGGCCCGCCGTGAAGATAGGCACCGCTGAACAGGGCCCCGCCGTGCAGAAGAGCACCGCTGAACAGGGCCCGCTGTGGAGAAGAGCACCGCTGAACAGGGCCCGCCGTGGAGAAGAGCACTGCTGAACAGGGCCCCGCCGTGCAGAAGAGCACCGCTCCGCTGGGCCCTGCCGTCTCAAGCACCGCTCCGCTGGGCCCCGCCGTCTCAAGCACTGCTCCGCTGGGCCCCGCCGTCTCAAGCACCGCTCCGCTGGGCCCCGCCGTCTCAAGCACCGCTCCGCTGGGCCCCGCCGTCTCAAGCACCGCTCCGCTGGGCCCTTCCTGTCAAGCACCGCTCCGCTGGGCCCCGCCGTCTCAAGCACCGCTCCGCTGGGCCCTTCCTGTCAAGCACCGCTCCGCTGGGCCCTTCCTGTCAAGCACCGCTCCGCTGGGCCCTTCCTGTCAAGCACCGCTCTGCTGGGCCCCGCCGTCTCAAGCACCGCTCCGGTGGACCCTTCCTGTCAAGCACCGCTCCGCTGGGCCCCGCCGTCTCAAGCACCGCTCCGCTGGGCCCCGCCGTCTCAAGCACCGCTCCGCTGGGCACCGCCGTCTCAAGCACCGCTCCGCTGGGCCCTTCCTGTCAAGCACCGCTCCGCTGTGCCCTTCCTCTCAAGCACCGCTCCGCTGGGCCCCGCCGTCTCAAGCACCGCTCCGCTGGGCCCCGCCGTCTCAAGCACCGCTCCGCTGGGCCCCGCCGTCTCAAGCACCGCTCCGCTGGGCCCTTCCTCTCAAGCACTGTTTATGGTTCACTGTGCCCACCATGCCTCCTCCTTGAGCAGTGGACACTGTCATCCACCAGATGGACTGTGGCTTTGCACTCCCCAGGATGGTGAAGTGGGCAAGCCACCCACTGTAGAGACTTGAGAGACTGTGGCTTTGCACTCCCCAGGATGGTGAAGTGGGCAACCCACCCACTGTAGAGACTTGAGAGACTGTGGCTTTGCACTCCCCAGGATGGTGAAGTGGGCAACCCACCCACTGTAGAGACTTGAGAGACTGTGGCTTTGCACTCCCCAGGATGAAGCAGTGGGCAACCCACCCACTGTAGGGACTTGAGAGACTGTGGCTTTGCACTCCCCAGGATACATCAATGGGCATGGTGGCCCCTTCGTGGATCTGGCGTCGTGGACTCATGTGGCTGTGGTGCCTCCCCCTTCCCTTCCCCCTGAGGTGCCTGTAATTTTTTCATCAGATGCCCCTGCAGTGTTCTCTCCAAAGGACTCAGGTCTCCTGTGTGGGCTTTGCCCTTGTGTCGCTACACTGTAGCCCACGGACTGTTCCATTTAACTTTCATGTACAGGACTAATTGCCTCGGTTCTCCATGGCAGTGTACATAGTATCATTTTGTTATGGATATTTTGCATAGTTGATCGCTCCATATCAGAGTCTATTTTTTATAAAATTTTTCGTCCCAAATTATTTCTGTCTTTGCATTCTTAAGGGGGGTTTGGGTGGTGTCACTGTGCATTGTTGCTCTGCATTAGTGTGTACATAGTTTGGGGGGGGGAGGGGTGCGCATATGTGTGTGCCGTAAGCTTCCCTCCTCCCCCCTCCCGTGTGTCGTAGGTGCAGTACTCACCGTTGTCGTCTGCGCCGGAGTTCGTACTCGTGGTAGATGAGAAGGTAGACGAGAGCAGGTAGGATGTTTAATTCGGGTTCCATGCTGTCCTCCTTCCTCGTGGAGTGTGTTTTGGTGCGCGTTTTCCCGTTCGTAGTCTGTTTCCGCCGTGTTTTTATCGGCGGGGCTCCCGCCCCGGAAAAGGTGGCGGATTGGTGAGTTGTGATAGTGTGGGCGGTACATTGTCTGCTGCCTGCCTGTAGGCGGTGACCGCCACGCTGTTTGTCTGCACCGCCGCGGCGGTCGGAGTGTTAATGTGGCGGGCTGTGTTGGCGGTTCCCGCCAGGGTCAGAATTCCATTTTTTTGACCGCCGGCCTGTTGGCGGGTTGGCCGCCGCTTTATCACCGACCGCCAGGGTTAGAATCACCCCCTTAGCCACCCCATGGCTGTTGTGAATCTCAACTGGGGGGGGTTAATGGTCCAAAGAAAGTTGTGGTAGCCACTTAATTACCTGTAGATTGCTTACTAGGCAATGATTTGGAGACATCAGTTGGGCTGAAGTGGAGTTGGAGGCTCATGCAGCAATGCTGGGCATATTTTTGCTTTAACAAGGGCTCAGGCCAAAAAGTAAAAAGGACAGGGAAACTTGGATCCTGGAACAATGGGCCAAGTGCTCCAAAAAGCTAGTGGTAGGAAGGGTAAATCCCTGCCCACTATCCCTCCCTCACCAGAAGATTCCCCTTTTGAGGAAGTGGAATCCTCTCCCTGAGCAGAACCTACACCAGAGGAGCTGGCAGCAGACACTGCTGAGCTTTTGGGTGCAGGGGGGCCTGCTAGGGAAGAGCTGAGTGTGGCACAGCAAACCTGTCCCACACTAGAGGGTTTGAGACAGCAAGCTGTCAAACAGCAGAATGGGGATGTCAGTGATAGCCATAAGGTGTATTGGGAAGACCCCCTCCTGTATACTGAATCATGAGGCCCTAAACCTGGATCTGCCAGGAGATTGGTCATCCCTTTGCAATACAAGGAGTTCCTTCTTACCTTGGCACATGACATTCCTTTAGCTGGGCATTTGGGCCAACGTAAAACTTGGGACAGTCTTGTTCCCCTGTTTCATTGGCCTCATATGTCAGAGGACACCAAAGAGTTTTGTCGCTCTTGTGTGACCTGCCAAGCCAGTGGCAAGACTGGTGGCACTCCAAAGGCCCCTTTAATTCCACTTTCTGTGGTTGGGGTGCCCTTTGAAAGGGTAGGGGTTGACATAGTTGGCCCCCTTGATCTGTCCAACAGCTTCAGGCAATAGGTTTATCCTGGTGGTAGTGGACTATGCAACTAGGTACCCTGAAGCTATCCCCTTAAGGACCACTACAGCTCCTGCAGTGGCAAAGGCCCACCTGGGAATCTTTTCCAGAGTGGGCTTCCCTAAGGAAGTGGTGTCAGACAGAGGTAGTAGCTTCATGTCTGCATACCTCAAAGCGGTGTGGAAGGAGTGTGGTGTAACATACAGGTTCACTACTCCTTATCATCCACAAACAAGTGGTCTGGTTGACAGGTTTAATAAATAATGGGACTCCCTGAAAAACTCAGAAGGTGATGGGATGCCCTGTTACCTTGCCTCCTTTTTGCTTACAGGGAGGTACCCCAAAATGGAATGGGCTTTAGCCCATTTGAACTCCTCTTTGGGCACCCTGTGAGAGGCCCCCTTGCACTTGTTAAGGAGGGTTGGGAACAACCTTTAAAAGCTCCTAAACAGGACGTTTTGATTATGTACTTGGCCTAAGATCAAGAATGGCTGAGTACATGAAAAAGGCCAGTAAAAACCTTCAGGCCAGTCAGGATCTGCATAAGCAATGGCATGGCCAGAAGGCTGTCCTGACCCAGTACCACCCAGGACAGAAGGTGTGGGTATTGGAGCCTGTGGCCCCAAGAGCACTCCAGAACAAATGGAGTGGACCCCATCTAATTGTTGAGAAAAAGGGTGAGGTTACCTACTTGGTAGACCTGGGCACTGCCAGGAGTCCCCTTAGGGTGCTCCATGTCAACTGCCTAATACCCTACTATGACAGGGCTGATCTCACCCTGCTCATGGCAACTGATATGGGACAGGAAGAAGAGAGTGACCCTCTCCCTGATCTCTTCTCCACCACTGAAGATGATGCCTTAGTGGAGAGAGTAGTATTTGCAGATTGCGTTACTGCTGAGCAGAAAGATAACTGTGTAAATCTTTTAAGTCAGTTTTCTGAACTCTTCTCACTGATACCAGGTACCACTACTTGGTGTGAGCATATAATCAATACTGGAGACAGTTTACCTGTCAAAAGTAAGATTTATAGGCAGCCTGACCATGTCAGGGACTGAATTAAACAAGAGGTTCAGAAATGTTAGACTTAGGAGTGATTGAGCCGTCAGAAAGCCCATGGGCTAGCCCAGTGGTGCTTGTTCCAAAACCTCACAGTAAGGATGGAAAAAGATAGATGAGGTTTTGTGTTGACTATAGAGGACTCAACCAAGTAACCAAGACAGATGCTCACCCTATACCCAGGGAAGATGAGCTGATTCGTACACTGGCTTCTGCCAAGTATCTAAGCACTTTTGATTTAACTGCAGGGTATTAGCGGATTAAATTATCAGAAGTTTCTAAACCCAAGACTGCATTTTCAGCCATTGGAGGGCACTATCAATTCACTGTGATGCCCTTTGCTCTGAAGAATGCACCTGACACTTTTCAGAGGTTGGTGAACACAGTCCTGCAAGGGTTGGAAGCTTTTAGTGCAGCATATCTGGATGATATAGCTGTCTTTAGCTCCACCTGGGATGATCACCTGGTCCACCTGTGGAATGTTTTGGAGGCCCTGCAGAAGGCAGGCCTCACTATCAAGGCCTCAAAGTGCCAGAAAGGGCAGGGGAAAGTGGTTTATCTGGGCCACCTGGTAGTTGGGGAACAGATTGCACCACTGCAGGGGAAGATCGAGACCATTATGGAATGGGCTCCCCCTACAACTCAAACCCAGGTGAGAGCCTTTGTAGTCCTCACAGGGTACTATAGGAGGTTCATCAAGAATGATGGCTCCATTGCAGCTCCTCTTAATGACCTCACTAGTAAGAAGATGCCTAAAAAGGTATTGTGGACAGCTAGCTGTCAAAAAGCTTTTGATGAGCTCGAACAGGCCATGTGCTCTGCACCTGTACTAAAAAGCCCTTGCTCCTCCAAAAAGTTCATAGTCCAGACTGATGCTTCTGAATTGGGGGTGGGGCAGTGCTATCACAGCTTAATACTGAGGGCCAGGATCAACCTGTTGCTTTTATCAGCATGTGGTTGACCCCTAGAGAAAAGCGTTGGTCTGCCATAGAGAGGGAGTCCTTTGCTGTGGTCTGGGCACTGAAAAAGTTGAGACTATACCTGTTTGGTACTCACTTTATTGTTCAGACAGACCACAAACCTCTATTATGGCCTAAACAAATTAGAGGTGAAAACCCTAAATTGCTGAGGTAGTCCATCTCCCTACAGGGAATCGACTATACAGTTGAACATAGACCTGGGAGTACCCACTCCAATGCAGATGGACTCTCCAGATATTTCGACTTAGATAATGAAGACTCATGTGGGCAAGGTTAGCCTTATTGTCCCTCGTTTGGGGGATGGGGGGGTTGTGTAGGAAAGTACTATCTTGCCTGGCATGTTACCCCCATTTTTACATGTACGTCAGTCTGTTTTTGCCTGTCTCATTGAGATCCTGCTAGCCAGGACCCCAGTGCTCATAGTTTGTGGCCTGAATGTGTGTACCTCTGTATTGACTAACTGTGTCACTGAGGCTCTGCTAATCAGAACCTCAGTGCTTATGCTCTCTCTGCCTTTAAAATTGGCACTATAGGCTAGTGACCATTTTCACCAATTCTAATTGGCACACTGGAACACCCTTATAATTCCCTAGTACCTAGTTGGGTACTGGGGATCCAGGAGATCCCTATGGGCTGCAGCATTTCTTTTGCCACCCATAGGGAGCTCTGACAATTCTTACACAGGCATGCCACTGCAGCCTGCGTGAAATAAAGTCCATGTTATTTCACAGCCATTTACCACTGCACTTAAGTAACTTATAAGTCACCTATATGTCTAACCTTCACCTGGTGAAGGTTGGGTGCAAAGTTACTTAGTGTGTGGGCACCCTGGCACTAGCCAAGGTACCCCCACATCGTTCAGGGCAAATTCCCCGGACTTTGTGAGTGCGGGGACACCATTACACGCGTGCACTATACATAGGTCACTACTTATGTATAGCGTCACAATGGTAACTCCGAACATGGCCATGCAACATGTCTAAGATCATGGAATTGCCACCCCAATACCATTCTGGTATTGGGGGGAACAATTCCATGATCCCCCGGGTCTCAAGCACAGAACCCGGGTACTGCCAAACTGCCTTTCCGGGGTCTGCTCTGCAGCTGCTGCCAACCCCTCAGACAGGTTTCTGCCCTCCTGGGGTCCAGGCAGTCCTGGCCCAGGAAGGCAGAACCAAGGATTTCCTCTGAGAGAGGGTGTTACACCCTCTCCCTTTGGAAATAGGTGTGAAGGGCTGGGGAGGAGTAGCCTCCCCCAGCCTCTGGAAATGCTTTGATGGGCACAGATGGTGCCCATCTCTGCATAAGCCAGTCTACACCGGTTCAGGGATCCCCAAGCCCTGCTCTGGCGCGAAACTGGACAAAGGAAAGGGGAGTGACCAGTCCCCTGACCAGTACCTCCCAGGGGAGGTGCCCAGAGCTGCTCCAGTGTGTCCCAGACCTCTGCCATCTTGGAAACAGAGGTGTTGGGGGCACACTGGACTACTCTGAGTGGCCAGTGCCAGCAGGTGACGTCAGAGGCTCCTTCTGATAGGCTCTTACCTCTCTTGGTAGCCAATCCTCCTTCCTTGGTAGCCAAACCTCCTTTCCTGGCTATTTAGGGTCTCTGCTTTGGGGAATTCTTCAGTTAACGAATGCAAGAGCTCACCAGAGTTCCTCTGCATCTCCCTCTTCACCTTCTACCAAAGGATCGACCGCTGACTGCTCCAGGACGCCTGCAAAACCACAACAAAGTAGCAAGACGACTACCAGCAACATTGTAGCACCTAATCCTGCCGGCTTTCTCGAATGTTTCCAGGTGGTGCATGCTCTGGGGGTAGCCTGCCTTCACCCTGCACCAGAAGCTCCGAAGAAGTTTCCTGTGGGTCGACGGAATCTTCCCCCTGCTAACGCAGGCACCAAAAGACTGCAACACTGGTCCTCTGGGTCCCCTCTCATCCTGACGAGCGTGGTCCCTGGAACACAGCAACACTGTCCAAGTGACTCCCACAGTCCAGTGACTCTTCAATCCAAGTTTGGTGGAGGTAAGTCCTTGCCTCCCCAAGCTAGACTGCAAAGCTGTGTGCCGTGTGATTTGCAGCCTCTCTGGCTCCTGTGCACTCTTCCAGGATTTCCTTCGTGCACAGCCAAGCCTGGGTCCCCAGCACTCCGACCTGCAGTGCACAACCTTCTGAGTTGTCCTCCGGCGTCGTGGGACTCCCTTTTGTGACTTCGCGTGGACTCCGGTTCACTTCTCTTTTAAGTGCCTGTTGGGGTACTTCTGCGGGTGCTGCCTGCTTCGGTGAGGGCTCTCTGAGTTGCTGAGCGCCCCCTCTGTCTCCTCCTCCAAGTGGGGACATCCTGGTCCCTCCTGGGCCACAGCAGCACCCAAAAAACATCAACTGCGACCCTTGCAGCTAGCAAGGCTTGTTTGCGGTCTTTCTGCAAACTTAATCGCGACGTGGGACATCCGTCTTCCAAAGGAGAAGTTCCCAGTCCTCTTCTTTCTTGCAGAACTCCAAGGTTCTTCCAACCGGTGGCAGCTTCCTTGCACCTTCAGCTGGCATTTCCTGGGCTACTGCCCCCTCTGAACACTGTTGCGACTATTGGACCTGGTCCCCTTGTCTTACAGGTACTCAGTTCCGGAAAACTGTTGTCAGTGCACTGCTTGTGTTTGTTCTTCCTGCAGAATCCCCCTATCACGACTTCTGTGCTCTCTTGGAGTAGTAGGTGCACTTTACATCTACTTTTCAGGGTCTTGGGGTGGGGTATTTTTCTAACCCTCACTGTTTTCTTACAGTTCCAGCAACCCTCTACAAGCTCACATAGGTCTGGGGTTCATTCGTGGTTCGCATTCCACTTTTGGAGTATATGGTTTGTGTTGCCCCTATACTTATGCTTGTCTATTGCAACCTATTGTAATTCTACACTGTTTGCATTACTGTTCTTGGTATTACTTACCTAATTTTGGTTTGTGTACATACAACTTGTGTGTATATGGAAAATGTCACTTACCCAGTGTTCATCTGTTTGTGGCATGAGATGCTGCAGATTCACATGCTGTGCATTATCCTGCCATCTAGTGTTGGACTTGGAGTGTTACAAGTTGTTTTTCTTCGAAGAAGTCTTTTCAAGTCAGGCGATCGAGGGACTCCTCCCCTTTCGGCTCAATTGCGCATGGGCGTCGACTTCATCTTAGATTGTTTTCTCCGCAGAGGGTGAGGTAGGAGTTGTGTATATAGTAATAGTGCCCATGCAATGGAGTAAGTATGTATGTACATAATGTGTCTGAAAGTGCTATATATTTACAAATGTACAAGTTTTATCTTTATCAACTTATAACGGCTACAGGCTCCCGGGGAGGTGGGAGGGCGCATGTGAATCTGCAGCGTCTCATGCCACGAACAGATGTACACTGGGTAAGTGACATTTTCTGTTCGATGGCATGTGTAGCTGCAGATACACATGCTGTGCATAGACTAGTAAGCAGTTATCTCCCCAAAAGCGGTGGTTTAGCCTGTAGGAGTTGAAGTTGTTTGAAATAATGTCCGTAATACTGCCTGTCCTACTGTGGCTTGTTGTGTTGTTAACACATCCACACAGTAATGTTTTGTGAATGTATGAGGCGTAGACCATGTTGCTGCCTTACAGATTTCTGTCATGGGTATATTTCCTAGAAAGGCCATTGTGGTGCCTTTCTTTCTAGTGGAGTGTGCCTTCAGTGTAATAGGCAGGTCTCTCTTTGCTTTTACATAGCAGGTTTGAATACACTTAACTATCCATCTGGCAATGCCTTGTTTGGATATTGGATTTCCTGCATGATGTTTTTGAAAAGCTACAAACAATTGTTTTGTTTTGCGAAATTGTTTGGTTCTATCAATGTAATACATTAGTGCCCTTTTGATGTCTAATGTATGTAATGCCCTTTCAGCTACAGAGTCTGGTTGTGGAAAAAATACTGGGAGTTCCACAGTTTGATTTAGGTGGAACGGTGATATAACTTTTGGTAAAAATTTGGGATTTGTGCGTAGAACCACTTTATGTTTGTGTAGTTGAATAAAGGGTTCTTGTATGGTAAATGCGTGTATTTCACTTACTCTTGTAAGAGATGTGATAGCTATTAGGAAGGCAACTTTCCATGTTAAGTATTGCATCTCACAAGAGTGCATGGGTTCAATTGGTGGACCCATGAGTCGTGTTAATACAATATTGAGGTTCCATGAGAGAACTGGTGGTGTTCTTGGGGGAATTATTCTTTTTAGACCCTCCATAAATGCTTTTATGACTGGGATTCTAAAGAGTGATGTTGAATGTGTAATTTGCAGATAGGCAGAAATTGCTGTGAGATGTATCTTAATGGATGAAAAAGCTAGCTTAGTTTTTTGTAAGTGTAATAAGTAGCTTACAATGTTTTTTGTGGACGCATGCAGTGGTTGAATTTGATTATTATGACAGTAATAAACAAATCTTTTCCATTTGTTTGCATAGCAATGTCTTGTAGTAGGTTTTCTAGCTTGTTTAATGACCTCCATACATTCTTGTGTAATGTCTAGATGTCCAAATTCTAAGACTTCAGGAGCCAGATTGCTAGATTGAGCGATGCTGGATTCGGGTGTCTGACCTGTTGTTTGTGTTGAGTTAACAGATCTGGTCTGTTTCGTAGTTTGATATGAGGTACTACTGACAGATCTAGTAGTGTTGTGTACCATGGTTGGTGAGCCCAAGTTGGTGCTACTAGTATTAGTTTGAGTTTGTTTTGACTCAATTTGTTTACTAGATACGGAAGGAGTGGGAGAGGGGGAAAAGCGTAAGCAAATATCCCAGACCAACTCATCCATAACGCATTGCCCTTTGAGTGAGGGTGTGGGTACCTGGACGCGAAGTTTTGGCATTTTGCGTTTGTTGCGAATAGGTCTATTTCCGGTGTTCCCCAGTTTTGAAATTAAGTTTGCAGTATCTGGGGATGAATTTCCCATTCGTGGATCTGTTGGTGATCTCGACTGAGATTGTCGGCCAACTGGTTTTGAATTCCTGGGATGTACTGTGCTATTAGGCGAATGTGATTGTGAATCGCCCAATGCCAAATCTTTTGTGCTAAGAGACACAGCTGTGATGAGTGTGTCCCTCCCTGTTTGTTTAAGTAATACATTGTTGTCATGTTGTCTGTTTTGACAAGAATGTGTTTGTGGGCTATTAACGGTTGAAATGCTTTCAATGCTAGAAACACTGCTAGTAGTTCTAGTTGATTTATATGAAGCTGGCTTTGTTGAGTGTCCCATTGTCCCTGGATGCTGTGCTGGTTGAGGTGTGCTCCCCACCCTACCATGGAAGCATCTGTTGTGATCACGTATTGAGGCACTGGGTCTTGGAAAGGCCGCCCTTGGTTTAAATTTATAGGATTTCCACCATTGAAGCGAGGAGTGTGTTTGGCGGTCTATCAACACTAGATCTTTAAGTTGACCCTGTGCTTGTGTCCATTGTGTTGCTAGGCACTGTTGTAAGGGCTGCATGTGTAATCTTGCGTTTGGGACAATGACTATCCATGAAGACATCATGCCTAGAAGTTTCATCACAAACCTTACTTGATACTGTTGGTTTGGGTACATGTTTAGTATTACGTTTTGGAATGCTTGTACCCTTTGTGGACTTGGAGTGGCAATCCCTTTTTCTGTGTTGATTGTTGCTCCTAAGTATTGTTGTATTTGACACGATTGTAAGTGTGATTTTAGGTAGTTTATTGAGAACCCTAGCTTGTGAAGGGTTTCTATGACGTATTTTGTGTGTTGAAGACACTGTTTCTGAGTGCTGGTTTTTATTAACCAATCGTCTAGCTACGGGAATATGTGTATGTGCTATCTTCTGATATGTGCAGCTACTACCGCAAGGCATTTTGTAAATACTCTTGGTGCTGTTGTTATCCCGAATGGTAACACTTTGAATTGGTAATGTACTCCTTGGATTACAAACCTTAACTATTTCATGTGGGAAGGATGTATGGGTATATGGAAGCAAGCATCCTTGAGGTCTAATGTTGACATGTAGTCTTGTTGTTTGAGCAAGGGGATTACGTCTTGAAGTGTCACCATGTGAAAGTGATCTGATTTGATGTAAAGATTTAGTGTTCTGAGATCTAAGATGGGTCTCAGTGTTTTGTCCTTTTTTGGTATTAGAAAATACAGGGAGTAAACACCTGTTCCTTTCTGATGGTTGGTTACTAGTTCTATTGCTTCTTTTTGTAACAACACTTGGATTTCTAGTTGTAATAGATCCAAGTGCTGATTGGACATGTGGTGTGCTTTTGGAGGCACATTTGGTGGTAATTGTAAGAATTCTATGCAATAACCATGTTGGATAATGGCTGGGACCCACGAGTCCGTAGTTATGTCTACCCAATTTTTGTAATAATCTGTGAGTCTCCCCCCCCACCCCTGGTGTTATGTGTTGGGGATTTGTGACATTGGAGTCACTGTTTAATTTGTGGGGTTTTTGGGCTTTGGAATTTCCCTCTTGTTTTAGGGAACTGTCCACCCCTATATTGTCCCCGAAAGCCTCCACTTTGGTATTGGCCCTGGTATGTGGGTCTGGCCTGTTGAGGTTGAAGGTTCTGTGCTTTGGGCCCGAAACCCCCCTCTAAAGTGTGGCTTCCTAAAGGTGCCTCTGCTCTGTGGGGAGAAGAGTGCGCCCATGGCTTTGGCCGTGTCCGTGTCTTTCTTTAGCTTTTCTATAGCTGTATCCACCTCCGGCCCAAACAACTGTTGTCCATTAAAATGCATATTCAGCACAGCCTGCTGGATCTCTGGCTTAAATCCGGAGGTGCGTAGCCATGTGTGTCTCCGAATGGTGACCACTGTGTTTACTGTTCTGGCGGCTATGTCCGCTGTGTCCATAGCCGATCTTATTTGGTTGTTGGAGATACTTTGGCCCTCCTCCACCACTTGTTGTGCACGCTTTTGAAACTCTTTGGGAAGATGTTCAATGAAATGTTGCATTTCGTCCCAATGAGCCCAGTCATATCTTGGCAATAAAGCCTGTGAATTGGCAATGCGCCATTGATTGGCTGCTTGTGCTGCAACCCTTTTCCCTGCTGCATCGAACTTTCGACTTTCTTTGTCGGGTGGTGGTGCATCCCCAGAAGTCTGAGTTTGCCCTTTTCCGGGCTGCCCCTACTACCACCGAGTCAGGTGTTAGTTGTTGCGTGATGTACACAGGGTCCGTAGGGGGAGGTTTGTACTTCTTCTCCACCCTAGGTGTGATAGCTCTGCCTTTGACTGGGTCTTGAAACACCTGTTTCGCGTGTTTTAACATGCCTGGTAACATAGGTAGACTCTGGTATTGGCTATGTGTTGATGACAGGGGATTGCATAAGAAGTCATCCTCTATAGGTTCAGAATGCAGTGCTACGTTGTGAAAAGTAGCTGCTCTGGAAACCACCTGCATGTAAGCAGTACTGTCTTCTGGTGGTGATGGTCTTGCCGGGTAGCAATCCGGACTATTGTCAGATACTGGTGCATCGTATAGATCCCATGCATCTGGGTCATCTTGGCTCATCCATGTGTGCATTGCTGATTGCATCATTGGGGGTGTTGCAATTGGGGACAGTTCGGTGAGTGCTGTGGCGATGGCTGTGGAGAAAAACGTGGTGGAGTTTTTTCTTTAGCCACCTTTGCTTTTGGCTGTTTTTCAGTTTCCTGAAAAGCGAGTTCCCGTTTCATTTTAATTGGGGGACAGAGTTCTTATTTTCCCTGTGTCCTTCTGTACATGGAGCCTTCTCTGTGTATAGTCTGGCTCTCCCATCTCTAGTTCTTGTCCAAACTTATGGCCTTGTAGTTGTGATGGACGGCCTTGTTCTTCGGTATAGGAGCTTTGTTTCGGCTCCGAGGCGGGATGTTTCGGCATCAAAACCTTTTCAGCAGTCTTTTTCGGCTCCGAAGCCACCTTTTTTGGTTTCGGGGTGCCGATATCTCGGTGCCGAGTTTGGTCGGAGCCGGTATCTCGGTGCCAAGTATACTCTGTGCCGGTATCTCGACCGGAGTCGGATGTCTTCGGCATGTGTGTGCCCTTTTTCGGTGCCGATGCTTGGTCACCGTGCTTACGGGTTAAGCCATGGCCTGTCAGCAGTGGCATCCCCTGGGCTTTCATTATTATTGTGTAAGTTTTGGCCGGGGCTGTTTTACTCACGGTTTGTTGCCTCGCCAGCTGCTCACTCTCGGGCTCGTCTGAGTCCGAATCTGGAATGGAGAAAGTCTCCTCTTCTTCGACGTCGGGGTGTCCTGCCGAAGTCGACGCCATTTGAAGCCTTCGAGCTCTCCGGTCCTGTAGCATTTTCTTCGACCGAAATGCCCGACAGGTATCCTCTTTGTGTTCGGGGGACAAACACAAATTACAGACCAAATGCTGGTCTGTATAAGGATACTTAGCGTGGCATTCGGGGCAGAAGCGGAATGGGGTCCGTTCCATGAGCCTTGAAGACGCACGCGGTCGGACCGACCAGGCCCCGCCGGGGAATGGAAGCCCCGAAGGGCTACCGGAGCTGCTCTTTTCTTCGGTGTCGATGTGCTCTTACTAAACCGATACTGAGCGCAAACAATACAGTCAAATTTTCCGATAGTTAACTAACTTTTCCAAACCAAAAACGGTGCGAAGAGGAACACGTCCGAACCCGATGGCGGAAAGAAAACAATCTAAGCTGGAGTCGACGCCCATGCGCAATGGAGCCGAAAGGGGAGGAGTCCCTCGATCTCGTGACTCGAAAAGACTTCTTCGAAGAAAAACAACTTGTAACACTCCGAGCCCAACACTAGATGGCAGGATAATGCACAGCATGTGTATTTGCAGCTACACATGCCATTGAACATAAGTATATAAGTACTGAACTATTTGTATATAATTCTCTTATGAAAAGTACCAAATGACAAAGTGGTAAAGCAGTTGCAAGTACTTATCCCACCGCTGCACCACCAATGTAGGAGGCTGGCCTGGCTTATAGTGGGTACCTTGTGGTACTTACACCCTGTGCCAGGTCCAGTTATCTCTTAATAGTAGAATAGAGGTATTTCTAGCAGCTTAGGCTGATAGAAGGTAGCTATGGCAAAGCTTAGGCTGAACTAGGAGACATGCAAAGGTCTTACTATACCACTTGTATCATATAGAACAATATCATAAGAAAACACAATACTCAGAGTTACTAAAAATAAAGGTACTTTTTCTTTTATGACAATATGCCAAAAGTATCTCAGTGAGTACCCTCAGTTAGAAGGTAAGTATTATACACAAGTTATATGTACACAAACCCAAAACAGGTAAGTAAGAGTAAGAAAAGTAATGCAAACTGTGTAGAATTACAATAGGATGAAATAGGTGAACATAGGTCTAGGGGCAACACAAACCATATACTCCAAAAGTGGAATGCGAATCACGAATGGACCCCAGACCTATGGGAGCTGGCAGAGGGTCGCTGGGACTGTGAGAAAATAGTCAGGGTGTCCAAGATACCCCAGCCCAAGACCCTGAAAAGTAGGGGTAAAGTAGCCCTACTACCCCAAAAGGACACAATAGTCGTGATAAGGGGATACTGCAAGAACCACAAACACCAGCAAAGCACTGAAGACGGATTCCTGGACCTGAGGACCTGCAAGGCAAGGGGACCAAGTCCAAGAGTCGCGATAGTGTCCGGAGGGGCAGGAGCCCAGGAAACCCCGGATGAAGGTGCAAGGAATCTGCCTCCGGATGGAAGAAGCTTAGGATTCTGCAACAACGAAGAGGACTAGCAACTTCTCCTTTGGATGGAAGATGTCCCACGTCGTGCTGAAGGTTGCAGAAGTCTTCCCACGCAGAAATACTGCAAAAAAGCCTTGCTAGCTGTAAGGGTCGCAGTAGAGGTTTTTGGGTGCTGCTGGGGACTAGGAAGGACAAGGATGTCGCCCCTTGGAGGAGGAGACAGAGGGGGCGCTCAGCAACTCAGAGAGCCCCCACAGAAGCAGGCAGCACCCGCAGAAGTACCGGAGGAGGCACTTAGAAGATTTGTGAACTGGAGCTGGCTCAGAGTCACAAAGGAGGGTCCCATGACGTCAGAGTCCAACTCAGAGGGTTGAGCACTGCAGGACGGAGTGCTGGGGACCCAGGCTAGGCTGTGCATGAAGGAATCTTTGGAGGAGTGCACAGAAGCCGGAGCAGCTGCAAATCAAGCAGTACACAGGTATGCAGTCTAGCGTGGGGAGGCAAGGACTTACCTCCACCAAACTTGGACTGAAAAATCACTGGACTGTGGAAGTCACTTGGATGGAGTTCCTGTGTTTCAGGGACCACGCTCGTCAGGATGAGAGGGGGACCCAGAGGACCGGTGATGCAGTCTTTTGGTGCCTGCGTTAGCAGGGGGAAGATTCCGTCGACCCACAGGAGATTTCTTCTTGGCTTCCAGTGCAGGGTGAAGGCAGATGACCCCCAGAGCATGCACCACCAGGAAACAGTTGAGAAAGCCGTCAGGATGAGGCGCTACAATGTTGCTGGTAGTCGTCTTGCTACTTTGTTGCGGTTTTGAAAGCGTCCTGGAGCAGTCAGCGGTCGATCCTTGGCAGAAGTCGAAGAGGGAAGTGCAGAGGAACTCTGGTGAGCTCTTGCATTCGTTATCTGAAGAATTCCCCAGAGGAGAGACCCTAAATAGCCAGAAAAGGAGGTTTGGCTACCAAGAAAGGAGGATTGGCTACCAAGAAAGGTAAGCGACTATAAGAGGGGGTCTCTGACATCACCTGCTGGCACTGGCCACTCAGAGCAGTCCAGTGTGCCCCCAACACCTCTGTTTCCAAGATGGCAGAGGTCTGGGACACACTGGAGGAGCTCTGGGCACCTCCCCTGGGAGGTACTGGGTCAGGGGAGTGGTCACTCCCCTTTCCTTTGTCCAGTTTCGTGCCAGAGCAGGGCTGGGGGATCCCTGAACCAGTGTAAACTGGCTTATGCAGAGATGGGCACGATCTGTGCCCATCAAAGCATTTACAGAGGTTGGGGGAGGCTACTCCTCCCAGCCCTTCACACCTATTTCCAAAGGCAGAGGGTGTAACACCCTCTCTCAGAGGAAATCCTTTGTTCTGCCTTCCTGGGCTTGGGATGCCCAGACCCCAGGAGGGCAGAATCTTGTCTGAGGGGCTGGCAGCAGCAGCAGCAGCTGCAGTGGAAACCCTAGAAAGGCAGTTTGGCAGCACCCGGGTTCTGTGGTAGAGACCCATGGGATCATGGAATTGTCCCCCCAATACCAGAATGGTATTGGGGGGACAATTCCATGATCTTAGACATGTTACATGGCCATGTTCGGCATTACCATTGTGACGCTATACACTGTTAGTGACCTATGTATAGTGCACGCGTGTAATGGTGTCCCCGCACTCACAAAGTCCGGGGAATTTGACCTGAATGATGTGGGGGCACCTTGGCTAGTGCCAGGGTGCCCACACACTAAGTAACTTGGCACCCAACCTTCACTAAGTGAGGGTTAGACATATAGGTGACTTATAAGTTACTTATGTGCAGTGAAAAATGGCTGTGAAATAACGTGGACGTTATTTCACTCAGGCTGCCATGGCAGGCCTGTGCAAGAATTGTCTGAGCTCCCTATGGGTGGCAAAAGAAATGCTGCAGCCCATAGGGATCTCCTGGAACCCCAATACCCTGGGTACCTCAGTACCATGTACAAGGGAATTATATGGGGGTACCAGTGTGGCAATGAGAACTGCTAAATTTAGTCACTAGCCTGCAGTGACAAATTCAGAAAGCAGAGAGAGCATAAACACTGAGGTTCTAGTTAGCAGAGCCTCAGTGATACAGTTAGGCACCACACAGGGAACACATACTATGAGCACTGGGGTCCTGCCTAGCAGGATCTCAGTGACACAAGGGCTAAAACAACATACATACAGTGAGAAATGGGGGTAACATGCCAGGCAAGATGGTACTTTCCTACAGTCTTCGTATAATAAGTGTGTCAGTGAAATCCCCTTCAACCGTGGAGGGTGAGCATCCAAAGCTGGAGTCAAGTCTGCCATAAACAAGTTGAAGAGATGTGGGGCAAGCACACAGCCTTGTTTCACACCAAGGGTTGTGGGGATTTTCCTTGAAAGCCTTGTGCCATCACCAATTTTTATTAGTACTGATGTGTCAGAGTATTAAAAGATTATTGCATTCAAAGAGGGGCTGGGAGGCCCTACTGCTTCAGTTTACTCCAAAGCAGATGTCTCTTCACTCAAACAAAAGGCAGCCCTAAAGTCAATAAAGCCAAGATGTAGTTTTCTACGCCGCCGTCTACCCTGCTCTGTGAGAAAGAAGGTTATTAGGATATTCGTTGTGGTGCCCAGCCTTTTCATGAAGCCTGTTTGGTTCGGTGGAATAATATTGAGTTTATCTGACCATGCTGTTAGGTCAGCGAGGAGCAAGGACGCGTAATTTTTTGCCTCAACTTCTATAAGGGCAATTAGTCTGTAGTCACCCAGGTTATCTCTGTTACCTCCCTTGAAGATAGGATTGATTATAGAGCCTCGGCAGCTCTCCGAGATGGCTCCTCACAGTCTTATTTCCTTATATATGGAGGTCAGCATTTCTGACCAGAAGACTGCTTCTTCCCTAAAGATGGCTTGTGGAAGGCCATTTGGCCGGGGAGCTCCTTCTAGGCGGGCCTTAAGGAGTGCTCGATATGTCCTGTCAGTGGACAGAGTGAGATCGATCATCTCCCCGTCATCCGGCAGGAGAATGTTTCCCCTCTTAGGTGTCCACGGTGGTAATTGTTGGTTATTTCCACAGGGTTGGCATGTGGTTAGGAAAATAGGTGGCTCACCCAGCCGTTTTCAGAAATGTTTGAATTACTGATTAAGTTCCCTCAGGTATTTAAGTGATCGATGATTTCCCAGAATTTCCTGGGATTTTTCCCTTTCACAGCATATATTAGTTTAGACCAGAAAATAGTTGTGGTTTCGGTATTTTATTTTGATATTTGTCTTTTATATTCTTTTTTGTGTTCTTCAGTTGTATCCAGAGGTGTTGATTGCCTGGACATGCCTTCAGGCGTGTTGCCAGCTTCCTTTGTGATTTTTTTTCATGAGGTGGCTTGATTTCATTAGGTGAGCAGGGGTGATTTGACTGGGTTGCTGAGCAGGCCATGATAGATTATGGGAGTGCTTATCTAGTATTTTCTCTCTGAAGTTGTCCCAAGCGTCCATTATTTGTCCGTGGTTTTTTAGACTTTCCTGCATCTGCGACTTTGCCAATGAAGATAGAGCTGTATTGTGTCAGATGACCAGCATAGTCTCTTCAAGCTTGTTGACTCTATAGAGCCCACCTGTACCGGGGCATGGGGGTGGACAGGTAGGGAGGACCTAAGGGTGAGTATTTGATAGGAATGGTCGCTAGATGTGGTGTATTTTATTTTGAATTGTCGTACCAATGGGGATCAGAGGCAGTGTGACTAAGATGTAATCAAGAATAGACCTTGAGTTGGGACCATGGAAAGTGTGACTTGGTTAGGAATCACCTGGCAACCTTCTATTTAGGGCCGGTAATTTGAGATATTCCAACGATGTCACCAACTGCGCACCTGTGTTGTGACATTCCAGCAGGAGTTGTCAGCACTTAGGGGCATATTTATGGTACCCCAGTGCCACCTTGCACTGCATTAACGTCATTGTTTTTTTACTTTAATGTGGCCCAACGAGGCCAAAATCACAGTGCCTTATTTACAGGGTGGCCCAATGTATTCATTGTGCCACTCTAACCCCTTGCGCTATATTACACCTCCGCCAGGCATAAATGCATGCAAAGTGGGCGTTTCCCTGTTAATGGAGCTGGAAGAATGGCGTGAGGAAATCTATGAGATTTCCTTATGCCAATCTATGAGATTTCCTCGAGCAGGCGTTAAAACGGGCCTTCCATTCTTTAGAATGGAGCCCTATGTCCTCTGCAGGAGCAGCGCCAATATTTTGGCGCTACTCCTGCAGAGTACATCAATAGCATCAAGAATAATGAAGCTATTGGCCCCTAGCCTGCGCCATGGTGCGCCGTATTTTAAATACGCGCACAGATGGTGGCGGTAGTGGGGGTGCAAAGGGGCACAGGGAAAGTGGCGCTGTTCTCGGTGCAGCGCCACTTTCCATGAATCTGCCCCTTTAGTATTTCATCATCCACCTTCATCCTGATTAGGTTCAAGTTAAAATCTCCTGTCAGGATAATGCCCCAATCTGGGTGGCTCTGTCAATAGTCTGAGATAGTGTCAGTTAGCCTTTTTATTGCTGCCCGCTTGCGTGAAGGGCCAGTATGAATGTAAGAGTTAACCAGCAGCATCGGTGGCCTATCGTTATTGGTCCAGTTGGATAGTTTATTCACTTGGCAACCTGGGTCTTCTTGCGTGAGCTCTTCGGTATGCATTTTCAAGTCTAATGAGAAGTAATGTGCCAGACCACCACTTGGCCTTCCAAACTGCTTGTGCTTAACTGCATTTTTACGGTAGGACATGAAGCCCGAGAGCGGAAGATTCTGTTGAGAACAGGTTTCCTAGAGTGCAATTATGTCCATGTGGTGCCAAGCTTTGGGAGGACAATCAGTTTCTAGCAAGGATTGGGCACCTGCTATATTCCAGGATAGAAGCCTTAGGTATTCGGATCTGAACATGCCTCTGGTAATTCTGTTTCTCATGTGAGGAGCGTTGAGCCACTTCCATCTGGCACCAGCTGAGGATGTTTGAGTTTGGGTTGGCTGAATTCTTTGGTTACCTGGCTGCATGGGGGAAGCGCCTAGAGCACCCTTCAAAACCATTAAAGGTTGTGCATGTAGGAGGCTGGCCTCATTTGTAGTGGGTACCTTGGGTACTTACACCTTATACCAGGTCCAGTTATCCCTTATTATTGAAAATAAGTAGTGTTCTAGCAGCTTAGGCTGATAGAGGTAGCTGTAGCAGAGCAGCTTAGGCTCAACTAGGAGACATGTAAAGCTCCTGCAATACCACTATAGTTACACAGTACTTTTACACAATAAAAGACAATACTCACTGTTACCAAAAATAAAGGTACTTATTTTAGTGACACAAGGCCAAAAATATCTTAGAGGCAATACTCCTTCTGGAGGTAAGTATTATAGACAAAATATACCAAAATAAGATAAGTAAAGTCATAGGATAGTAGTGCAAACAATAGAAAATACCATAGAATGAAATTGGAAGAAATAGGTCTAGGGGCAACACAAACCATATACTAAGAAAGTGGAATGCGGATCACAGATTCACCCCCTAGACAAGAGTAGTGTGTAGAGGATCGCTGGGAGTATACTAACAATGACGAGTAAAATTCCCCACCCCAGAGCCCAGGAAAGTAGGAGCAAAGTACTGCAAGTTTCTTTAGGACACACTACAAGTCGTGAGTATACTTATTGCAAGAACTAAGCAAGACTCCAAGCAACAAATGGTGGATTCCTGGACCTGGAGAACTGTAAAGAGAGGAGACCAAGTAAAGAAGTTGCAGAATATTCCAGGAAGGACAGGAGCCCCTGCCAACCTAGAAGATGGAGCAAAAGAGGATTCTGCAGTTGGAAAAAGTCTGCAGAAGAGCACCAAAGAAGATGGCTGCTGGTTCCTATGTGATGCAAAGGATGTCCCATGTGGAGATGTTGAATGAAGGTGAGTTGCAGCGCAGGATTCGTCCAACAAGCCTTGGTTCAAGCAATGTCGCAGATTGTGTCAAAATGGCGCTACCTGGAACCAGGAGGGACCTGGGGGCCTCAACTCAGACTGAGGAGGCTCCCAACACTGGAGGGAACCCACAGATGACCAGGCAGCACCCACGGAGGTCCCAGGACACAGGGGCAAAGAAGGTGCAAATTGCGGTTGTTGCAGCACTACAAAAGAAGGTCCCACACCGCCGGAGAACTAAGGGAGTTGAGCGTCGCAGGATGGAGTGCTGGGGACCTGGGCCAGGCTGTGCACAAAGGATTCTTGCAAATATTGCACAGAGGCTTCAGGAGGTGAAGATGACGCGGTGCACAGGGGTGCTGTCGCAAACGGGGTAGGCAAGCTCTTATCCAAATTTGGACAACAGGACCTTAGGACAGCCTGTGTCGAAGGGGTCCACCACCTGTGCTCCAAGGAGCACGCTCGACGCCAGGAGAGGAGTCCAGGAGAACTGGTCATCGTCTTAGAAGGTGCCTGCTGGAGCAGGGAAGTGACTCCGGGGGAGATTTCTTCAGTCCTTCTGGTGCAGGGTGAAGATGAGTCCCCAGAGCATGCACACTGTGGAAACTGTTGCAATTGCTGGGTGGTGCTGAAGTTGCAGAGTCGAAGTAGCCCTTCTGGATACTTTGTTGCAGTTACAGCGGTTCCTGGAGCAGTCAGCGGTTGATCTGAGGTCAGAGGATGAAGCTGTAGTTGCAGAGGATTCCTGATGGAAACGTGCAAGCAGAAACTGAAGAGGAACACACAGGAGAGACCCTAAATTGCCCAGAGAGGGGGATTGGCTACCTAACCAGGTATGCACCTATCAGGAGGGGTCTTTGACATCACCTGCTGGCACTGGCCACCCAGAGGCCTCCACAGTGTTCCCACACCTTGGAAAACAAGATGGCTGAAGTCTGGGACACACTGGAGGAGCTCTGGGCACCAACCTTGGGGTGGTGGTGGACAGGGGGGTGGTCACTACCCTTTCCTTTGTCCAGTTTCACGCCAGACAAGGGACTGGGGGTCCCTGAACCAGTGTACACTGGTTTATGCAAGGAGGGAACCATCTGTGCCCTTCAAAGCATTTCCAGAGGCTCTGGGAGGCTACCCCTCCCAGGCCTGTAACACCTATTTCCAAAGGCAGAGGGTGTAACACTGTCCTTTCAAAGGAAATGCTTTGTTCTGCCTTCCTGAAGGGCAGAATTAGAGCTTAACATGCTGTGCGCTATCTTAGCCTAGGTAGGAGTTAGTCCATTGATTATATTGACAATATGATAGCATTGTTTTTATGCTACACTCTTTACAATTTTAATACGGTCATGTTGTGTCATTCTGGTTATTGCAGCTCACGCTTTGCTATCTAAGGTGCAGTTGTTTTATTAAAATCATTATTGAAATATATACTGCTTTGTTTGTCATTTATATATGAGACTGAATTGGTTGCGTAAGTGTATCACATGGTGAGGTCACACAAACACCATACAATACACCAGATTTCCTCACAATACCCATTGACGTTGTGTTTCTGGACTTGATGATTGTATAAAGAATGGTATCTACCTGTGGAATTTTAAAATAACATATATGGAATCTTAAACAGTTGTACAATAATTTTATTTTTTATGAACTTATTGATCGTATATTTTAGTGATCGCTATTTATCCGAAATAAAGACTTCGGCTACATTATGATTATTAAGTATGCATTTCACTTTATAGTAATAGAATAGTCCAACAAAAATAGGTTAATAGTTAACTGGTTGTATGTATTTATATTATCGATTTTGTATGTATCGGTGAATAACAGTTTTCTTGCTGTGCAAATAAAGCAACAAATATGAAAACACCTAATTTACAAAGCCATTTTGAGCACACTATTATCAATAAAGACAGTCCAGACAAACATTCTAAAACAATAGTCTAGTCATGATTTTTTTTTTATTATTGAATGTACAAAATAGATTATAAGACAATCGTATTGAGCTTTGTGACAGACAAATCTTTATTAGATATGTCTCCTGAAGGTGGATGTTCTAATCTCAGGAGCAAAGCAAATTACGTATGATGACTTCAGCAGACAATGGTTATTCCAATGCAATCAACCACCGCCTAACATGTCAAATTCAGTCTCTGAGAGGTTTAACAAAGTCAACGCCTGTTGGGAGGAGCAGAGAGCAGTAGAATGAACAAGTGATTCATTTAGAGAAAGCCACGAAAAACAGGTATTCTGCAGTTTTTGGGGTAATTGAGCAGAAACACAATTCTGAAAAGGACGATATGTGAGAAAAGAGGCCAGAAGGACCAATGGTTAGTCCATGTCTTAGCAATTGAAACAGCTGCGAAACGTGCT